>NW_027397063.1:139236558-139414515 GCF_003265705.2 Callorhinus ursinus | reverse complement strand
ATATGAGGAATTCTTAATCTCAGGAAACAAACTGAGGGTTGCTGGAGTGGTGGGGGGTGGGAGGGATGGGGTGGCTGGGTGATAGACATTGGGGAGGGTATGTGCTATGGTGAGCACTGAATTGTACAAGACTGATGAATCACGGATCTGTACTTCTGAAACACACACTGCAATATATGTTAAGAAAAAAAAAGAAGAAGATAGCAGGAGGGGAAGAATGAAGTGGAGTAAGTCGGAGGGGGAGAGGAACCATTAGAGATGATGGACTCTGAAAAACAAACTGAGGGTTCTAGAGGGGAGGAGGGTGGGGGGATGGGTTAGCCTGGTGATGGGTATTAAAGACGGCACATTCTGCGTGGAGCACTGGGTGTGATACACAAACAATGAATCATGGAACACATCAAAAACTAATGATGTAATGTATGGTGATTAACATAACAATAAAAATTATTAAAAATAAAAGAATTTGCCATGGGTTTCATGTTTACAGCTCCATCCAGGGAGCAGCCCAAACAATCTGGGAGAGAGAATCTGATCTGCCCAATTTAGGTGAGGTGTTCACTTGTCTACTCTCCCCTGGCTGAAGGGTTAGATCACACAGTGTGAATGAGGCTGCTGGGGTCCCACTCTGGTACGGGAGAGTTAACGGGGCTGATCAGACACCCGAGAGGTATCTTGCGGACTTCTGAGATCACAAACTTTTCTCGTTTTTGTTATTCCAGGTCTCCTGGCAACTAAGATAACAGGAGAAGCTTCAGGATATTTTTTCCCCAATGCTTGGAAGCTTTTAGCAATTCAGCTTTGACAGCCCTCTGTGGGAGGTGTTGATCATCCTCCATTAATGTTTCTTGGTTCACAGTGAGCTCTCAGTCTTCATTCAGATCTTCTTTTGTTGATGACTTGTGACTGGCTAGTCTTCGGGTGGAAGAGCTGGTGGCGTTATGGGAAGTGAGGTTATGGTCCCCTCTGATTTCCATATGCTCTGTTTGGGGTAAACAGGCACTTCTGGCCATGGGCTGAATGAGGGTAAATCTCTGTGGCTCTTGGAACTTTTTCTTTGGGGTCTTTGTATATAGCTCACTCAACAGCTGCAAGGCTGGCTCCCTGGTTAGAGCTCTCCATCTGGTTCATTTCTTGTTATAGTTCTTGATTTTCTTTGTTTTTCCACAGCCACTCCAACATGGAAGTTGGCTGGTGATAAAAACAATATGGCTGCATGATTTCTCCTTTAATCTAGCTACCACTGCCATGCCTCCCGAAGTAATAGGCCTCCAGCAGGTACTCCTTCCATCTCCCTTAACCGATCCTACCCTAGTCCTCATCCCCTGAAGCTGAGATTTCTAAGTAGCACCGTCAGAGAGCTCATTGTGTACACTCCCTGTATCCTTTACTGTAAGGGAGGTGGCACACCTCCTCCTACAGTCCAGTCTAAATTGTAATGTGCTCAGCTGTCCTCAGTGTTTGTAGTGTGAAATCTGGCTAATTCTCTAGTTTCCGGCCTCGTCCTCAGGTTAGCACTCACTATGTCAAGTCTGGCCCTATTAAGACCTCAGAGGTTGGACCAAAGACTCCACACTACCATTTTTACCAGTCCAGCCCCTGGACTGGGTTCCAGCAATAGTGCGGGCTTAAGAGATGCAAACAGCTGTCTCCTGTATGACGTGCCCTGCAGGCCAAGAAGTCTGGCTTTCCCATCACAGTTGCACGTGGAACCCCCAAACATTTGCGTGGCTCCTGGCCCTGCTGCGGCCCCATCTGCAGCTAGCTGCTATCGTCTGTGCAGGCAGGGTTGCAGCCAGACGGTCGGTCGATGCCGCTGCTAGACAGCTGCAACACTGACACCTGCTGCGAGAGGGCGCGGCTTTGCAAGCCGGCCGCGGGAGCGTCCGGAACCAGCGCACCACCGAGAGGGAAACCTCCAGGCTTCCTAGAAGGGAAGGCGGGCTCCCGCGGTGCTTCCGGCTCGTCGCTGGTTGGTGGAGCCGGGCGCTCCCGTGGGAGGGGAACTCGGTTGCGGGTGCTCTGGGTACCGTAGAGCGGCTGCTGTGAAGCGCGGCCGCTCGGCCTCTGCAAGGTCTGGCAGCCTTGACTTGGAAGTGCCTGGCCGAGGAGGGCCGATACCTGCGCCTGTGCCCCGACCGCGGAGAGGGTTCCTTGGTTCTCGTGCGCACCTGCCTCCGGCCCGCCTTCCTATTGCAGCTGGAGGTGTTGGCTGGCGTCGCCGGCTTCCTGGAGGTCCGAGCGGGTCTGTGCCCACTGCCACCCAGCGGCGCACTTGAGCATCTTTTTCCAGCTTTGATCCGCGGCCGAGCCGCCACCTGCATCTTGTCCCGTAGCCCTTCTCGGTCCAGGCGTCCTCTGCCCTCTTTCTCTCCGGAGGCGGCCTCTCTTAGTCATGGTGTCAAAGATGAACAAAGCCGGCAGGTTTTAATCAGTAATAATTATTGCAGGAGGGAAAAGAGTCCAGGGTGAACTGGACGCAGTTTTGACTGGTACAGAAGGGACTGGACCTTTTAAAGGGAGAATGGAGGAGGAGGGAGCGGGGTGAGTGGGGGCTCCGTAGAGTTCGTGAAACCCATATGAGTTTGCTGACCGAGCTTAGGGAAGTTTGACTCCTGCCCTCCTCCAGAGACTGGGAGACAGGGGCCCTGTCTTCAGGTGTTGGCTGGAAGAAACAGTAAATTCTTTTGGCAGCCCTGAATTTTCTGACACTCTAAGAGGGGCTACGGTCATCTTTGGGATGTGGCCCCTTGAGATGTGGCCTTGAGCTATTAATGTTTTGTTCGTCTTCACAGGCCAAGGTTAAGGCTTAGTAGAGAAAGGGCTCAGGAGAGCCTGGCTAGAGTTTGGCCAAGGACAGAATCTTTGTCAATCGTAGGGTCACTGAACACATTCAGTAAAGACTATTTCTCCTCGAACCCAAGCAGTCATTGAAGCCAGGATTCTCCTCCAGCTAAGGCTCAGTTCTGGACAATGGAGTGTTGTAGTGGTTTATTTTGAGAAGCCTTGTCCCTTGCCAGCAAGTGATTGGAAAATAAACCGAGTAATTTTAACTGTGGGTGAGGGTAGGGGCCAGGCTGCCCTGGTGTAGTAGGATAGTCATTGTTCGGAGTCCAGGAGTCCAAGGATGGTGGGGAGAGATAGGGGAGTAATGCGCTTATGGGCTGCAAGAGAGGGGCAGTCTCACTCGGAGGTCTTCTGTCTTAGGCTCTTACTTTTCCAAAGTGAGGGAGCCAAGCGGGAAGCTGGGACTCAGCAGCTGTGCTCCAGAAAGTGTGGTCTTAGGTGATCCTGATAACCTTTTTTAGATGAGCTCTCAGAGAAATCCATACAGGACTCAGGCCTGACAGGGCTCCCCCTTGCTACGCAGTTACGGAAGGTGTATACGTGTGTCTCTGCACATGAGGATGTATTTGTTTGGGGAAGGTGGTTTGAGGTGAGATGAGATTATCCAGGGAAATATCTTGTATTAAAGAGAGGACATGATATTCAGACGATCCATTTAAATGTGTGAAGTGGAAGCACCTGCCAGTAAAAGTTTCTGGGAACTATAAATCCATATCACTTTCAACAGATGAAGTCTACCAACAGGCAAGAAAAGCCTTTTAGGGGAATATGTTCGCTCTGTAAATTGTGCATGCAGAATAGCATAAGATTAGGACTTCTCTGTTAACAGGTATATACTGAGCTCTGTGTGTGCCATGCTGTGAAAGAGGCTTTGGAAGTATCAGGGGAACACTACTAATAGTTACATAATGTACTGAGTTCTTATTTTGATAGATTCAGTCATTTAATAAATATTTATGGAGTTCCTACTTTGTGCCAATGGTCACCAAAATTGCCTTCACAGAACTCTTGATTCTAATGAATGACACAGACAGCACACCAGTGAGTGTATAATACACTATAAGGGAGTGATACATGTTAAAATGGAAAGGTGGGGAAGGGAATATAAAGTGACAATAGTGCATTGAATTCAGGGCAATGATATTTGAGCAGAATAATGCAACAGAGCAAAACAGGCAGAGGGAGCATTAAGGTCCTAAGGCGTGAACTGTCTTAAAATATTTGGGTTTTTAAGCAACAGAAAGAAGGCAAATATTTCATAAGTGCAATGAGCTAGTCAGGGCAGTTAGAGATGACGTGAGAGAAAGAGAAAAGACAGGGAGAGGGACAGAGGGAGAGAGGCGGGCCACTTCTTGTGTGGCTTTGATATTGTGTACTTGGGCACAGCCTCCTCTACCTGGAGTTGTAAAGGAAGGTCTCACTGAATAGGTGATGTTTGCTCGGAGATCTACAGGAAAGGAAGAACCAGGGGAGAGACTGCCAGGCCAGTGGGAGAACAAACCAGGAGGTAGGAGAGAATTGGATTTGTTGAAGAGAAAGGGAAGCTGGGTGGCCAGACCACACAGAACCCAAGGAAAGTATGGCGCTGGTTGAAGTTGTAGAGAGATGCAGGGGCCTGATAATATAGGACCTTTACTCATGGGAAAGACTTTGGATTTCATCATAAGAGCAACAATTGGCCATTGAAAGGTTTTTGAGTGCTTCGTGCAGATTTTATGATATTACTGGGTCTACTGCATAGAAAGACCCTGTTGGGGTTTAAGAGGCTAGTTAGACTATTGTAGGAGCCCACCGAAGAAATGGTTGCTCTCTTGCTATAGGATGCATTGCTATCTGGGTCGAGCAAATTCCCTTTCTTTTTATTTTCTCAAAATATTCTTAGCTAGTCTTTTCATCTATTCTTTCATATAAATTTCAGAATCCAGATTCTTTGGGATTTTAGAAGAAAAATGATTTCTATTGGGATTGCCTTGACTTATAGATTAATTTGAGAAATGACAGTTTCATAAAATGAATGCTTCTCATTCAGGAACATGTTCTGTTGTCATTTGTTCAGCTCTTATGTTCTTCAGTGAAGGAGTGTGTGTGTGTGTGTGTGTGTGTGTGTCTAAACTATAGATCATGTCCAATTTCTAATTGATTTTCGGGGCAGAGTATTTTTTTTTCCTTTTTTAAAAGATTTTATTTATGTATTTGACAGAAAGAGAGAAAGAGAGCACAAGTAGAGGAAGCAGCAGAGGGAGAGGGACCTGAGCAGGGAGCCCAACACAGGACTCGATCCCAGGACCCTGGGATCATGACCTGAGCCGAAGGCAGCCACTTAATGACTGAGCCACCCAGGTACCCCACTATTTATTTTTCTGTCACGATCTTCATCTGGCCATCTAATTTTTGACAGCTCATGCCTCCTCCCCTTCTGCGCCTAGCTCAGGGCTTGAGTAGGAAACTTTTGTTTAAGGAGCCAGTGACCTTCGAGGACATGGTTGTGTACTTCACCCAGAAGCAACAGGCCAGTCTGATGCCTCTTTAGAACACCCTACCCTGAATCTCCACAATTTTGGAGATATATGGGACTGTAGCTTCTCTAGGTAAGGCCTCTCTTTCCTCTAGGACTCAACCAATGTACTCTGGAACTTCCTAGTTTCTTTCCTCTTATAGGCTCAGGTGTCTCTCCTCAGCTCAGTTTTCATAAGTCTGTGAGCTGAGTTCCCCAGGGTCATCAGCCTCAGAGATTCCTGGTTGGGAAGAGCCCTAGGTTCTTTTTGGTATGAAAACAGACATTCCCCAATTCCCTAGAAGAGGCTCTGCTCTGGGCAAAATGGGAAATGAAAAGTTTTCTGATGTCCTTCTTAAGCCCTTGGTCCCTACCTCATCCTTGTTTTCTTGAGACCTTGGTCCTCTACTGCTACCCCTATTTTAGCGCATATGCAGATAGGGCCTCATAAGGTAAGTTTCTTAAGTTTCTGGGCCCTTGGGTGGCTCAGTCAGTTGGGCCTCTGCCTTCGGCTCAGGTCATGATCCTCCTGAGTAGGACGGTTGGGCTCCTTCTTTAGAGGGCTCCTAAGACCCACCAACTTTGTCCTCCTGGGTGTTCCAGGAGGAACTGAAAGCTGGAGCTGAAAGGAGCTCCAGAATCGACTCTCCGAGTACTCTCCTGTTCTGATTGCTTTGCTGGAGCAAGGGGAGGTCCCATGGGCCCAGATCCCTGGGCACAGGTTTGCAGAAGGGTTCTGAGAGGTGTCAGTATAGGTAAGTAAGAGAACCTGTGAGCTTCCTTTCCTACTTCTACTCTCCCTTTGTTTTAATAATTTATCAGACAAAGGGGTTTTCTTTCTCAAATGGCTGCTGTCGGGGATGAAAATGGTCACTCTTAAAGTATTGTAGGACATTTGGCGGAGGCTCAGTGGAGCACCAGCCCTGAACCAGAAAGGATATTCCCCAGGTATCCTGCCTGCAAAGGTTCTGCACATTTTGCCACTTATTTGTGTTACCACCCTCCTCCAGCCACACACCTTTTGTTCATGTAATGGGATAATTTAATTTTCTACTGTTTTCAATACAAAGATGCATTTTAATTACAATAAGAGGAATTTAGGCTTCCATGAACTAGCCTGGGGGAACATACATAACATTATTACTCATTGTTTCAATGAGGAAATGTTTTTGGTTTTTTTTTAATGTTTTGTTTATTTATTTAAGCGAGAGAGCAAGCATGCATGAGTTGGGAGAAGGATACAGGGAGAAGAGCAAGAATCCCAAGCAGATTCACACTGAGTGTGGAGCCCCACGTGGGGCTTGATCCCACAACCCTGAGATCATGACCTGAGCCGAAACCAAGAGTCAGACGCTTAAGTGACTGAGCCACCCAGGCATCCTGAAAATGTAATGTTTCTAAACAGTGACCTAAAAATAAACTTTGTAAGGAATTCGTGGTTGTAACTGGGATGGAAACTAGCTTTCTTCATTTGAAAGAAGTCCATTAAGTGAGATTTTTAAAAATCCAGAAGAGTATATTGGTGTCCTTTCCTATTCTTCTCAGCCTGTTCCAATTTCTCAAACTATACAGAGTTTTTATATAGCATTTCCCCTTCTAATTCAGTCCTACTGTTACTTTGAGGTGGTGCCTTCTCAGGAAGAGCTCTACCCAAGGAAGGACTTAAGACTATTTTGGTGAGAAAACTTCCCTGCATCTACTGGGAATTCTCTTTATGGGTTGCCTGTTTAGCCTGTTAATGACCCTCACAGGGGGATTCAGGGAACTTTTCTTTCATTCTCTTATAATAGGTAGGCAATAGGTAGGACTCAGGAGAAAAAAAATCAGAATTCAAGCTTAGTGTATCCAGATGCACTGTGAGTGAATCCCAGATCCTCTCTAAGAAAACCTATAAGAAAAAAGACAATGATTTTGATTTCTGGAAATTATGTTTATTAACTGTGTTTTCCAGTAGTAATTAGGATGAAAACCTCTGAAAAACCATTGTATTATAGCAGTTTAGAGCAGGAGAGAAAAATATGGGATCTCTGTGGTCCTATTTGATGGACAGGAATTTGTTCTCATAGTCCATCATATGGGGGCAGGAACATGGGAAGGCTGAGACTGCATGCCTTAAATTGTTTGTAATAGTCCTTGGTGGGCAGATAGTTTATTTATAAAGAACTTGATCGTCATAGTAGATTTCAGACACCTAATCTGCAGTAGGTTAGTTTTTTTTTTTTTTTTCCAATAACAAGATAAAACAGAATAAAAGCCCATCTAGAATAATGCCTTATATACAGTACAGGAAAGATAACATTCTGATGGAGAGAAAAACCTTTGTAAACTGTACAGATAAGAAAAAAAATGTAAATGCTTTTCCAACACTTAACAGAAAAGTTTTTCTCAGATACTCAACAACTAATGGAATTAGTTTTGGAAATAGGATTTAGGCATATTGTCAGGGCAGGAACATGGGGCAAGTGGTAGCAAAATGAAAGAAGATAAGCCGAGTGGGAGGGAGAGTTTCCTTAGAAGAAAGTTTGAGTCCATAAAAGCCAAGCCAGGCAGATATAAAAGGGAGCAGGACGTTCCTATATATAACTGGCCCTGAAGATATGACTAAACATCTTCATTATTGGAGGGTGTAAAAGAAGGAAGAATGAGGAGGACATCGTGTCCCGAAAAGCATGGGTCCATTGTGGGGAAATGGTGGACTCAGCATGACAGTTGTCCATGCTCAGCAGCAGGGCTGGAAATTTGTGTCTTCATACTGTTAAGAGTAGACATATAGGTTCTAACAGGACACCTGGAGGCCAGCACGAAGGAAGTCGTGGCCAGCTATCAGGAAGGTCAGAGTCCTGTCCTGGTAGCACTTCACAATAAGCCGGATCAAACCAGACAAGTCCAAGATGGTGGATGCCACAACAGGAAACTCCTGACCAAATTGGGAAGAAAAAGTAGGAAACCCCGCTTCACACCCCAGGTAATGAATATTCTGCCCTCTGGTTAACAACTGTCAGTAAAAGAAAGAAACCCAACCCCCTGGGCATGCATCTCTCTCTCTCTCTCTCTCTCTCTCTCTCTCTCTCTCTCGAGCTCACAGCTCTCATATCTTGAGAGTGTACTTTTCACTTTAATAAACTTTCCCACCTGTGTCACTTGTCCACTGTCCTTGAATGCATTCTCATGACAAGTCCAAGAACTTTCAGCAACTCCTTTGAGTCTGGCTGGGTCAAGGCCCCAGGGCCCGAGGTCTCCCCAGTTCACCCAGCAACAATACCAAGGAGGGTTTGTAAAAAAATACCTAGGGGGGGCACCCGGGTGGCTCAGTTGGTTAAGCGACTGCCTTCGGCTCAGGTCATGATCCTGGAGTCCCGGGATCGAGTCCCACATCGGGCTCCCTGCTCGGCAGGGGGTCTGCTTCTCCCTCTGACCCTTCCCCCTCTCATGTGCTCTCCATCTCTATCTCATTCTCTCTCTCAAATAAATAAATAAAATCTTTAAAAAAAAACCCTAGGGTATCATAAAGTCAAGCAGTGGAAAAATACAAGGGCAACTAGGAATTTTTTAAAAATTTGTACAATAAAAGAAATATAATCTTTGTATACTTTGTATATTTGGCTCTATAGTGAGCACTATTTACATGGTAAGGGAAAAGGTCTTTCTGAGTTGCTGGAGTAACTGGAGGTAGAGATATTGTTGGGTGACATCTGGGCACTGCAATCATTATTGCCACCTGACAGATTCTGGCTATATTGTAGGGATGACCAAAGGGTCCAGAATTTATAAACATTCCTTTACACAACAGTGCATACATTTGTGTGTGTGTGTGTGTATGTGTGTGTGTGTGTGTAAATTCTTCTGATTAGCTTGAGTATAAAAGCATGGCTCACAAAAGATGAGTTGCTATGATATAGAAGGACCCACTCCAGTATTCTAATGTGGGGCTTGATCTCAGGATGCTGAGATCATGACCTGAGCTGAGATCAAGAGTCAGACATTTAACCAACTGAGCCACCCAGGCACCCCTGCTTCTGCTTTCTTTGGTTACCTCATTTCCAATAAAATTTTGTAAAACTTTGCTAATTAAATCTTACTCAACCATATGTAAATGTTGCATGAAGTTTTCTCAAGGCATTTGTTGTTTGCTAGTTATAAACTAGCAAAGCTATAAGCAGTGATAATTTGGCATCGTTTCCATTAGTTTCATATTTCTTTTTCCTTTTCGGCATAAATGTTCAGATAAATGGACATTAGATGTTATATGTGTGCTTTGTAAAGTCTTAAGTGTATTGTATATAACACCTTCCTAAGACAATGCTGAATGAAGATGGTCACAGAGCCATATTGTAATTAATTAAAGAAATGACATTTTTGTGCTCTGTCGGATGTTGAAATAATTGTTTATCTTTAAAAAAATTTTATATATTTATTTTAGACACAGAGAGAGGGAGACAGAGAAAAAGAGACAGAGAGAATGCAAGTGGGGAGAGGGAGAGTGACAAGCAGACTCCATGCTGAGTGTGGAGCCTGATGTGGGGCTCAATCCCATGACCCCGAGATCATGACCTGAGCCAAAATCAAGGGTCGGACACCCAACTGCTGAGCCACCCAGGTGCTCCAATTGTGTTTATCTTAATAAAATTTGTGTTCTGGCATAATTTACAATTTTAGAGCTTGGAAATATGTAAAATCTTTCCCATGGAGATTAATAGTATAATAGTTTAATTGACTTATAATAAATGGCCTTAAAGTTTTTTGTTTTTAAACACATTGCCCTCGGGGCGCCTGGGTGGCTCAGTCGTTAAGCGTCTGCCTTTGGCTCAGGTCATGATCCCAGGGTCCTGGGTTCGAGCCCCACATCGGGCTCCCTGCTTGGCAGGAAGCCTGCTTCTCCCTCTCTCACTCTCCGAGCTTGTGTTCCCTCTCTCGCTGTGTCTCTCTCTGTCAAATAATTAAAATCTTTTAAAAAAAATAAATAAACACATTGCCCTCATAATAGCGGGAAGGTGCTCTTGTTTAAAAGTCTTAAAAGAAACAGCCTTGATGCAGGTTAGTTGGGTCCAAGGACCCAGAAGAGGTCCTGCAGGCCCAGCCAAGAGGGTCCTTGGCTTCGCATAGGATGGAAATCAAACACAATCTGAGAGAAGTAAGAGCAGACAACTATAGATACAGAGCATCTGGGAGATTTGGAAAGGAAAGGGAAGGAAAATGAGTGTCGTCTTTGCTTGAGACCTGGGGTTTTTATTGAGGACAATTGTCTGGTGCACCTGTCTTCTCAGTAATCCAGAAACAAAGTGTTAGGTGTCCTCCATAAATCACTTATGCCCTGGAGCCAGGGATCTTGATGAGTCATTGGTCTTGGTCTTGGAAAACTTTCATGAAGACCCTGCTCGGTCCTTAGATATTATCTGTTGCGTTGGAAGACTCCAACGAAATCATTAAATCCTTGACCTTTACAAGGAGGACACACACTATCTGTTCTATAACACCTGTGTAAGGGAGGGGTGTAGGTCCTGGCAAGAATAGAAGCAGGAAAAGGAATGAAAAAGGAGTTTTTCATGGATCGCTTTAGTTTCCCTGTCTCAGCCTGATCCCAAATCCTTTTCCTGATTCCATGTAGCCTAGAGACTCTCCTTCCCCTACCCAGGGAGAAATCTGGAAGTGCATTTTCTTGAACTGGTGAACCATAGATGTTTTTCATGCAAAGCTGAGGGAGCATGAGTGAGCCACCCAGTTTCTAGAAAACTGGGATTATCAAAGGACGCATACCGAATCTCTAGGCTCCTCTCCCTGCTCAGCGTCTAGAATGCTCCAATCATTCTTCCTAATCCTGGGGAAGAGGGAGTGTAGCTCAAGAGCCCCTGGATCCTGGGGTCCCAAACAGACTAGGTTCTGCGACTGACAAAACCCAAAGGCAGAGAAATGAGTGGTGGTGAAACAAGAAAGGAATTTATTTCAGTGAGCGGACTAATGTCTCAAAGACTGTCTCCAAAATGCCAAAAATACTTCCAGGTTTATGTGAGGAAAATGTGGGACAAAGTCGGTGGGTACGTGCAGGTAGGCAGTGAAGGTTAAAAGCCATCAAAGTCTTGGAATCAATCACCGGTAGGATCTTGCTGCCTCAGGGCAGTTCTTGTTGCTTGAAGGGGTAGTTTTGGTTCCCATCAGGGGATACTTGGCTCTATGGATCTTCTTCCTGAGCTGGAAAGCTGGAAAGAAGAACCCAACTAAAAAGTTTGAGGTCAGAATGGAGGCAGCCAAAGTCCTCTTTCAGGAGGACAGTTCTTACATAGAACAGTATCAAAGCTTGGCTTTGATACAAAGAAGCTACTAGCTTGGCTAGTAGAAGCCATGCCTCTGAAGCTATTCTCAGGAGTATTAGAACCTTCACGGTAAAACAGAGCCTTCCCACACTGGCGACCTCCAAGAAGAGCCTCTTGGGATAAGGTGGAGACATTTGCTTGGCTTGCAAACATGCAATAAAGGCAAATCATGGTGGCTATCCCATTGGCAGGTCTAGCTGTGTAGTGGGGTGCTCTGACAAGTCTTTGAGGATAGAGTGGTTCTGAAGACTGGCAGAGGAGAAGCTAAATGAAACATTCAACATTCCATTCAGCAAGCTTCTTTGCCTGTTTCCGTGTCTGTTAAGTGGGTATAATAGTGATACCACCCTCAAAGGACTGTTGAGGCTTAGTAATTAAATGAGTCAACGGATTAACAAAGTATTTACAGTAGTGCCTGGCACACATTAAGTGCTTGCGGGTTGTTTTGTTTTCTAATTGTGTTTTTTGGTTTCGAAGATACAAGTGCTGCTGGGACTTCCAAGATGTGGCACACTTTAGGGAAAGGGCTATTAACATTTAGCCTTAGACCCTTTTCCCACGCTATACCTGGATATGTGTTCCAGGCCCAGCCTGGAAACAGATTTCAGCTAAGGGCCCAGCAGCCTTCCCTGTGAATAGTGGGTCCTTCATATTAAGTTGAAGGAAACAGGCAAAGAAGCTTGCTTCTGCTCACACAGCTAAGAAGTGGTACAGCCAGGTTTCCGGACCTACGTAGTCCATGCTCTCCACCAATACACAGTTGGCTGCTCAGGTGATGGGCCCCACACCCCCTCACTGCCGCGCAGCCACAGAACCTAGGCAGCTTTGGCAGTGGTCCCTTTAGGACCTGGAAGAGCAGCCAGGAGGGGAAAACGCCAGGGAACCCTGGGTGATTCCAGGGATTGCGACCGTTCCGTGGCCTGAGCTGGCCGGGCGACATCCCCCGGAGGGGCTACCGAGAGAGGGCGCTGCAGGACCCGAGCCTAGAGCCCGCAACTCTGGCGCAGTCTCGGAGAGTAGGGATAGTGGCTGTAGCACCTGGGCTAGGGAACCACAGAGACGAGCACGTTTTCAGGTTCCTAGAGAGGAAGGGAAACTGCCCTACGGGCTTCCGGCGGAGCGTGTCCTAAGCTTTCCCGGGAGCGCTAGTTCGCCGCCTTTCCACGCGTTCCCAGCGTCTGCGGCGCGCCGCGTTAGCGGTCGCTTGGGCTCCGGGTCCGGCTAACGGGGTCACATCCCGTCGGCGTTCTCCAGTACCCGGTTCCCCAATCCCTGTGCCTCTGGGGTGAGGGGGTACCGGGGCAGAGGGGGCCCCGGGCGGACAGACGGCATTTGCCGGGTGCCCGGCCGCAGCAGCCCTACCCGTGCCTCTTTATTTTCTCTTCAGTCTCACCTCGAACCCCAACGGCGCTCTGTGAAGTGGGGACCCCAGCCATGCTCCAGATCACGTGGTGCCAGGTGAGCGAGCATCCTCTCTGCTCCGTTGCCCTCCTTACCCGCCCTCCCACCCTTAGATGTCAAGAGAGAGCAGATGTCGGTCGCTTTATCGGGGTTTAAGCTCGAGCACAGGGGAGCAGCACAAAGGAAAGAATCCTTAGGCTTACTCTCCGAGGAGAGGTCAAGGAGAATTTTGTAAAGATCCTTAGGTGGGAAGAGAGTGCGGTCTAAGCAAGTAGAGGCGGGGATTTATTCGCACCTACACACTTAGAGGTCATGTTTCTTCATGCATCACTTGCGTAATGAATTTGTTAAATCTCCAGCCCTGGGCATGATTTTTAGTATTGTAATGAGGGAAAAGGTCGTGAAAGTTCAGCGCTCGGGTCGATCTTGGAGGAGACTGGTTTGGACCGGTCGGGGCTTTCTCCTTAGCCGGTGCTTTGCTCTGCAAGTTAAGTGACAATAACCAGTAGGGGGCGCCTGGGTGGCTCAGTCGTTAGGTGTCTGCCTTCGGCTCAGATCATGATCCCAGAGTCCTGGGATCGGGCCCCGCATCGGGCTCCCTGCTCAGCAGGGAGCCTGCT
This sequence comes from Callorhinus ursinus, assembly GCF_003265705.2. Lineage (NCBI taxonomy): Eukaryota > Metazoa > Chordata > Mammalia > Carnivora > Otariidae > Callorhinus > Callorhinus ursinus. Next base: position 139,400,845 of record NW_027397063.1, on the reverse strand, counting down.
TCTCCCTCTCCCACTCCCCCTGCTTGTGTTCCCTCTCTCGCTGTGTCTCTCTCTGTCAAATAAATAAAATCTAAAAAAAAAAAAGAAAAGGCCAGCAGGCAGCAGGGAGTTTCAGAGGTGCACGTGGGACTTGTTCCCGAGGTTCCTGTTTCACAGGCTTGTGGCTTTCATTGTGTGGCTGTCACTATCAGGTGTGGGAGGAGGAGCTGAGAGGGATGGAGAGATGAGAATGCCCAAACTAAGATACAGTCAGGATAGAAAGGCAGGTGTGGGGGATTGATTGGGATAGAGTTGAAATCAAGGCTGAAAAGTAGAAATCTGCATCACTGCGTACAGCGAAGACCTTTTTCACCTCTGTCCACAAGATTGGAGCAGTCTTTCCTTGGGTAAAGTAATTCTAGTATTTTTTTTGGTAGACCCTATTGGATTTTTTACGTAGACATGCCATCTACAAATAAAGACATTTTACTTCTTTCTTACTGTCTGGATACCTTTTATTTCTTTTTCTTGCCTAACTGCACTGGCTAGAACCTTCATTTAATGTTGAGTACAGGTGGTGAGGGCAGATACCCTTATCTCATTTGTGATCCTAAGGTGAAAGCATTCAATATTTTACCATTAAGTATGATCTCCATCATAGGTTTTGTTTTGTTTTGTAAATGCCCTTTATCAGATTGAGGATGTTCAATGCCTAGCTTGCTGAGGATTTTTATTAAGAATGGTTGTTGGATTTTGACAAATGCTTTTTCTATGTTGGTTTAGAGGATCATATGATTTTTCTGTTTTAGTTTCTTACTGTGGTGAATTACATTAATTTTTCAAATGTTCAACCAACCTTGTACTCCTTGGATAAAAACCACTTGGTCATGATGTGTTATTCTTTTACTATATTTTCGATTCTCTTTTGTTAAAATTTTGTTTAGAATTTTTGCATCTATGTTTGTAAGAGGTATGGGTCTGCAGTTTTCTTTTCTTGTCATCTCTTTGTCCCATTGAATGAGTTGGGAAGTATTCTGTCCACTTCAATATTTTGGAAGAACTTTTGTAGAACTGATTACATTTCTTCCTTAAATGTTTGGTAGAATTTACCAAAACCACTTAGGTATGGAGTTTTCTTTCTGTTAAGTTTTAAAATAGAGTTTCAGTTCCTTTGGTAGATACAGGGCTATTCTATTTCTCTTTGAATGAGTGTTGGTAATTTGTCTCTTTCAAGAAATTTGTCTATTTTGTGTGCCTGGGGGGCTCAGATGGTTAAGCATCTGCCTACAGCTCAGGTCATGATCTCGAGGTCCTGGGATTGAGCCCCACATTGGGCTCCCTGCTGAGCGGGGAGCCTGCTTCTCCCTCTCCCTCTGCCTGCCACTCCCCCTGCTTGTGCTCTCTGGCTCTCTAATAAAAAATATAAACAAAAAAAAAAACCTTAAAAAAAAGAAATTTGTCTATTTTATCTCAGTTGTAGACATTAATGGTATAAAGTTGTTCAGAGGGCGCCTGGGTGGCTCAGTTGGTTAAGCGACTGCCTTTGGCTCAGGTCATGATCCTGGAGTCCGAGGATCGAGTCCCACATCGGGTTCTCTGCTCAGCAGGGAGTCTGCTTCTCCCTCCGACCCTCTTCCCTCTCGTGCTGTCATCTCTCATTCTCTCTCTCTCAAAAATAAATAAATAAATAAAATCTTTAAAAAAAAAATAAAGTTGTTCAGAATATTTCCTTATTATCCTTTTATTATCTGCAGTGATGTCACCTTTTTTAGAACTAATTTTGCTAATTTATTTCTTCTCTTTTTTCTGATTAATCTGACCAGAGATTTATAAGTTGCATTTATCTTCACAAAGAACCAGTTTTTGGTTTTGGTGATTTTCTCTATTGTTTCTTGTCTATTTTATGTCACTGGCTTCCATTTCGATCTTTATTTTGTTCTACTTAGTTTTTGTTAAATTTGCTGTTCTTTTTCTAGATTCTAAAGGTGAATCTGAGGTCACTGATTGAAGACCTTTTTTACTTTTAAATTTTGTTACACAGGCATTTAATACTATAAATGTCTTCCTAAATACTGCTTTAGCATCATCCCTAATTTTGGTACATTGTGTTTTCATTTTCCTTCAGTTCAAAACACTTTCTGCATTCCTTTCTATTTTATTCTTTGATCTATGTGTTAATTAAGAGTGTGTTCTTTAGTTTATAAATATTTGGGAATTTTCCATGTGTTTTCTCTGTTACTTCTAATTTAATTCTGTTGTGGTTAGTGAACATTCTTTGTATGACTTGATTTCTTCTTTTATGATCCAGAATATGGTCTGCTTTACAAAGTGTTCCTTGGACACCTGAGAAGAATGTGGATTTTGCTGTTGTTGGGTGTTCTGTAAATGTCCATTAAGTCAAGTTGGGTAATAGTATTATTAATGTTTGCTATATCCTTGTTGAGAGGGGTTATTGAAATTTCCAGCTATAATTATGGATTTATTTGTCTGTTTCTCTTGCAGTTTCACTATTTTTTGCTTCATGTATTTTGAAGCTCTGTTACTAACTTCATAAACATGTAGAATTGTTATGTCTTCATGATGACCTAATCCCTTTATGGTTATAAATGACTTTATCTCTTAATATTCTTTGTTCTGGGGCGCCTGCGTGGCTCAGTTGGTTAAGCCTCTGACTTCAGCTCAGGTCCTGATCTCAGGGTCCTGGGATCGAGCCTGTGCTGGGCTCTGAGCTCAGCGGGGAGTCTGAGGATTCTCTCCTCCTCTCCCTCTGCCCCTCCCCCTCCCCGCACTCTCTCTGAAATAAGTAATCTTTAAAAAAATATTCTTTGCTCTGAAATCTACATTGCCTTAAATTAATATAGCCACTCCAGCTTTTTCTTTGACTAGTATATATTTTATTTACATCTTTTTGCTTTTAACTTATTGTCTTTACATGTAATATGCATTTCTTTCTTTTTTTTTTTTTTTAAAGATTTTATTTATTTATTTATTTGTGAGAGAGAGAGAATGAGAGATCGACAGCACGAGAGGGAAGAGGGTCGGAGGGAGAAGCAGACTCCCTGCTGAGCAGGGAACCTGATGTGGGACTCGATCCTGGGACTCCAGGATCGTGACCTGAGCCGAAGACAGTCGCTTAACCAACTGAGCCACCCAGGCGCCCTGTAATATGCATTTCTTGAAGGCAGCATATAGTAGGCCCTTGCTTTTTAGAAAATCTAATCTGATAATGTTTACCTGTTGGGATGTTTAGATTTATGTATTTTGGCATAATTATTGATATGGTTAGATTTGAGTCTGTCATCTTTGTAATTGTTTTCTAATTGTCCTTTCTTTGTTCCCTTTTCTCCTGATTTTCCACCTTCTTTAGGACTAATGGTGTGTTTTGTTCCATGTTTTACTCTTTGTTGGCTATATATAAACTATAACTTTGTGTTACTGTTTTAGAGATTGCTGTAGGGTTTGTAGTGTGCATCTTTAATTTATCAGTCTACCTTCAGTTACTTGTCCATTAGGCTTTTCAAAGTTCTCTCATAGCTCCCTGATGGCTCTGTCCTTTTGGCCTTCAGGCTTTTTCTCTGTTTCCTTTTGGTTGGTTTTTATTGCTAAGCCTTCAAGTTCACAAGTTGTTTTTTTCTTTTTCTGCAATGTCAGATTTGCTGTCAATCCCATGAATTATATTTTTCATCTCAGACATTGCAGTTTTCATATCTAGAAGGTTGATTTGGGCCTTAAAAAATACATCTTTGGGGTGCCTGGGTGGCTCAGGCAGTTAAGTGTCGGACTCTTGATTTCTGCTCAGGTCATGATCTCAGGATAGTGAGATCCAGATGCATCAAGATCGAGCCAAGTGTAGGGCTCCACACTCAACTGGGAGTCTGCTTGAGATTCTCTCGCTCTCCCTCAACCCATCCCCCCCAGCTCACGTGCGTACACGTGTTCTCTCTCTCTCAAATAAGTAAATCTTTAATATATATCTTCCTTGTCTCTAGTTAACTTTTGAACATTTGGAGTGCATTTATAATAACTGCTTTAAGGTCCACTCTGCTAATGCTAACATCTGTCAGTTCTGGGTTGGTTTTGATTGACTGGTCTCATCATAGGTCACATATTCCTGCTTCTTTGAATGCCTAGTAATCTATGATTGAATGCCAGATATTGTAAATTTTACCTTGTTTGATTCTAGATTTTTTTTATAGTCCTCAAAATATTCTTTTTTTTTTTTTTAAAGATTTTATTTATTTGACAAGGACACAGTGAAAGAGGGAACACAAGCAGAAGGAATGGGAGAGGGAGAAGCAGGCTTCCCACTGAGCAGGGAGCCCGACGTGGGGCTCGATCCCAGGACTCTGGGATCATGACCTGAGCCAAAGGCAGACGCTTAACAACTGAGCCACTCAGGCGCCTCTCTCAAAATATTCTTAAAAAAATTTTTTTAAGATTTTATTTTTAAGTAATTTCTACCCAACATGGGGCTTGAACTTAAAACCTCAAGATCAAGGGGCCCCTGAGTGGCTCAGTCGGTTAAGCACCTGACTTCGACTCAGGTCATGATCCCAGGGTCCTGGGATCGAGCCCCACGTTGGGCTCCCTGCTCAGCGGGGAGTCTGCTTTTCCCTCTCCCTCTGCCTGCCTCTCTGCCTACTTGTGCACGCGCTCTCTCTCTCTCTCTGTCAAATAAATAAATAAAATCTTAAAAAAAAAGAAGAAACACCTCAAGATCAAGAGTTGCATGCTCTACTGAGTGAGCCAGCCAGATGCCCCTCCCCCAAGTATTCTGGGATCTTCTCTGGAATAAGGTTCAGTTTACTTGGAAACAATTTGATCCTTTCTGGCCCTGATATTTATGATTTGCTAGTAGAACCTGGAGTGGTGCTCAGCCTAGGAATAATTATTCTCCACTACTGAGGCAAGAGTTTCCTGAGAGCTCTGTCCAATGGCCTATGAATTATGAAATTTTCCAGTGTGGATAGTGGAAATAGGCACCGTTTCTGGCCCTGTGTGAACGCCAGGCATTGTGCCCTTCAGTCCTTTCAAATGATCCTTTCTCTGGCTTTGGGTAGTTACCACACACCTGTGCCCTGGTCATTCTGTTGAATACTCTAGGGAGCCCTCTGCAGGGAATTAGGTTTCTCTGTGCACCTCTCTTCTCTATGGTATTCTGTCCCGAACTCGGCTGTCTTGGTCTCCTCAGAATACACCAGGGAATCGGCCGGGCTCTGCCTCATCTCCCCCTCCCTGTCTTGCAGCCTGGAAACTCTTTCAAGGTAGTAAACTTGGCAAGTCATAGGGCTCACCTCTTTATTTCCCGTCCCTCTGGGATTGTTGTCCTTCATTGCTGTCACCCAGTATCTGATAACTTGTTTTGTGTAATTTGTCTTGGTTCGGGCAGAATAAACCCAATCCCTTTAACTCCATCTGAACGAGAAGCAGAAGTTTTCACTCAGCATTTTTATTTTTTATTTATTTTTTATTGTTATGTTAATCGCCATGCATTACATCATTAGTTTTTGATGTAGTGTTCCATGATTCATTGTTTGCGTATAACACCCAATACTCCATGCAGAACGTGCCCTCTAATACCCATCACCAGGCTAACCCATCCCCCCCTCCCCCTCCCCTCTAGAACCCGCAGTTTGTTTTTCAGAGTCCATCATCTCTAATGGTTCCTCTCCCGCTCCGATTCCCCCCCCTTCATTCTTCCCCTCCTGCTATCTTCTTTTTTTCTTAACATATATTGCGTTATTTATTTCAGAGGTACAGATCTGTGATTCAACAGTCTTGCACAATTCACAGCGCTCACCATACATACCCTCCCCAATGTCTATCACACTGCCACCCCATCCCTCCCACCCGCCCCCCACTCCAGCAACCCTCAGTTTGCTTCCTGAGATTAAGAATTCCTCATATCAGTGAGGTCATATGATACATGTCTTTCTCTGATTGACTTATTTCGCTCAGCATAACACCCTCCAGTTCCATCCACGTCGTTGCAAATGGCAAGATCTCATTCCTTTTGATGGCTGCATAATATTCCATTGTATATATATACCACATATTCTTGATCCATTCATCTGTCGTTGGACATCTTGGCTCTTTCCACAGTTTGGCTATTGTGGACATTGCTGCTGTAAACATCGGAGTGCACATACCCATTCGGATCCCTACATTTGTATCTTTGGGTTAAATACCCAGTAGTGCAATTGCTGGATCGTATGGTAGCTCTATTTTCAACTGTTTGAGGAACCTCCATACTGTTTTCCAGAGTGGTTGCACCAGCTTGCATTCCCACCAACAGTGTAGGAGGATTCCCCTTTCTCCACATCCCCGCCAACATCTGTCATTTCCTGACTTGTTAATTTTAGCCATTCTGACTGGTGTGAGGTGGTATCTCATTGAGGTTTTGGTTTGGATTTCCCTTATACTGAGCGATGTTGAGCACTTTTTCATGTGTCTGTTGGCCATGTGGATGTCTTCTTTGGAAAAATGTCTGCTCATGTCTTCTGCCCATTTCTTGATTGGATTATTTGTTCTTTGGGTGTTGAGTTTGATAAGTTCTTTATAGATTTTGGATACTAGCCCCTTAACTGATATGTCATTTACAAATATCTTCTCCCATTCTGTCTGTTGTCTTTTGGTTTTGTTGATTGTTTCTTTTGCTGTGCAAAAGCTTTTTGTCTTGATGAAATCCCAATAGTTCATTTTTGCCCTTGCTTCCCTTGCCTTTGGTGATGTTTCTAGAAGAAGTAGCTGTGACTGAGGTCGAAGAGGTTGCTACCTGTGTTCTCCTTTAGGATTTTGATGGACTCTGTCTCACATTTAGTCTTTCAACCATTTGGAGTCTGTTTTTGTGTGTGGTGTAAGGAAATGGTCTCATTTCATTCTTCTGCATGTGGCTGTCCAATTTTCCCAACACCATTTGTTGAAGACACGTTTTTCCATTGGACATTCTTTCCTGCTTTGTCAAAGATTAGTTGACCATAGAGTTGAGGGTCCATTTCTGAGCTCTCTGTTCTGTTCCATTGATCTATGTGTCTGTTTTTGTGCCAGTACCATACTGTATTGATGATGACAGCTTTGTAGTAGAGCTGGAAGTCCAGAATTGTTATGCCGCCAGCTTTGCCTTGCTTTGCTTTTTCAACATTCCTCTGGCTATTCGGGGTCTTTTCTGGTTCCATACAAATGTTAGGATTATTTATTCCATTTCTTTGAAAAAAGTGGATGGTATTTTGATGGAGATTGCATTGAATGTGTAGATTGCTGTGGGTAGCATTGACATCGTCAGAATATATTTCTTCCAATCCATGAGCCTGGAACCTTTTTCCATTTCTTTGTGTCTTCCTCAGTTTCTTTCATGAGTATTTTATAGTTTTCTGAGTACAGATCCTTTGCCTCTTTGGTTAAATTTATTCCTAGGTATCTTATGGTTGTGGGTGCAATCGTAAATGGGATTGAATCCTTAATTTCTCTCTCTTCTGTCTTGTTGTTGGTGTATAGGAATGCCACTGGTTTCTGTGCATTGATTTTATATCCTGCCACTTTACTGAATTCCTGTATGAGTTCTAGCAGTTTTGGGGTGGAGTCTTTTGGGTTTTCTACATAAAGTATCATATCATCTGTAAAGAGTGAGAGTTTGACTTCTTTGCCAATTCGGATGCCTTTGATTTCTTTTTGTTGTCTGATTGCTGTGGCTAGGACTTCAAATACTATGTTGAATAGCAGTGGTGAGAGTGGACATCCCTGCCGCGTTCCTGACCTTAGGGGGAAAGCTCTCAGCTTTTCCCCATTGAGAATGATATTGGCTGTAGGTTTTTCATAGATGGCTTTTATGATATTGAGGTATGTACCCTCTATCCCTATACTCTGAAGAGTTTTGATCAAGAAAGAATGCTGTACTTTGTCAGATGCTTTTTCTGCATCTGTTGAGAGGATCATATGATTCTTGTTCTTTCTTTTGTTAATGTATTGTATCATGTTGATTGATTTGTGGATGTTGAACCAGCCTTGCAGCCCAGGGATAAATCCCACTTGGTTGTGGTGAATAATCCTTTTAATGTACTGTTGGATCCTGTTGGCTAGTATTTTGGTGAGAATTTTTGCATCCATGTTCATCAATGATATTGGTCTGTAATTCTCCTTTTTGATGGGGTCTTTGTCTGGTTTGGGGATCAAGGTAATGGTGGCCTCATAAAACGAGTTTGGAAGTTTTCCTTCCATTTCTATTTTTTTGGAACAGTTTCAGAAGAATAGGTATTAATTCTTCTTGAAATGTTTGGTAGAAATCCCCTGGAAGCCATCTGGCCCTGGGCTTTTGTTTGTTGGGAGATCTTTGATGACTGCTTCAATTTCCTTAGTGGTTACAGGTCTGTTCAAGTTTTCTATTTCTTCCTGGTTCAGTTTTGGTAGATGATACATCTCTAGGAATGCATCCATTTCTTCCAGGTTATCTAATTTGCTGGCATATACTTGCTCATAATATGTTCTTATAATTGTTTGTATTTCTTTGGTGTTGGTTCTGTTCTCTCCTCTTTCATTCATGATTTTGTTGATTTGGGTCCTTTCTCTATTCTTTTTGTTAAGTCTGGCCAGGGGTTTATCAATCTTGTTAATTCTTTCAGAGAACCAGCTCCTAGTTTCGTTGATCTGTTCTACTGTTCTTTTGGTTTTTATTTCATTGATTTGTGCTCTGATCTTTATGATTTCTCTTCTTCTGGGTTTAGGCTTTATTTGCTGTTTTTTCTCTAGCTCCTTTAGGTTGTAGGGTTAGGTTGTGTATTTGAGACCTTTCTTGTTTCTTGAGAAAGGCTTGTGTTGCTATATACTTTCTTCTTAGGACTGCTGTTGCTGTATCCCAAAGATTTTGAACAGTTGTGTTTTCATTTTCATTGGTTTCCATGAATTTTTTAAATTCTTCTTTAATTTCCCGGTTGACCCATTCATTCTTTAGTAGGATGCTCTTTAGCCTCCATGTATTTGAGTGCTTTCCGACTTTCCTCTTGTGGTTGAGTTCTAGTTTCAAAGCATTGTGGTCTGAAAATATGCAGGGAATGATCCCAATCTTTTGGTACCGATTGAGACCTGATTTGTGACCTAGGATGTGATCAATTCTGGAGAATGTTCCATGGGCACTAGAGAAGAATGTGTATTCCGTTGCTTTGGGATGGAATGTTCTGAATATGTCTGTGAAGTCCATTTGGTCCAGTGTGTCATTTAAAGTCTTTATTTCCTTGTTGATCTTTTGCTTAGATGATCTGTCCGTTTCAGTGAGGGGGGTGTTAAAGTCCCCCACTATTATTATATTGTTGTCAATGTGTTTCTTTGCTTTTGTTATTAATTGGCTTATATAATTGGCTGCTCCCATGTTAGGGGCATAGATATTTACAATTGTTAGATCTTCTTGGTGGATAGACCCTTTAAGTAGGATATAGTGTCCCTCCTCTCTCTTATTACAGTCTTTGGTTTAAAATCTGATTTGTCTGATATAAGGATTGCCACCCCAGCTTTCTTTTGGTGTCCATTAGCATGGTAAATGGTTTTCCACCCCCTCACTTTCATTCTGTGGGTGTCTGGGTCTAAAATGAGTCTCTTGCAGACAGCATATCGATGGGTCTTGTTTTTTAATCCAGTCTGATAGCCTGTGTCTTTTGATTGGGGCATTTAGCCCATTTACATTCAGGCTAACTATTGAAAGATGTGAATTTAGTGCCATTGTATTGCCTGTAAAGTGACTGTTACTGTATATTGTCTGTGTTCCTGTCTGGTCTATGCTGCTTTTAGGCTCTCTCTTTGCTTAGAGGACCCCTTTCAATATTTCTTGGGAGGGCTGGTTTCGTGTTTGCAAATTCCTTTAGTTTTTGTTTGTCCTGGAAGCTTTTTATCTCTCCTTCTATTTTCAGTGACAGCCAAGCTGGATATAGTATTCCAGGCTGCATATTTTTCTCATTTAGTGCTCTGAATGTATCATGCCAGTCCTTTCTGGCCTGCCAGGTCTCTGTGGATAGGTCTGTTGCTAATCTAATGTTTCTACCATTGTAGGTTACATATCTCTTCTCCTGAGCTGCTTTCAGGATTTTCTCTTTGTCTCTGAGACTTATAAGTTTTACTATTAGATGTCGGAGTGTTGGCCTATTTTTATTGATTTGAGTTGGGTTCTCTGTGCCTCCTGGATTTTGATGCCTGTTTCCTTCCCCACATTAGGGAAGTTCTCTGTTATAATTTGCTCCAGTATACTTTCTGCCCCCCTCTCTCTTTCTTCTTCTTCTGGGATCCCAATTATTCTAATGTTGTTTCGTCTTATGGTATCGCTTATCTCTTGAACTCTGCCCTCGTGATCCAGTAGTTGTTTCTCTCTCTTTTTCTCAGCTTCTTTATTTTCCATCATTTGGTCTTCTATATCGCTGATTCTCTCTTCTGCCTCATTTATCCTAGCAGTTAGTGCCCCCATTTTTTTTTTTAAAGATTTTATTTGTTTATTTGACAGAGAGAGGCACAGTGAGAGAGGGAACACAAGCAGGGGGAGTGGGAGAGGGAGAAGCAGGCCCCCACGCGATGTGGGGCTCGATCCCAGGACCCTGGGTTCATGACCTGAGCCGAAGGCAGATGCTTAATGACCGAGCCACCCAGGCGCCCCAGTGCCCCCATTTTTGATAGCACCTCATTAATAGCCTTTTTGATTTTGACTTGGTTAGATTTTAGTTCTTTTATTTCTCCAGAAAGCCTTTCTCTAATAACTTCCATGCTTTTTTCAAGCTCAGGTAGTATCTTTAAAATCATGATTCTGAACTCTAGGTCCGACGTTGTACTAATGTCCGTATTGAGTAGGTCCCTGGCAGTTGGTACTACTTCTTGTTCTTTTTGTTGATGTGATTGTTTCAGTCTTGTTATTTTGTCCAGAGGAGAATAGATGAGTGAGAGAACAAAAGGCTAACAGGGTTATAGTGTCCCCAGAAAATATACTCTAAAGAAATCAGAAAAGACCTGAAACCAGGGGAAACGAAAGGGAAAGAAAGAAAAAAGAAAAAGAAAAAAAAGATAAAAACAAACAAAAACAGAACAAAACAAAAAAAACCAGAATATGATGAAATATGTTCAGGCTGGTGCATAGATCAGTGCCATACACTAGATTTTGGGTGTATTTTGGTTTGTTAGAAGAAAGTGCCTCCCAAAATTTTAAAGAAAAACTTATATATGTACAAAAAAAGGGTTGATACTATGAAGGAATGGAATGTGACTGTAAAGAGGAAAATTATAAAAAATTTTATGAAAGGAATTGGTAAGTTGTTTGAAAAAAGAAGGAAGAGTTTTTAAAAAAAGAAAAATGGGAGAGAATGCGATCAGGCAGGAATTAGAACAAAGCCATACACTAGTGATTTAGGGCATATTTTGATCTGTTAGAAGGAACTGTATCTCAAAATTTTAAAGGGAGAACAACTTATATATATGCCAAAAATAAGGGTAACTATGAATGGATAGAATATGACTCTAAAAATGAAAAATAAAAATGTTTTTTAAAAAAGGAATTGATAAGATGTTGGTTCAAAAAGGGGAAAAAAATTCAGAAAAAAAGACAGTTAAAAAAAATTAACTTTGAAAGACTAAAGAATCATGGTAAAACCATGAATTCTATGTGCAGTATTCTCCTAGCGCTGGAGTTCTGCCATTCTCATTGATCGGTAAACTTGGTGTTGGCTGGCTGTTCTTGCCGATCTTCTGGGGGAGGGGCCTGTTGCCGTGGTTCCCAAATGTCTTTGCTGGAGGCGGAATTGCCCCGCACTTGCCTGGTCTGGGCTGAATAATCTGCTCGGGTTTGCTCCCGGGAGCTTTTGTTCCCTGCAAGCTTTCCGTACAGCTTTGGAGGATGAGAGTGAAAATGGTGGCCTCCCAATCTCTGCCCTGGAGGGGCCTAGAACTTAGGGCCCCGCTCCTCAGTGCGCCCGCAGAGAAAAGCAGTCACTCTGGTTTCCCCCGGTGTCCGGCCGCACTCCGTGCTCACCCGGCCTATGACCGAGCATTTCTGTCTCTGGCACCCGACCCCGTGTGGAGTCTCCAAACCCAGCAGATCCCTGCAGTGCGTTCCCGTGCCGCTCCTCCCGGGGGAGGAAGGGGAGTCTCCCCGGATCTGCCGCTTGTTGGGTCCCTGCTGGAGGAGCAGTGGCCCAGCTGTGCCGAGGATCACGGTTTATGGCAACCCCGAGCTGAGAGCCCGCGCCTCGGCTCTGTCTCTGCAGCCGGCTTCCCCGCTCCAATACCTGGGAGCTCTGCCGCACTCAGGCATCCCCGGTCTTTCTGTGACCCCGAGGGTCCTGAGACCACACTGTCCCCCGAGGGTTCCACCCCCCACTTAGCCACTGTGGCGACGTCCCTCAGCGAAGCCGACTTCTGAAAGTTCTGATTTTGTGCTCCGCGGCTCTATCACTTGCCAGAAGCGTCCGACGGAGGTCCCCTCCCCTGCCGTCTATTCTCCTGAATATCGCCTCAGATTCACTTCTCCGCATGTCCTACTTTCCAGAAAGTGGTCGCTTTTCTGTTCAGAGTTGTTGCTATTCTTTTTTTCCATCTCCTGTTGAGTTCATAGGTGTTCAGAATGGTTTGATCCCTATCCAGCTGAATTCCTGAGACCAGACGAAATCCAGGTCTCCTACTCCTCCGCCATCTTGCTCCGCCCCTTTGTTTTTTATTTTTTTTATTTTTTATTTTATTTTTTATTTATTTATTTTTAAAAGATTTTATTTATTTATTTGAGAGAGAGAGAATGAGAGATAGAGAGCACGAGAGGGAAGAGGGTCAGAGGGAGAAGCAGACTCCCTGCTGAGCAGGAAGCCCGATGCGGGACTCGATCCCGGGACTCCAGGATCATGACCTGAGCCGAAGGCAGTCGCTTAACCGACTGAGCCACCCAGGCGCCCCTGTTTTTTATTTTTTAAATTAATTTATTTACTTGAGAGAGGAGAATCCCAAGCAGACTGCCTACTGAGTGTGGAGCCCGATGCAGGGCTGATCTCATGACACCGAGATCACCATCTGAGCAGAAATCAAGAGTCTGAGGCTTCGACTGAGCCACCCAGGTGCCCCTTCACTCAGCATTTTGAAAAACAATTCCCCGTTTACTTTCACCATGTGGTCTGTTGTCATCTTGACTCCCCAGTCTGGGTGGGTGGGTGGGTGGGTGTGTGTGTGTGTGTGTGTGTGTGTGTGTGTGTGTGTTTCCTGCTCTGAAAGTGTTTAGGATTTTTTTTTAATGTTCTCATTTTTCCGAGACTTCTCAGTGATATACCTTTGTGTAGGTATTTTTCATTTACTGCCCTAAATACTTGTGGGTCCTCTCTCCTCCTTGGTGCTTTTAAACAGATAGAATATTTTGCCAAGTTTTAATAAGCAGAGCACACTTAAAAAATCCTGGGCTCATCCTTGGTTTTGTATGATGATCAGCCTCCTTTTTGTTTGCTTCCCCCTCTGCCAGCAGTTAACATTCAGCTTTCTCTGCTTTTCTCATTTAGTTATCTACATTCATCCTTTCTGCCTTCTAAAATTCTCTGAACTCCCTGGTCTGCTTTGACTCTTCTCCTCTTGGGCCATTATATTGGTGTCACTTTAGTGGGATCAGGGCGGGAGTGGAGATTAGTACAAAAGTGTGGTGGGCTGTGTTTATACAGATGTTCCCTGTGCGTGTGCACAGAAAACCCATGGAAAGGAGCCAGAGTGACCAACGGGCACATAGAGCAGGGCCCGGCAGAGTCAACACAGAGGTCAGCAGGGGAAAGAAGGGCTGTTTGTGGGGATGACCACAAAGGGGTGCAGTGGGTCTTGGACTTTTCCTGTAGATGAGGGTGATGTTGGCTGAGGGCTGGCCCCCTTGGGGAGTTCGGGGCACTGGAGAACTGTCCTTGGCAATACCACCACACCCGGTAGGTCTCTGCCCCAATACTTAGGCTCCTCTGCCTTCACACAGGGCTTGAGCAGGAACCTGTTGTTTCAGGAGCCAGTGACCTTTGAGGACGTGGCCGTGTACTTCACCCAGAATGAATGGGTTATCCTGGACCCTTCACAGAGGGCTCTGTACCGGGAGGTGATGCTGGAGAATTATGCAAATGTGGCTTCCCTGGGTAAGGACTCTCTTCTCCCTGCTGTTGTCTGCCTCTGCCATTTGTGCATCCTGGCTACTTTCTTCCTTAGATATTGTGGCCTCTCTGATAACCCTCATGGGCAGTTGCTCCAAAGGCTGAGCTCCTCAGAGGCTGCTGGGTGGGGAGAGTTTTGGGTTCCCAGGTTTAGAAATCTGCTGTCCCTCTGGCCCTGGGAGGGGCTCTGCCCCATGCATGAAGGGAAATGAAGAGCTCTTGGGAGCTCGGCAGAGCCCTTTGCCTCTGTCTTCCAAGTTCCCTGAAGAAGATCTGGGACTCCCTCATGCGAGTGGGGGGTTATTCCAGGACTCTGCCCCTGTTTGTGGGAATTTTCTGTCCTCTAAGATAGCACAGGCTGACTTGTCTTCATTTCCCTCCCTGGCTCAGTGAAGAAAGGTACAGACAGCCAAGAGGAGACCTCGCTTCCTGATTCCCTTTACTTTTTGTTCCTGTTTCTTTTTCCTGGGCAGCTTTTCTATTCACCAGACCTGTTCTGGTCTCCCAGCTAGAGCGAGGGGAACTGCCATGGGGCCTGGAACCCTGGGAGCCTGCAGGCAGGGAAGCCCTCAGAGGCATCTGTCCAGGTGAGCATGAGAACCTACCAGCTGTCTTTTTTGCTTAGCCTGCTTTCCTATTTTCACATTTGAATGTGTGTGAAGTGTTTCTTCTCTTGTGAGGCTGTTTTCTTTCTTCTGGAATCATTACATGTGATTCTGCGTTCATGGTGGTAGCCCCTCTTAAATGAGGAAGGGCCAGTCTCTTTCAGGAAAGGCATGGCTGCAAGGTTTCTGTGGATGTTCATCTTTGCCTCTCCACCTCACCACCTGCTAAGGGACACCATTGTGTGACTGAGCGAGCAGCTCTTGAACCATGAAGGCTCTTTTGAGCCCTGTCTTGTGGAAAGTTTATTTTTCTGCCAGTTTGTTGTTGCAGAGATGAGGATGTCTACCACCTTAGAAGGAAAATAGGCTTCTGGGGCCTATCTAGCCATCCACATATTCACAGAGTATATTATTTCTATGGGAATTTTTTTTTTTTTGAAGATTGTATTTATTTATTTGATAGAGAGACATAGTGAGAGAGGGAACACAAGCAGGGGGAGTGGGAGAGGGAGAAGCAGGCTTCCTGCAGAGCAGGGAGCCCGATGTGGGGCTCGATCCCAGGACCCTGGGATCATGACCTGAGCCAAAGGCAGACGCTTGATGACTGAGCCACCCAGGCACCCCTGGGAATTTTTTTTTTTTTTTTTAAGTAAACCCTACACCCAATGTGGGGCTTGAACTTAAAATCCTGAGATCAGGAGTTGCATACTCTACTGACTCAGCCAGCCAGGCTCCTCTCTGGGAAACTGAGTTATGAGTTCCCAAACACTTCCTTAAATAAAAATAAAAAATAAAATAAAATTTTATGATTTAAAAAATTATTTAAAAAAATAAAAAAATTCTTTTTCGTAATGGAAATTTTCACACATAGGCAGACACCAGCACAACACACCCCATGATTCCCTTGCCTCAACACCCACCTGAAGCCTGTAATTTTTCCCCTACAGACACTTAAAAAAACTTTGATTTTAACAGCTGAAATTTTGAAACAAAACTTATTATAAAAGAAAGGTCAATGGCTTCCTCATTTTGAAAGGTATTGATCTGAGAATTAAAAATAACAACAGTGTATTTTTTTTTTTTTTTTTTTGCCTTTTTTACTTTGTTTCACCCCTATTCTGCCTGGAAAAATTTCATGTGCTCTTCAGACTCTTCTCAGAGAATGTCCATAAATAATGCACAACTCCCCCCACTCCAAGCCTTGTGTTAAAGTTCTGCCTTTCCCAGGACTTCAGCCTATCTGGGTAAAGAGCATTTTTTAAACAGTTTGCTTGTAAACACAAGAGGTTGCCACGGCCCAGTGCTGAAGATTATATTAACCTGCAAAAGGCCTTAATAGGAGAGGGAAAATAGCTTTTGGTTTTCTCTGTTTCACATTCCTGCTGTCATATTAAACTATATGCAGTGTGCAGCAGTTTAGGAAAAGCACAAGTGTCATTACCAGGTCCTCCCTGAGGCTTATGTCCGTTCTTGGAAGGGTTCTTCACACGTGCAGTGAGTGCTCTTCTTTTTAGAAGCAAGCCTCCATGTCTTCCCCTTTCTTTGCCGCTGCTGTCGTGTGTTAGCCCACCATAGTCCTCTTAGCCATCACATTGGAGGCTGCTGCTTTACTAGCATCAGCTTGATGACAGAGACCATTCTCTTTTCAAAGATTATGACTTGGATAATGTAAAAAATAAGCAGCTTTTAAGGAATCAATTGTGGGACCCTTTGTAGTTCGAGCTGCTTGACCTGCCCCTTCTTCAATCTGGTGGTCTTCCTCTGACCTTGGGGTCTGTAGTCATCATTTTTCCATACCTTCTTACCTCACCCATTCACTTGGGAGAAAGCGGTTGGTCTTTCCACCCTAGTAGGTAACAGTCTTGACTGTTTTCCCATCTTTACACTCTTTATGGGAATGCCTCTCGGCCTTGCTTGCCACCCACCCATAGTGTCTTCATTTCACTTGTGGGGCTCTGCTGTGTGGTGGTCTTCGGTAGCCATTTTGTGTGCCTATAGGAAAATAGCCACTTGATCCTTTTCCCCTTCAGCACTATCAGAGGCTGACACCTTTTTTTTTTTTCCCTGTGATCTCAGGGGGTGAGACCAGAGCTGAGAAGGAAGAATCAACTCCAAAGGAACACATTTCTAAAGAAACGGAGTCCCACGGACTGACATTAGGAGGGCTGCCAGGGAATGTTCCCCAGCGCCTGGACTTTGGGAGCAGCCCAGAGCAGCGGCATGGTCACTGGGTAGCTAAGAAGGCCAAGTCAAACCGGAGAGATTTCACAGATGGGCCAGCCAGCCATCACGAGGCCTGCACTGTCGGGAGTGGGGAGCAGTGTGAGAAATCTGGGGAAAACGTTAGTGTCAGCACGCAACTCAGTACGGATCAGACAGTTTCTAGTGGTCAGCTATCATACGAATGTAGAAAATGTGGCAGATACTTCAGTCGAGTGGCGGATTTTCAGGGATGTCACACTGGTGAAAGGTCTTTCAAATGCAAAGAATGTGGAAAAGCCTTCAGATACAACTCATTACTTATTCGGCATCAGGTAATTCATACTGGAAAGAAACCATTTAAATGTAAAGAATGTGGGAAAGGTTTAAGTTCAGACACGGCCTTGATTCAGCATCAGAGAATCCACACTGGAGAGAAGCCCTATGAATGTAAGGAGTGCGGCAAGGCCTTCATTAGCAGTTCTGTTTTCCTCCAGCACCAGAGGTTCCACACTGGGGAGAAACTCTATGAATGTAACGAATGTTGGAAGACTTTCAGTTGTAGCTCAAGCTTTATCGTCCATCAGCGAGTGCACACTGGGGAGAAGCACTATGAATGTAAAGAGTGTGGGAAACGGTTAAGCTCCCCCACAGCCTTGACTCAGCATCAGCGCATTCACACCGGGGAGAAACCTTTTGAATGTAAGGAGTGTGGGAAGGCCTTCAGTCAGAAAATCACCCTGGTCCAGCACGAGCGAGTTCACACTGGTGAGAAACCGTACGAGTGTGAGGTGTGTGGGAAAACCTTCAGTTGGTGTGGGCGATTCACTCTGCATCGGAAACTACACACACAGAAGATACCTGTGCAAGAGTAGGGTTGTCTGCAGCTGGGTGTGCTGTGCCTCCTTGTTTCTCCCCACTCCGTTCTTCGCCAGCACATTCTTTACAGTTAGAAAAGAAGAAACAAACCCCCAAACTCAGATGTACAAGGAAATGTAACTGGCTGATACTCTGTGGAGTTTGTGGTGTCCCTGAGTGCCCTGCAAGATGAATGAGGGATGTGTGGGAGGGCCTACATCAGAGGACACCGCTGTGAATTATCAAAACTCCAGGCTTTAAGAGGAGATCTTAAAAAGGTTCTAGAGAAAACAAAAGATCAGGTATAAGAATGCATTAGATTTCAGAACAGCAGTCTTGAAAGTTAGAGGACAGTGGTGTATTCCTGCAAAATTCTAAGGGAAAATAAGTTCCACCCAGTGTTTAGTACCCTCAAGTGAGAGCTTAGTATAAACTTAGATTTTGAACCTTTATCTCCCATGCATCCATTCTCAGGTGTGCAACACTACACAAGGGGTCAACCAGAAAGGAAACCCTATCACAATCTATATTAGGAGTCTTCTAGACTCAGAAACAGAGGGCCCTTGTCCATGTGGAGCCATCTGTATTTTGGAGGATATTCCTAGTAGGCTGCAAGTTTTCAGAGACCTACCTCAGGTGCAGTGCCCACCCACTACTTACTCTGTAGTTACTTATTGCTCAGTTGTAGTCTGTGCCTTTGCGAAAGTTGGGGTATATATGTACCCTTTGAGTCAAATGCAAGGCCCTATTTATTCATCCATCTCGTTGCTCTTCCAAGTGACCCTCACAGCAGGAAGCATTTCCTCGCAACTTCATTTAGTTCTATTTTACCATGGAAGAAGTGTCCGTTATTTTCTGTTACCAGTAGAGATGAGGGGAGATATAAACGTGTTCTGTTTTAGCATCCCCCTTTTGCAAGCTGCTTGACTTCGGCCACTGCAGGAAGCAGAGTAGTGGATAATATTACAGAGCCAGGCTGACTTTGGTATGAGCCCAGGTGTGTTACCTTGGTTAAGTACAGACCCTACTAATTTCCTTATCTGTAAAATCTGGATGACAGTCTACCTCAGGTTTGTGTTGAGGATTAATTGCATTAATACACATAGGAGTGCTTAGAACAATGGAACCTAATAAAAGTGTTACTTATTATAATACCATTGCTAAGTGTTGACTTATGTATACACCAGTGAAATAGTCACCATAGTCAAGATAATAAACAGAGCCATAACCCCCCAAAATTGCTTATGCCCCTTGGTAATCCCTCTCTCACAGCTTTGCACAGCAACTGCTGATCTGCTGTCACTTGGTTGAGTTTTGCTTTTCTAGGATTTTATATAAATATCCCATCATATGTATTCTTTCTGGTCTGTGTCTTTCAGCATAAATTATTTTGAGGTTTACCTATGTTACATATTCATTGTATCAGTGGTTCTTTTTTTTTTTTTTGGCTGAGTAGTAGTCCACTATGGAAATACCAAATTTGTCTGTTCATCTCTTGATGGCCATTTGGGCTGTTTCCAGTTTTTGGTTATTACAAATAAAGCTGCTATGAACATTTGTGTTTAAGTCTTTGTAATGACATATGCTTTTATTTCTCTTGGGTAATTAAGAGGAGTGGAATGTCTGGGTCATAAGGTAGGTATATATTTACATTTTTATTTTTTTATTTTTTATTTATTATTATTTTTTAAAGATTTTATTTATTTGACAGAGAGACAGCGAGAGCAGGAACACAAGCAGGGGGAGTGGGAGAGGGAGAAGCAGGCCTCCCGCGGAGCAGGGAGCCAGATGTGGGACTCGATCCTAGGACCCTGGGATCATGACCTGAGCCGAAGGCAGACGCTTAACGACTGAGCCACCCAGGCACCCTATATTTACATTTTTAAAAAAGATTTTATTTAAGAGGGAGAGACAGCATGTGCACACACAGGTGCGGGGTGGGGGGGGAGAGGGACAAGCAGACTCCCTGCGGATCAGGGACCCTGGACGCCCCGACGCAGGGCTCGATCCCAGGACCCTGGGATCATTACCTGAGCTGAAGTCAGATGCTCAACTGGCTGAGTCACCCAGGTGCCCGCCCCAGTATATATTTACATTTTCAAGAATCTTAAACCTCTACAAAGAAGTTGTACCATTTTATATCCGTACCAGCATTGTATGAGAGTTATACTTCCAAGACATCTTTGGCTATGCTTAATATTGTTTTAAATTTTAGCTCTTATAAAGTATAATGCTGTCTCATTGTGATTTTACTTTGCATTTCCCTAATGACTAATGATGTTGAACATATTTTCATGTGCTTATTTGCCAGTGTCCGTATCTTTTGCCTATGTTTTTATTGGGTTGTTTTCTTTTTATTGATATTTGGGAGGTCTTTTGGGGGGTGGGGGGGCTCTTTATATATAGTGGATACAAGTCCTTTTCCAGATACGTGATTTCTAAACATTTTCTCCCAGCATGTGGCTTGCCTTTTCATTCTCTCTCTCTCTTTTTTTTAAGATTTTATTTGAGATTTAGTGTGCATGGGTGGGATCGGGAGAGAGGGACAGGAAAAGGATAAACTCCCCGCTGAGCGGGAAGCCTGGTGCGGGGCTCAGTCCCAGGACCCCGGGATCATGACCTGAGCCGAAGGCAGACGCTTGACGATGGAGCCACCCAGGCGCCCCAGTTACTGTAGTTTAAGTGTTGAAGTCACACAGTGTTAGTGTTCCTATTTTGTGTTCTGCCAAAGTTGTGGCCATTCTAATTCCTTTGCATTTCACAGGAATTTTAGAATCAGTTTGCAGATTTTTACAAAACATATCCTCAAATTTTGATAGATATTGTATGGACTCTTTAGATTAATTTTGGGGAGAATTCACATCTTTCTTAACTGTATAGTCTTTTAACTCAAAAACATGGTAAGCCTCTCCTTTGGATCTTCATTTCAGCAGTGTTTTGTGATTTTTACTGTATGTCTTTCACACCTTTTCTCAGATTTGTCTAAATATATCATTTTTTGATGCCATATATAATAGCAAATTTCTAAATGTTCATTGATGGTATATAGAAATGCAATTGATTTTTGTATTTTGACCTTGTATCCTGCAATCTTGCACAACTCACTTATTTTAATAACATTTTTCTAACATTGAGAATCATGTTCATAACCATTTTACTTCTTTCCAATTCTGGATTTTTTTTCTTGCCTTATTGCACTGGCTAGTGGCTGGGGATAGTGTGTTAGGGAGAGCCAGTCCTTGTGGCATTGGCCAGGTGAGGGACATCCAGCTCTAGACCTTCAATTTTGCTGATACATGAGCAGGCTCACTGACAGCTGTAAAAGCAGCTCAAGTGTCCCATGTCCTGGTTCACCTTGCTTTCTAGCTGCCTGTAGGTCAGCACTGCCTGTACTCTGTCCCTCTGGTGAGGATGCTCTGGGAAAGAATGGGACTCTTGTTGCATGCTCCCAGTTTTCTCCTCTGACTACCCATGATTCCAATTCTCATTCTCACAACTTGGGGATTTTTATCTGGGTCTACCCAAAATTCTCATATTCTCCCTGCACTGGTATAATACCAGATAGAGGAATTCCGTGTCCAATATTGTACCCCTTCAAGTTAGACCTGATTGTGATAATTGGCTATTTTTTTTTTTTTGTAAAGATTTTATTTGAGAGAGAGCAAGTGAGTACAAGCAGGGGAAGCAGCAGAGGGAGAGGGAGAAGCAGGCTTTCTGCTGAGCAGGGAGTCCAAAACGAGGCTCCAGCCCAGGACCCTGGGATCATGACCTGAGCCAAAAGCAGATGCTTAACTGACTGAGCCACCCAGGCGCCTCTGGCTAGTACTTTTTAAGGGTTTGTGATGTGTATATGTGTGTGTGTGCACCCATATATGTGTGCCCATCTTTCTAGATTCATGGTAGATGTTCATTTTGATAGGTTTAGAGAAGGGGCAATATGAAAATAAAAGTCCTCATCACGCTATTGTTCTTGGCAATCTAATTCATTTATTTAAAACAATTGTACAGAAGCTTTACAATAAAAATACTGGAAATTTTATAAAATACACGGTTTCTATGATAGGCAAAATCTCAGTGTTAGGCAGCCTCCATATGGTCCGCAGTGATTCTAATCCTTGCATTCATGCCCTTATGTATCTCATCTAATACTGTATTATGACTGGCTTGTGTTGGTAGTATATTGAGGTGATGATGGTGCATGACTTCTGAACTAGGTCATAACCCTAGTTGGCCTTGGCCTTTTTTAATTTTTATTTTTAAAAAAGATTTTCATTTTTTAAGTAATCTGTACAACCTGTGTGGGGCTTGAACTCATGACCCTGAGATCAAGAGTCACATGCTCCACCAACTGAGGCAGCCAGGTGCCCCTGGCCTTGGCCTTTTGGATTGCTTACCTTAGGTAGAATCCTGTAGCCATGTGAGGACACTCAGCTGTGTGCAGAAACCGGTGTGGGAAGGGACTGAAGTTTCACACCAGTAACCAGTACCAACTTGCCAGTCACGTGAGTTATCTTGGAGGCAGAAGCTGTAGACTCAGTCAAGGCTTTCAGATGAGTGCAGCCTTAGGTGACACCTGCATGGAACTTCATGAGAGATCCCAAGCTGCTATCTTCCAGCCAAACCACTCCTGAATTCCTGGTCTACAGAAACTTTAAGCAATAATAAATGTATATTGTTTTCAGCCACAAAGTTTTGGGATGATTATGCAGCAGGAGATACCTATTGTACTCTCCATGACAGGACTTTAAGCTGTGTTTTGTTAATCTAATTCCTGTGGAAGTGTAACAGCACTCCAGCCGGGTCTTAAGGGTTAACACTCCTTACTTGCTGACCTAAGGCCTCAGTCTGTAACAGAACTATTTTACTTTGAGATTTGCAGACCATTGGCCTTGAGAAGAACCAGAACCTTCCCAGGTCCCAGAGGCTAGCAAGTCTGTTTGAAGCCACCTCGGATTTCTGATCAGTCTAGCAAATTTTTTTTTAACCAAAATATTTTTTTAGGCTACACAAATGATTTTACTAACCTCCCTTTGTGTATCTATAGACCTTGCCCTGCTTTCCAGAAAGGAGTACTCGGGCACATCACGACACAAGAACAGGACCCCCATGCACAACCCCAGCACTGAAAATGTTTCTAGCTGGTCCCAAATCTGCACGTGATCAAGAAATGCTACAGGCCATTGCCCACTCTGCCGATTAACTACCCTAAACCCCTTTAAGCCCCCCGGGCCAGGCAGAAATCTCAAAGGGGGCTTTTGGACAAGAGTCCAACTTCTCCCTCGGTTGCCGGCCTCCTGAATAAAGCTCAGATTCCTTTCCAACAAAACTCGTCTCTTGAGTGACCTCTCAGGTAACAGACAGCCAAATGGGTTTGGTAACAAAAGGAGTAGAAACTCTTGTGATAGAGCCATACATCCAGATAGCAAGGATCATTCTATCTTATAGCAGTCGGAGGCCAATTCCCCTCCATAGCACTGAAGTTCTTGGTGAGTAGGAGGCGTAAAGTCCGTTCACGTTGGCAACCACACCGGCCCGCCGTGATCACTGGAACACGGGGACTCAGTGATTTCCAAAGT
The DNA here is from genome assembly GCF_003265705.2 of Callorhinus ursinus. NCBI lineage: Eukaryota > Metazoa > Chordata > Mammalia > Carnivora > Otariidae > Callorhinus > Callorhinus ursinus. Next base: position 139,377,514 of record NW_027397063.1, on the reverse strand, counting down.
CTTGGTCGCTATATTGAGGGCACTGATTGGCTGACTTTTGGAGTGTTTACCACTAATTGGCTCCTGTTCAGAAGCTTGGGCTGCCATTGATTTGCTAACTTTCAGAAGCAAATTGGGACCACCCAAGTGAGACTGTCACTCTATTGGCTAATTTGCAGAACATGTGTACTGACCCAAAGTTGTGCAAATTAACGGCAATTACTTGAATATGAAAAACAGGTAACTTTAATCTGTTAATCTGTTTTAACTTCACACAGCCAAACCTGCAGGAGAGACTGTTAAGGGATTATCCAGATCTTTATTTATGGAAGGTATGATTTTTTTTTTTTTTAGCCAATTATTTCAGTGCCAGTTATCGGGTGGAAAAATAGCTCTAAACTACAGATTTGTTGGTAAATTTATTGGGAAAAGCTAAACAGGACATTTAAGTCAATACAGAACAAAATCATCTGACATAGGACATGTCCTGTATATACAGGATGCCTGGCAACTTTAGTCACCATTATTTTGGTAGCTAAATGAGTCTGTCCTAAAAGGACCCACACGTGCATGTTCTAGTAAGGGAGAGGGCTTTACACGGGTGGATGGGAACAGTTTTCCTAAGGGCGGCCTAGCTTGGGGGACCCAAGCAGTGTCGGCTTGGGTGCTTGGGTCTCTAAGAGGTGAAACACCGGGAGCCATTCTCCCCACAGCAGCGCAGGCCGGGTGACGCTCGGAATAAAGGCGGCCGACCGCTGACGGGCTTTCGATTAACCCGGGCCCCACCTGGATCCGGACCGGGCACCAGAGCCGCAGCGTGCCTGACCCCTAGAGGCTGCAGCGGCGGCCGCGGGAGAGGCACCAGCCAATGAGCAGGCCGGCAGCGGCCCGCCGCGGCCCCGCCTCTTCCGCGCGGCCGGCCGGGTCACGTGGTCCGGGCCGCGGGGACCACAGAGACGGGCTGCCTCCGCGCGGCCTAGAGGGGCGCTGGGCGCTTGCGCTCGCTTCCGCATCGGCTTGCCTCTGCCAGCTTTCCGGTGTTCGGAGAGGGAGAGCGTGGGTTCCAGCGAGGTCTACGTACAAGGTCCGCCCGGCATCGGCTTCCTCGTTTTCCCTAGCGGCTCGTCAGCGCCCCCCACCCCTGAACTCGGGCCCGGTGTCGGCTCATCCCCCCTCCCTGACTCGGAGCTCGGGCGCCTGGGCCTGGCAGAGGCCGCCCGAGGTGGCCGCGCGGCCTTCTAGAGCCCTGGCCCAGCCCCCTGCCCACCGAGGCGTGATCCTCTTTTCTGTCCTAAAGAACTTGGCCCAACAGCTTCCCGCGTCCATTACTGACGTTTCTGTTTAGGGGGTGGAGATCCTGGTCGGGTCTCCGGTCAGCATCACCCACTGGAACACTGAGTAACTGTTAATCCGCATCTTGCCATCTCTGTCCCTCCTTTCCACTGGCCCCGTTTTTGGGTCAACGTCATGGTTACTGTAAGTGCGCTTTTAGGTTTGTTCAGACCCAACACTAGGGACAGGATTTGTCTTAGATCCCTCCGTCCACTGCGTGTGAATGGGTTCAGGAACACTCTTGGACTGAGCAGGAAGATGAGGATTGTCCTGAGGACCAGGCAGAGCAGTTCATGAGGTTGTTGGGGGCCATCAGCCAGGGCGGGGGAGGGGTCTGAGAGAGTCTCCTGCCAGTGCTGGAAATGAGACTGGGAAGGCTATAGGCGGCTGTGGGTGTTGTAGGACAGGGTGCAAAGCACTCATCGCTCTTCTTCTCTTAGCTCTTAAGGTTGTTGCTTTTCCAAATCAAGAAGACAGTGCACGAAGCCAGGGGACATCAGCCATGCTCCAAACATCTTGGCCTCAGGTGAGCTGAGCTTCCTTTCAGTCTTTTAAAATTAAGTTAGCTATCAGGTAATTAGGAAAGGACCAAGAAGGCCTGATTTGGCCACGCTCTGATTTCCCCCTTAAGTTTATCTCCACAGCTATGGCTGTAAATAGTGATGGAGGAGATAAGAGTTGTGTGTATGAGAGTGATGAGTGTGGATGTGTAGGTTTAAGTGGGAAAAGAGGCACCCAAGCTAAGGAATTCTCTCAGAATGTGGAAAATCCAGATCATGTTCTGCAAATAAAAGTTGCCTACTGAGATCAGAGAAATTCTGTATTGAAGAAATTGTTCCACAAATTGTAGAGGTATCCCAGGGAGACCTTTTCTCGTGGAAGGTACCTGCTAGCAAAGTGGATAGTCCATAAACAAACTAGTAAGTTAATTACATGTTGCTAAAGTGCAGTGCTTCTCCAAAGTGTGGTCCCTACATGGGCAGCATCCATATCCCTGGGAGGTCATTAGAATTGCAAATTCTTGGGCCCCACCCTAGACCCAGAATCAGGGAGGACTGTGAGTGGGGCCAGGAATCACTTGTAACAAGCTCTTCACGTGACTTTTTTTTTTTTTTAAAAAATTTTTTTTTTGAAAAAAAGGAATAAAAAGGGGGGGGGGGGGGGGGGGGGAGAACCCCCCCCCCCCCCCCCCCCCATGAGCAGGGAGCCTGCTGTGGGGCTCGATCCCAGGAGCCTGGGACCATGACCTGAACCAGAAAGCAGATGCCTGACTGAGCCACCCAGGCGCCCCTCTTCAGGTGATTCTTATGCCCATACCTTTTCAAATCTGAGAAGGCTTGAAGAAGCTCCCTCTCAAGGTGGTGGTCAGGGAAGCCCTCGTGGAGGTAGTAACATGGGGGTTGAGATCCCAAGAATGAGCTAGAAACAGTTTTGGGAAGCACTGAAGAGAGAGCTAACGAAGAGCTTTCCAGAGAGAAGGATGGCAAATGCAAAGGCTCTGTATCTGGGAGAAACCTGGTGTACTCTAGAAACAGGGAGAGGTCAAAGAAAATAGTTTACTGTGAGGTGGGAGAAGTAGGCACATGTCTCGTAGGACACTGTAAAGACTGATTTCTATTCTGAGTTCAGTGGGAAGGAGCTGAAGGATTATTAAGCAGGGTAGGTGATATGGTTGGTCATATGTATTAAAAAGATTTTCCAGCAGACTTTGGGTGTCTCAGTCGGTAGGGCATGTGACTCTTGATCTCAGCATCATGAGCTCAAGCCCCATGGCCCCAAGTTGGGTGTACAGATTACTTAAAAAAAAAAAAAAAAGATTTTTCCAGCCCAGTGGTGAGTTGGTTGTAGAAGGGTATGAGTCAGTTAGAAGCATATTGTAGTCCAGATAAGAGATAAATATTGTCCTTTTTAAAAAAATAGGCTTTATTTTCAGAGAAGTTTTGGGTTCATAATAGAGTGAAATAGAAAGCACAGAGAGTTTCCATACACACCCTGCCCCCTGCCTCCATACATGCATAGCCTATTATCTTTTTATTTTTTTAATTTTTGTTTATTAAGTAAACTCTACCCCCAACATGGGGCTCAAGCTCATGAACCTGAGATCACATGCTCTAAGGAATGAGCCAGCCAGGCACCCCTAAAATTTTTTTTTGAGTGTAGTTGACAGACGATGTTACATTAGTTGGAGTGTAACCTAGTGATTTGGTAAGTTTATACATTATGCTACTCTCGCCACAAGCATGGTTACCATCTTTCACCCTGTAACACTGTTACAATGTCGTTCACTATATTCCTTATGCTGTACCTTTTATTTCTATGATTTATTCATTCCATAACTGGAAGCCTGTGTTTCCCTCTCCCCTTCACCCATTTTGCCTATCCTCCCCACTCCCTGTAACCATCAGTTCTCTGTATTTACCAATCTGATTCTGCTTTTTGTTTATTCATTTTTCTTTTTTAGATTCCACATATGAATGAAATTATATGCTGTTGTCTTTCTTAGTCTGACTTATTTCATTAGCATTAATACCCTCTAGGTCCATCCATGTTGTTGCAAATAACAATCTCTGGGCTCCTGGGTGGCTCAGGCAGTTAAACGTCTGCTTCCAGCTCAGGTCATGATCTCAGGGTCCTGGGATCGAGCCCCTGCTCAGCGAGGAGTCTGCTTCTCCCCCTCCCTCTGCTGCTCCCGCCTCCCTCTGCTGCTCCCCCCTGCCTGTGCTCTCTCGCTCTCTCTGTCAAAGAAATAAAAATCTTAAAAAAAGAAAAAACAGAAAAACAACAACACAAGAAACAAGTGTTGGGGAGGATGGGGAGAAAGGGGAATGCTCTTGCACTGTTGGTGGGAATGCGAACTGGTGCCCCTCCCCCCGCTCGTGCTTGGTCGCTCGCTCTCTCTCTCTCTCAAATAAATAAATAAAATCTTAAAAAAAACCCAACCAAACAAAAACCAATGAGACAGTCTCATCCTTTTTATGGCTGCAGAATATTTCAGTGTGTGTGTGTATCACATCTTCCTTATCCATTTGTCTATTGATGGACACTTAGGTTGAATCCATATCTTGGCTATTTAAAGAATGCTGCATTACACATAGGGACACATGTATCTTTTTGAATTAGTGTAATTCCACTACCCAGTAGTGGAATTATTGGATCACATGGTATTCTGTTTTTAACTTTTTGAGGAACCTCCATACTGTTTTCCACAGCGGCTGCACCGCTGTGCCTTCCCACCAGTAGTGTGCATGTGTTCCCTTTTCTCCGCATCCTCATCCACACTTGTTATTGTCTTTTTGATTTTAGCCATTCTGGCAGGTGTGAGGTGATACCTCATTGTGGTTTTGATTTGCATTTCCTTGATGATGAGTGATGTTGGGCATCTTTTCTCATGTGTCTGTTGGCCATCTGTAGGTCTTTGGAGAAATACCTACTCAAGTCCTCTGCCCATTTTTTAATCAGATTTTTTTCTTTGTTTTTTTGGTCTAGAGTTGTAGAAGTTCTTACATTTTATATATTTTTGGATATTAACTCCTTATTGGATATATTATTTGTAAATATCTTCTCCCATTCAATAGGTTGTCTTTTTGTTTTGTTGATGGTTTCCTTTGCTGTGCAAAAGCTTTTTACTTTGGTATAGTCCCAGTAGTTTATTTTTGCTTTTGTTTCCCTTGCCTTAGAGGACACATCTAGAAAAATGTTGCTATGGCTGATGTCAGAGAAATTACTGTCTGTGTTCTCTCTAAGGATTTTTATGGTTTCAGGTCTCACTTTTAGGTCTTTAATCCATTTGGGGTTTATTATTGTATATGGTGTAAGAAAGTGGTTCAGTTTCAATCTTTTGCACGTAGCTGTCCAGTTTTCTCAGAACCATTTATTGAAGAGACTGTCTTTTCCCCATTGTATATTCTTGCCTCCTTTGCTACAGATTAATTGACCATATAAGTGTGGATTTATTTCTGGACTCTCTTTCTTATTCCATTGATCTTTGTATCTATTTTGTGCCAGTACCATACTGTTTTGATTACTACAACTTAGTAGTGTATCTTGAAATCTGGAATTGTGATACCTCCAGCTTTGTTTTTCTTTCTCAAGATTGCTTTGGCTATTCTTAGCCTTCCCCATAATCAACATCCCCCACCAGAGTGGTACTTTTGTTACAGTTGATGAACCTACACTGACACGTCATAATCACCCCAAGTCCGTAGTTTACATTAGGGTTCATTCTTGCTGGTGAACATTCTGTGGGTTACAAATATATAATGACATGTATCCATCATTATAGAATCATACAGAGTATTATTATAGTATCATACAGGGTATTTTCATGGTCCTAAAAATCCTCTGTGCTGTACCTATTCATCTGTAGCTCCTTGGAAACCTTTTTTTTTTTTTTTTTTGCTGTCTTCAAAGTTTTGTTACGTAGTTGGAATTGTACAATATGTAGCTTTTTCAAATTGGTTTCTTTCACTTGGTTATATGCATTTAAGTTTCCTCTATGACTTCTCATAGCTTTATAGCATAATTCTTTTTAGCGCTGAATAACATTCCATAGTCTGAATATACCACAGTTTATCCATTCAGCTCTGTTGAAGGACATCTTGCTTGCTTCCAAGTTTTGGCAGTTATGAATAAAGCTGTTATAAACATCTGTGTGCAGGTTTTTATATGGATATAAGTTTTCAACTTATTTGGGAAGATCCCAAAGAGCATGGTTGCTGGATCATATGGTAAGAGTATGTTTAGTTTTGTAAGAAACTACCAAACTGCCTTCCAGAGTGGCTGCACCATTTTGCATTCCTGTCCGCAACAAATGAGATTTCCTGTCGCTTCACATCCTCAGTAGCATTTGGTGTTTTCAGTGTTCTAGGTTTTGGCCATTCTAGTGGTATCTCAGTGTCTTAATGTATGTTTTCCTGTTGACATATGATGTAGAGCCTCTTTTCATATACCTGTGTGCCACCTGTGTATCTTCTTTGTGAGGTGTCTCTTCTTGTCTTTTGCACATGTTTTAATGGGGTTGTTTGTTACCTTTGAGATTTAAGAGTTCTTTGTGTATTTTGGTTAAGTCCTTTATCAAATAGGTCTTTTCAACTATTTTTTCCCTGTGGTGGCTTGTTTTCTCATTTTTTTAAAAAAGATTTTATTTGTCAGAGAGAGAGTGAGAGAGAGCATGTGCGTGCGCACAAGCAGGGGAAGTGGCAAGCAGAGGGAGAAGCAGACTCGACTCTCCACTGAGCAGGGAGCCTGATGCAGGACTTGATCCCAGGACCCTAGGATCATGACCTGAGCCGAAGGCAGATGCTTAACTGACTAAGCCACCCAGGTGTCCCTTCTCATTTTCTTATATCCTATTTTTTTTCTTTTAGTTTTTAAAAGGAAGATATATTTGACAAGTTTCACTTAGTGCAATACACCTAAAAGGAAATCACAATACAATGAAAGATTTAAATCAAGGCCTCAGAATTTCATACAAACACCCAAGACCAAAATCCTAAAGTATCTCAAATTTTCTCCGTTAATTTAATTTTATTCTTTTTTTAAAAGATTTTTATTTATTTGAGAGAGAGTGGGAGCGAGAGAGATCACAGAGGGAGAGGGAGAAGCCGACTCACCACTGAGCCAGGAGCCTGACACGGGGCTCGATCCCAGGACCCTGGGATCATGACCTGAGCCGAAGGCAGACGCTTAACCAACTTGAGCCACCCAGGCACCCCTGAAGTATTGGCCTTTCAATGTAGGGATTAATTCCTGCTCATCTTTTCTTTCAAAACTTCTTTTCTTCAAAACATTTTGGGTAGTCTTCCACACTTACTTTTCGGGTGACACTGTTGTTGTTGCTGTTATTATTTATTTATTTATTTTTAATATTTTATTTATTTATTTGTCAGAGAGAGAGAGCACAAGCAGGGGGAGCCACAGGCAGAGGGAGAGGGAGAAGCGGGCTCCTCGCTGAGCAGGGAGCCCGATGTGGAACTCGATCCCAGGACCCTGGGATCGTGACCTGAGCTGAAGGCAGACGCTTAACTGACTGAGCCACCCAGGGGTCCCTATTATTATTTTTGAAAGCAGGCTCCATGTCCAATGTGGGGCTTGAACTCATAATTCTGAGATCAAGAGTTCTGTGTTCTATGGACTGAGCCAGCCAGGTGCCCCTCAGATGACTTTAAATGATCTTTTTTCTCTGCACAGATGTCATTGACTCTTTTGGTGGGAGCATGGGTTTTATTGAATTCCGAGGCACAGTTGGCTATAATTGTTTACAAATTTGGTTCTTCCCACTCAGAAACACTGTTTCTCCTTTATTTCTGTGTGTTCATCTTGCTCTTGCACATTTTTGTTAGGTCTAGTCTTAGCTATTTGTATATGAATGGCATCTATTTTCTCCCATTTTATCTTCTTTTTTTTTAAAAGATTTTATTTTTATGTAATCTCTACACTCACCAGGGGGCTAGAACGTACCACCCTGAGATCAAGAGTCCTGTGCTCTGCCAACTGAGCCACCCAGGCACCTCCCCCCCCCCCCGCCATTTTATCTTCTAATTGTTACAGTATTTAGAAAAGCTAGTGATTCCATTTACTTACCCTATCTGTAGCCAACTTAATGAGTTATTTTGTCAGTTCTAACTATTTTCAATTTATTACCTTGGCTCTTGGGTATTTTTAGGCAGATAGTTACTTCATCTGCAAGCAAAGATGTTTAGGCGCATTTCCTGCATTTATGCTTCTCTTTTAGTTTTTTTTTTTTTTAAAGATTTTTATTTATTTGACGGAGACACAGTGAGAGCAGGAACACAAGCAGGGGGAGTGGGAGAGGGAAAAGCAGGCTCCCTACTGAACAGGGATCTCAATGTGGGACTCCATCCCAGGACCCTGGGATCATGACCTGAGCCGAAGGCAGATGCTTAACGACTGAGCCACCCAGGCGCCCTCCTCTTTTAGTTTTTTACAGAAGGGAAATCTCTGCTCATGATAAAGTACCAGCCATCAATTTGAGTGGATATGCTCTGGCATTTTACTCAGGGTGGTATTTGCTGTTTTTTTTTTTTTTTTAAGATTTTATTTATTTATTTGACAGAGAGAGACACAGCGAGAGAGGGAACACAAGCAGGGGGAGTGGGAGAGGGAGAAGCAGGCTTCCCACAGAGCAGGGAGCCCGATGCGGGGCTCGATCGCAGGATCCTGGGATCATGACCTGAGCCGAAGGCAGACGCTTAACGACTGAGCCACCCAGGTGCCCCTTGCTGGTGTTTTCTGGCCCTCTTCATAAGTTAAAAAAAATTATTTATGGTCAAATCATTTCTGAGATTCATTTAGCAAATTTATATTAAGCAGCTAGTATCTGCCAGGCACTGGACTGTGTGTTAGTGAACCGGTTATGAACAAAACAGAGTCCTTGCCTCTATGTTCTTTTGGAGGGAGATTGATAATGAACAGTCTGATTTGTTGGATGATGAGAAAGGCTGTGGAGAAAAATAAGGTGAGGTACATGGGGACCGTCCATGGGAGAAAAAAAGATATATCCACAACCCAACTACCTTAAAGCAGTAAGTTTTCCTTTTTCCAGACTCTGGAACCCTGGGGATATTTGGTGGCAGGTGGGAGGGACAGTGGGGGAGGAAGAGATTGGTGGCCGCAGGCTGGGAGGAGGAGGAGGGGGTTGTGAGAGCAGCCCTGGAGAAGTGAGGAAGTGAGGTCTGACTTGCTCTACGTGGAGGTGAACTTTAGTTCACCTGTGGTCCTGTGGTTGGTGTCCTCAGAGGCCTTACCACCTTGTGGTTCTGTCTAGTGTTGGGATTTTTTTTTTGGCTCAGATTATTTTGGGGGCCCTTTGGACCTTGTCATTGCCCAGTTTAAAGGCCACTTCTTGCTTTGAGGAGTGTCCACATTTGTTCTTTTTCTTTCAGTGTCTCCTTTTGAACTGGGTTCCTTACTTGTTGTTTTAAAAGGACACCCTCTGGGCGCCTGGGTGGCTCAGTCAGTTAAGTGTCTGGTTTCGACTCAGATCATGATCTTGGTTTCGGCTCAGGTCATGATCTCAGGGTCATGAGATTGAGCCCCTCATCGGGCGCCACAGTGAACGTGGAGCCTGCTTAGGATTCTCTCTCTCTGTCTGTCCTCCCCCACCAGCTCCAACCCCCACTCACGCTCTTGCTCTCTCTCCCTAAAAAAATAAAAGGGCACCCTCATAAGGACCTGAGTGTAGAGAGGCCATGAACAGTGTGCCAGCATTTATCCTTGGGATACATTTCTTCCAGGCTTCCTCCAAGAGCAGTTACAATAGCCTTCCTTTCTCCCCGGCCCCGGTGCTGCCCCCAGTGCAAGGCCGCTACCCAGAGAGACGGGCTTAGCTGAGCCCCTCTGGGTAGGTGTTTTCACTTTTGGTGACTGGAAGAACAAGGCTGCTTTATAGGGCACTGCATGTCTCCTAGGATGTGGACTTGGGGGGAGGCGGCACAAGAAGGTGAGAAGGCAGGAGTCATGAAACCTCCCATGTGAGAATCTAGTCTCTGTGGTCTGTGCCACCCCACTGTAGAAGCAGAGAAAGTAGCCAGTGGACACCATTAGGGATTGCTCTTGGGCCTCATGGAAGGTTCAGAGGCTCTGGCTCCTGGGGTGGTATTGAGGTTTTGAAAGAGCTGACCCCTCAGTCCACACTCGGGGAGGGAGTCCCTGTGGCTTGGAGGGAACATGGTAAAGACAGATTGACAGGTGCTGTTGGGAGTTAGGAGTTTGAGAAACTGTTCTTCAAAGATGGGACAGCACCAGGTAATGATGAGGATCAGGGGCGAGCCATGTTTTAGGGGAAGCTCGTGAGCCCAGTATGGGAGGCAGCTTGGTGTGTGGGAAGAGCCCAGGTCTGCTGTTTGATGGATCTGGATCTGATGGAGCCCAGCGCAACCAGTTCCTGTCTGTGTGGTCTTGGGCAAAGTAATTAATCTTTCTAAACCTTAGTTTCATCATGTGAAAATGGGAGTAATAATTCCTACTTCATATGGATGTTTTAAGATTAAAGGACATACAGGGGCGCCTGGGTGGCTCAGTCAGTTAAGCGTCTGACTCCTGATTTTAACTCAGGTCATGATCTCAGGGTCCTGTGCTTAGTAGGGAGTCAGCTTGAGATTCTCTCTCTGCCTCTGCCCCTCCTGCTTGTGTGTGCTTGTGTGCTCTCTGTCGAATGAATGAATGAATGAATGAATGAATGGATCTTTAAAGAAAAGATTAAATGAAATATATGTCCTAAAGGTACCCCCCTAAGAACTTGGTGCCTAGGGTCTTAATTAACAAGTATGAATTCCCTTCATCCTTGTGAACGTGGATGGCTCCAGGGGGAGGCAGAGAAGGGCCCATCTTGGCAGGTGGGATGGAGCTTAAGACTAGGGGATGGATCTGTGTCCAGAGACAGGAAATCCCAAGTTTTCTTTGAAGATGGGTGGTTCAGAGAAAAGGCCAGAACAGGCAGGCTGCAGGTTTCCTTCAAGAGAGCTTTCTGATAAGGTAAGAAGGTATAAAAAGAAATTTGCAGAATGCTGGAAATATCTTTAAGGAGTGGCTTGTCTGCACTAGTGGAAGTGTTGGGAAGACCAAGGAGATGCAGGGTGCAGGGAACAAACGGGGAGTGCATGTGTACTCTGGGTGGGTGGAGACAGGGTGAGTGGCGGCAGCCTGCAGTGGCTGGTGTATAGAAAACAGGGTGACAGGATTGTGGCCCACAAGAGGGCAGGAGGTGTGCTGGAGAGACAGAGTCAGGAACATGGGGGTTGATGTAGTGACCAGGCAGAGAGCCCCAGCTGCCATGCTGTGAGATGGGGATGACAGTTTGGGGCCTCAGAGCCATGCAGATGGGAGAGTGTTGGGGTTCTCCATTTGGAAGTGGGAACATTCGCTGAGGGCTTGCCCCTTTGGGTGCTGGGTGCTCTTCTCACTAGAGCAAACCTTCCAAGAGGCTCAGAGTTGCAGACCCTGGCAGGTCCGCCTCTTCCCTGCAGCTCAGGCCTCTCCTCTGCCCTCACACAGGGCTTGAACAGGAACCTGTTGTTTCAGGAGCCAGTGACCTTTGAGGATGTGGCTGTGTACTTCACCCAGAATCAATGGGCCAGCCTGGACCCCATGCAGAGGGCCCTGTACCGGGAGGTGATGCTGGAGAATTATGCGAGTGTGGCTTCCCTGGGTAAGGACTCTCTCCGTGGTCCGTTGTCATAGTTTGACATCTTCCTCAGATGTTTTAGGGTTTCTAGAAGTCCTTGGATTTGATGACTTCAGAGATTAGTTCTGCAGTCCTCAGCCTCTGGAGATGCTGGGTGAGGAAACAAATCCCTGGTTCCCTCTGGTTTTGAAATCAGACTTCCCTACATCCCGGAAGAGCCTGGTTCTGGGCCCTGGCGGGGAGGATGCTTCCCTGTGCCCTAGGTGAGCCCTTTGTTCCTCCATGCTGCCAGTGTTCTGGAGATGTTGTTCTCCCCCCATGGGAATCAGTGCCTATGTTCTTCCTGAGGGCATCTCTTCCTTTAGGTCAGGGCGAGATTGCAGTTTCTTCCTGAGGAGAGTGGCTATCTCCTTGGCCTTGCCTTGGAGCATAGTTTGGAGCTCTTCCTCAGCACCCCCCCCTTTTTTTTTTTAAAGATTTTTATTTATTATTTGACAGAGAGAGAGAGAGCACAAGTAGGCAGAGTGGCAGGCAGAGGGAGAGGAAGAAGCAGGCTCTCCGCTGAGCAGGGAGCCAGACGTGGGGCTCGATCCCAGGACCCTGGGATCACGACCTGAGCTGAAGGCAGCCGCTTAACCTACTGAGCCACCCAGGCACCCCCTCAGCACCCCTTGGTAGCTCAGCTGGTCTCCTGGGCATTTCATCTCATCCCTCCCTCCCTCCCCCTGTCAGCCTGTTGTGAGGTGGGCCGAGCAAGATCTCAGGAAAGCTCTGGAAGTCTTCCCTCAACTTGTTTTTCCTTTTCCTTGCTGGAGTAGCGTTTCCATTCCCCAAACCTGATCTGGTCTCCCAGCTGGAGAGAGGGGAAGCGCCATGGAGCCCGGATCCCTGGGAAGCAGAGGTTTTGAAAGGCACCTGTCCAGGTGAGTAAGAGAACATAGTGGTTTCTGATTTTGCCTTCCCAATTTCTTAGAAATGTTTCTCCCACAGCAGGGAAGCCGTGGCTCCCTGTCGTTTATAAGGCAGTACTCAGTGCACTCTATGACCTCCGCCCAGTTCCAGCCCTGAGCCTGGGAAGACCAGTCCCCAGGAGTGTGTGGCTACTCACCTCCCGCAGAGAAGCTGTGACCCAGTGCTCTTAAACCACTTCTTTTCTCACTTACCAGTGGAAATACTTAATTTTAAGCCAATTTTATGTAAAGAAATGGGTTTCAGCCATACTTTGAGGAAAGTATGATGCTATAGGTCAGACTAATTTATTTGTGCCACAGCTATGAATTTTGTTTCTAGGCCTTCAGCAATGAAATAAATGCCTTTAATTTGCCTTTTTAGTGTTTAAGTTACCTAAAAGTTCTATATGCCAGAATCTTTAGGTCTGCATTATATTTGTTTTATATATAGCTGTAGAGGGAGAGGCAGGGACTGTTTCTCCACCACTGCAGCCAACACACACACACACACACGTGCATACATGAACACACATGTGCACACACAGCCAACACACACAGCCTAAAATTTCCCTGAGACTGCTCACCATTCCTGGGAGCTCTTGATTACTTGGGTTTTCTTTCTTTTGGAAGAAATTTTCCGTATATGCTGTGATTTTGTAAATCGCAGTTCTTTTATCAGAGCTATGCCTGTGGCCTACAGCTCTCCAGTTCAATTTGAGTTCCAGCTGACTTTCTGGAAGAATCTTTTATCCCAGAAGATTATGTGGAATATTTATTTATTTGCTTTAAGATTTATTTATTTTAGAGAGAGAGAATGAGGAGGAGAGGGAGAGAGAATCCTCAAGTGGACTCCATGCTGAGCACGGAGCCCAATGCGGGGCTCGATCCCACAACCCGGAGATCAGACCTGAGTGGAAATCAAGAGTCAGACACTTAACTGACTGTGCCACCCGGGTGCCCCAATGTGGAATATTTAAAAATAGACTCATTGGGCCATTATTTAGAATTTAGGATGGTTTCCTGGCTTGCAGGTGGGGACGTTGAAATGCAGTGTTCTTGAGTTTGGATTGCAGCCCACTAGACCCCTGCTGGTGCGAGAGCTCTGCCCATCTCTTCTCCCCAGGAGTGTGGATTTCCTTCCCTTTTTGGGGTCTCTCTCTCTCTCTCTCTCTCTCTCTTTCTTTCTCTTTCAAAAATTTTCCATTTCTTGCTGATCCTCTTATCTCTCCCATTCTGGTTTCTCCTTTCCCCCCTCCTGTCTTCTTTCCTTTCCATTCTGGAAGGTCTCATTGTGCTCCTTTCATCTGCCTTAGTCTGCTTCCCAGCCTTCCTCATAGGAGGCACTTCCTCCTATTTCCAGTGTCATCCTCCCTCCAGTTAGTAGATTATCATTTATCTTTTTCTCTCATGGATGACATACGAGATGTCATATGTATGGATGGAGTATGATCCATCTGTCTGGATGCCTGTAGCCACTTCATGAGTACATTTTTCAAAATCATATTCTACAAGAGAAAACAGGAGCCCTGGATCCTGTTCCCTTCCCAGCTCAGTAACTCAGAACACTTATGGTTTCTTTGGGCAGGTGGTGAGTTCTGGATCAAGGAGGAGGAGCCAGCTGTAAAGCAGGAAACCTCTGAGGAGGCAGAATTGCCCAGAATGCCAGGAGGAGGACTTCTCAGAAACGTTTCCCAGCACTTTGACTTTAAAAGCAAGGCGACATGGCAGACTTTCAGTCTGAATCCGAATCTGATACTTCGGGGTGGGATGAAGTTCTACGAATGTAAAGAATGTGGGAAAATCTTCAGATATAATTCAAAGCTGCTTCGGCACCAGATGAGTCATACTGGGGAAAAGCCCTTCAAGTGTAAGGAATGTGGCAAAGCTTTTAAGTCCAGCTATGACTGTATCGTACACGAGAAGAATCACATCGGAGAAGGGCCCTATGAATGTAAGGAGTGCGGCAAAGGTTTGAGTTCCAACACGGCTTTGACTCAGCATCAGAGGATCCACACTGGGGAGAAACCGTACGAATGTAAGGAGTGTGGGAAGGCCTTCCGAAGAAGCGCAGCCTATCTGCAGCATCAGAGATTGCACACCGGAGAGAAGCTCTATAAGTGCAAGGAATGCTGGAAGGCTTTTGGGTGTCGGTCACTTTTTATCGTCCATCAGAGGGTTCATACGGGGGAGAAGCCCTACCAGTGTGAGGAATGCGGCAAGGCCTTCACTCAGAAGATAGCCTCCATCCAGCATCAGAGAGTGCACACCGGCGAGAAGCCCTATGAGTGCAAGGTGTGTGGCAAAGCCTTCAAGTGGTATGGCAGTTTTGTTCAGCACCAGAAGTTGCACCCTTTGGAGAAGAAACACACCAAGGTTCTTGGGCCATCCCTGATGAGTCCCCCGTGTGCCCCTCCAGCCTTATCTGCCGTTCCTGTCCAGGGCCCGTGCTCTGCTCCCGCCGTGGCCGCACCTTCACTGACCTTTCCACATGCCGTGCTCATTCCTACCTCTGGGCCCTTGTTCGTGCTACTGCCTGCACCTGGAATGCCTTCTTCACCTGTCCAAATAGTGCGTGTCTTCCAGGGCCTTCCTCCCACTGTGAAGCCGTCTCCAGTTATGCTGGTCCCTTCCCCTCATGCCTCATGAGCTTTATTTCAGCACTCTATCGGCTTTTAGGCCCAGCAGATCTTCAGCTTCACTTGAGTTTCATTTGTATGTTTTTTTTTTTTTTTAACTTTACACGCATTACTACTGTTTCAGCATAAACTCCATTATAATCTATCTTATATTGAAAGACTGTTTATGTATTTTCTTCCAGGGAGAAAGTGAAACTACCTGACCTTAGCACTGGTCTCTTTCAGGCTTGAACAGTAATGGCTGTATGTGTACTGTGGGGGTGCGGGTGTTAGAAGGGCTGGCAGGACACTTGGTTGTCTTTAAGTGTCTGGGAGAGAGAGGCTTCCCCTGCGCTGGGCCATTGTGGTTAGAGCCACGCGGCTTGGGGGAGGCAGAAGAGGCGCATAGGAACTAGGGTGAGGGTTGGGGGGGGCGCTGGAATCCACTTCCAGCAGCAGACTCAGAAATTAATGCAGCTTGTTCAGTGGGCTAAGGTGGTCCATCAAAGCAATCGAAGTCATGTTGCCCTTGGCATGGATCATTGAGGATCTCCTATGTCTATGCAAAAGATCATGTGAGATAACCAGTGAAAAACTAATGGATGCAGTGATCACAATCATTTATGTGATTGATAGCAATCATGTTTTTAAACACAGAGTGTGTTTTTTTTTTCTTTAGTTTTGCTCTTGATATCTAGATGTTTCTTTTTAACTTTGGTTTCCTAAGTAAATACACACCAAAGTAGTCATCTTTCTTCCATGTGTTGTGTACATTTTTCTCCTCGGGCATTCTGGTTTTCTGTTTGCAAGCATTGGCTTCTACATTTTATGTTCTCCAGATAGCATGAATTGTAAATATGAATTTGGTGAATTATGAAAGAAATAGCATCTGTGTAAAGCCAACGTGGGGGAAATCTGAATAAGTCTCTAAAATTATTTTTTAGGAGTAGAGGGAGCTGTGTGGTGGGTCAGTGGCTAAATTTCTGTGATAGGTCAGTGAAGTGGAATTTTGGATTGCTCTTAGTTTTGACCTTGGTGGGGATCTTTTACAGCTGTGCAAAGGACCACGTGAAGCAATTTCTGGAAAAAGAATCTGAGTCCTGCATTATCGGCATTAATATAAAGTAACTCCTTAAACATTGATGAAAGGGGCCGTACATTTTATTCTTCTAAGTTGCTTTTGCTACCTAGGTGTTTCTGCACATCAATTCACAGAAAAACCTTTAAATTAATGGTACTTATACTTTCCTGTGTGTCTGAATAACCTGGTCTGAAAAGAGTAATTTTCTGGCCTAACTCCCAGAACTTCTGATTTTGGATATCTGTGGTGATGGCTAGACATACACTGAGAGAGAAACTCTGAGCACAAAGTGGCTGTGGGCTGTTGGAGGTGTGTGTTGATACAGGGTTTGGGAGGGGCACTGTCTTCCTGCACAGTGGATCTTCAAGACAGAGACCTCTAAAAGCAGTGTGGGTGGCATTGGTTTAGAAGAGATAAAAGCAATTAAAACATGGCTGGTAGGGAACGAAAGAAAGGGGCAAAGAGGTCTGAGGTGGCTATGAGGCGTTCTAGAGGTCTCCACTGCCAGAGGTTTGTGGGGCCTGACATTGGCTACCTTTTGCTATTTTCTTGTTGGGTGAAATAATGAAGAAATATTTTCGTATTAGAAAGTTAGTTCTCCAGGGAGCTCTTGGGCTAAAGCAAGCACAAATTGCCTGCTACAGATGATCGGGAACTGAACAACAGTAAGAACAGGATGTAGCAGGGGGATGTGGCAAACGGCGGTACTCAGAGCAGTATTGACGGGCTTGGATGCATCCTTCACAAAACGAGTTTGAAGCTTTGCAGTTCAGAGAGCTGGGGATGCTGTCTGGTGGTGGGAAACAAATTAAACACAAACTAAAGAAAACAGACCAAAAAATCCAAAACACAGTTGGCAAAAATAAGATACACAACAGAGTTTTTGGTGAAAATGGTGGTTAAACATGTTAGCATTCGTGCCCTCCTGAAACCCCACTAAAATAGCAAAAGATTAAAAATTAAACACCCGCTGACAAGGACAATGAAAATATGATGTGAAGAGCTTGGAAGCTGGAAGGCGGGTGAAGAGTTATAACTTTGAACAGCCACCAGGGGAAGCTAAGCAGCCATCCTATGTGGCAGATTCCGCACAGAGGCTTAGGAGTTGAAGATTTAGATTTCTGTGGAAGTAGAGGATGCTGGTGGAGCTAAACATAGAATTTACAAAGCCTTTACGAAGCACTTAGATTCTCAGGTCACCTCCCCTATCCCTCTGTTCAGTGGAGCAGTAAAACAGGAGTTTTGGAGGTCAGGGGTACCATGCTGAATGTCAGGTCCTTCTCCCCCACCCTCTACCCTTCTGCCCCTGCTTCTATTCCAGAATGCTGCCAATTAGACTTGTGCACCTTCTCAGCTAGAAATCAGAAGAACTTTCTTTGGGAGATCGGATGAATCAAGAGAAAAGACAATGTCTTTTTTGACTCTCCGGCGATGTTCCAACTGTGCATGTAGAGCTTCTTAGCCAGACTTTTATTTTTTAAATTAAAAAAAAAAATTTTAAAGATTTTATTTTGTGAGAGCATGCGAACGGTGGGGTGAGGGGCAGAGGAAGAAGGAGAGAGGATCCAAAGCAGACTCCCTGCTGAGCGCAGAGCCCAACATGAGACTGGATAGTAGGATCTGAGCCAAAATTAAGAGTTGGATGCTCAACCGACTGAGCCACCCAGGCGCCCCTCCCTTAGCCAGCCTTTTAATGCTCCATTCTTAGATATAAACCAATAGCCAAGGATATGAAAGAGGCTGGAGCAAGGAAAAAGCCCACTTGAAAGAGACTATGGCGGGAAGAATTTATTCTGAGTTTAGAGAGAAGAGGTTCACATCTATGAAATGATAGGCTGCTCCAAACAAAGGAAAACTCAGAGAACAGGAAAAACCTCTTGAAAACTAAAAGTTGGTATCAGAAATGAGAGAGTGAGCACTGAAAAATAAAGGCAAGGGAATCCCCTAGAAAGCATGGCAAAAAGAGGTGAAAGTGACCAAAAGAGGTGCAGTGTAGGTGACCTAACAGGTGTTAGAGAGAGGGGAACAGAGAAGCAAATCCTAAAAGAAACGCTGCCAGGCGATTTCCTAGAATGGAAGCCTAGGGTTCCGTGCCGTCATCAGCATGTGTTAAGTACTTGGAGTAAAGTTACCCCGCTGCAGGCCTTCATGTCCCTCCTGGCAGGAATAAAGAGGGACTCCAGACCCATACCCCAACCTACCATGCTCCAACCTCAGCCTGCCCAGCCTTCTAGTCCGGAGCCTTGGGATAGTCTCTGCCTGCATCAGACGTTTACCTCAGTCACCATGAGGAGCCCTGACCTCCCAGGATAACCCCTGTCTCCTGCAAATTTAATCCTCCACATCTCTGCATTCCCCCTTTGTCTTCATCTGCTCCCTCTTCAGCTCCTGCATACCTTTCTTCCTTCTGCTCTCTGAAGTGGCCAGTCCACTGGTAGCGAAGTCGCCTGTGTGCTGAACCTCTCAACATTGCCTTTACCTTTGTGCTCTAATCAGAACCTGCCGGTCCCTTGAGGATATTGCTGCCCCAGCGCCCTCTGACAGGGTGGTCCCCCTCTCACACAGGGCTGATTCCAGATCGCCTGGGTCCTCTTTGTTTCTTTTTGCCAGTTCCAGACCATTCTTTTTTTTTTTTTTTTTAACAACTGATAATTTATTAAAAAGGCTGATTTAAGCATCTGCAATGGTGACTTCAACCTCCACTCCTGGCTCAATACTGATGGAAGTAATCTGTTTAACAATCTCAGAAGGACTGTGCAAATCAATGAGTCGCTTGTGGATACTCATCTGAAAACGATCCCGGGTCTTAGAACCTTCAGCGCAAGGAGTTTTTCTTGTAGTGATTCTCAGAGTCTTGGTAGGCATCCGAACTGGTCCTTTCACTTTGAGATTCTTTTCCTTTGCGCCTCTGATCAAGTCAGCACATACCTTTCCCAAAGATTTTACGTCGCGGCTGGTGAGAGTAGTTCTAATTCGGTGAATCCCCACCTCCGGTTCCACGGGTGTCTTCCCGGTGTCTTTAAAAAGCCATGGCTGCAACGCGGCTTCCCGACCGACTTGTTCCTCAGTGAGAGCGAACAGCGGTGAGTCAGAAGCAGGAGTGGGGCGTCCAAACCTCCGCTGTAGCTGCGACCGCGTCTTCCTCAAAAAGAGCCGGTTCCAGACCATTCTGCCTCTCCTCCCCTTTCCTAAAAACCACCTTTGAATCTCAGGTCATCAGGCTGTACTGCTAGGCTTCTGGGTCACACCCATTTATTTCTAGAAGCTTTTAGTTCCTGGCCTGCTTGCACTGTCTTCAACATTATTCTTGTCAGAGTTCTTGGTGATTTCAATAGCTGATCCCTCCAGTAACCTCGCCCTCTCATTTCCTTCCTGGCCCTCCATTTTATCCCAGGCTCTCCTCTGATCAGATCTTAGACCTTGTTGTTACCAAGCACCTCACCTCCTCCGTGGCCTCAGCACTTTAAATATCCTGCCCTCTTAGCTCTTTTCATTCTCTTTAGAATCCTGATGTCAACTGTCCTTCACTTCCTTCGTGCCTGTCCTTTCTCCTTCGCCCGGCATGGATTCCATGCTCAACTATCATAACAGTCCCTTCACAGTCTCCCTTAACTCCCTTGTCATGTTCACTTGCCCCACCTCAGACTGAACGCGGTTCTTTGCCTCCTCCGTGACTGCACCTTCCCTACCGAAGGCGACCAGGAAAACACACTACGTGCTCAGTTGTTTCACCTGAAGTTCATGACCAGTAACTGCAAGTGGGCCCCTGATGCTTCCCGACAGTCATACTACATTTCTGGGGTCCACGGCACCCCCCCACTCCCTTGGACCACTGTTCTGTAGCTTCTCTCTTCTCAATTCTGTGGTGTCTCCTTCTCAGTCCTCGGGCTCATGATCATTTCTCTCCTCTGCCGGGAGAACAGTTAGGCTCCAGAGAGCCTGGGTGACACGTGTAGACGTCAGGTGGAGCCAAGTGGGCCCGGGATTGCTGCGGCCACCTTGTCTTGCCCACCTGCCTTCCAGCTTGCAGTATCTGGTTTTCCACTGCCATATTCTCAATCACGTACACCAAGACACTTCCACATCCAAGGTTCACCCACTTGGCAACCCACTTCTGGTTCCTAATTCTCTGTTGGCCAGTGTTCAGTTGCTGACTGCAGATCCACCTTCACTAGTTTAAGTGCAAAGAGATTTGGTACATATTCCTAGTTAACTTGCAGAATTTCCAAGAGGGAACCAACGTAGAATGTCACGTAGGCAGAAGCCAAGAAAAATAACCAACAATGACAGTACCAAATGGTTCTAGTGGAAACCCAGCAGCAGCTGGTGTCTGCTACTGGATTGTCCTCTACCCGCATTGAATAGAGGGACTGGACCACCAGGAGGTTCCTACATATTCTGGAGAAAAAGCAAGTACCCACACAACTATTTTGGTAGGAGACCGTAGGGCACTGTGATCTTCCATCTTCTGCAAGGGTGTACCTGCCACTGAAGTCGGTTATATGTGTACATCTGCATAGCAAGGGCTTCTGGGAAATACTTTTTGGATTTTACCTGGGGGAAGTGAGATTTATAAGGTTGAGAAGTCCTAAAATGGGAAAAGGGTTTTCAAAATATTTTGGGCAGTCATAAAATATCGGATATCCATTAGAGGCACAGAAGATGATCTAAATGACCGAGGGATGCACTCTGCTCTTGAGTGGGGAAGATCAGTACCGTCAAGATTTCAACTTTTGCCAAATGAATTTATAGATTAAAAGCAATTCCAACCAAATTTGCAAAGGGGATTGTGTATGGGACCTGAAAAACTGATGCTAAAGTTTATATAGGAGAGCAAAGAACAAAGGCTAGCCGAGACAATTTTGAAGAGCAAGGTGGGAGATTTTGTTCTTCCAGATATTAAATATAACGATCATTGAAAAGAACAAAACAAAGAAAACCCCTCAAAAATCTAAGTTGTAAAATAGATACACTGTAATATGATTTGCATAAATTAAAAACAAGTCTAAGCCAAAAATATACTATTTAGTAATATATACATTTTATACAAAATACACATACAAAATACAAAGTTATAGAGAAATGAAATCTACAAGCATCAGTGGCATAGGCTGGGAAAATATAAAAGATCCACCTTCATTTCTCTCTTACTATTTTTCTCATTTTGTCCCAAATGTCTGGAACCCAATCCCAAATGCTGCTCACCAGTTGTCCAACACCCTTCACTGTTGCCACCTCTTTCTTGTCTGAAAATGAGTCAGATATTTTATTTCTAAAATATCTTGAGTTAGGGACACCTGGGTGGCTCAGTCGGTTAAGCGTCTGCCTTCGGCTCGGGTCGTGATCCCAGGGTCCTGGGACTGAGTCCCTCATCGGGCTCCTTGCTCGGCAGGGAGCCTGCTTCTCTCTCTGCCTCGGCCCTCCCCTTGCTTGTGCACGTGCTCTCTCTCTCAAATAAATAAATGAAATCTTTAAAAAAAATATCTTGAGTTAATAATTCTCAAAGTATGAAATGTGGTCTTTTAATCTCTCTGTAAGTAGAGCAGTACTAGTATCTTACTTCATGGCTCTCCAGAAGTTATGTAACTAAAAATCATACAATGTTAGGGGTCCCTGGGTGGCTCAGTCGGTTGAGTGTCCGACTCTTGCTTTTGGCTCAGGTCATGATCTCAAGGGTCATGAGATCATGCATCTGTCAGGGCCAGAGAAGGAACCCATGCCCCTTGGAACCCATGGATATTGCTGGAGAACATGATTCTAGTGAAACACCTGAAACTCAGCCCCACTAGGAGCATCACCCTGAGGCCAAAGCTGAAGACTGAGCCGCACCCTAATGCTAGCCCTCCACTCGGGCTCCATGCTCAGTAGGGAGTCTGCTTGAGATTCTTTCCCTCTGCCCCTCCCCCCACTCATGCTCTAGCACTCTCTCTCAAATAAATAAATCTTTAAAAATCAGGGGCACCTGGGTGGCTCAGTCGTTCAGCGGCTGCCTTCGGCTCAGGTCATGATCCCAGCGTCTTGGGATCGAGTCCCACATCGGGCTCCCTGCTTGGCGGGAAGCCTGCTTCTCCCTCTCCCACTCCCCCTGCTTGTGTTCCCTCTCTCACTGTCTTTCTCTGTCAAATAATAAAAAAAAACTAAAAAAAAAAATCGTACAATTTTAAAAGCCAGATGATTGAATGTGTAAAGAAAACATTTTTTTAAAAGATTTTATTTATTTTAGAGAGAGTGAGCATGAGCGTGCATGCAGCAGGGAGTGGCAGAGGGAGAGGGAGAGAAAGAATTTCAAGCTGACTCCCCAGTGAGCTTGGAGCCTGACTTGGAGCTCAATCTCACGACCTTGAAATCATGACCTGAGCCGAAATCAAAATTCAGATGCCTAATTGAGCCACCCAGGCGCCCCTAAAGAAAACATTTTGTTAGTTTTATTACCTGAAGCCCAATTATAAGACTGGCTCATGTCTTTCTCTTAAATGAATCAGTAATCAATGTTATAACTTTATTTCTGCTGATCTACTTGCTAATTACAGTGAATTTATGATGTTACAGGAAATTTAATTGGCCCAAAAGTTTCAGTCTACTCCTTTTTGTTACCTCTACAAGGACACCTTGGATTTCAATAATGATAGATACTTTCCTGGTTTACCACTTAATATTTAAGCACAGTATGTTGCATATGAGGCTTCCTATCTCAGGTCTGTATAAAAAGAAGCTCCAGAGATGGTAAAGGGCCTTTCTCAAGGTCCCAGTGGTTGGGGACAGAAGTGAAATATTTTGATGCCCACTTTCAGCTCTTGACATTAACTTGTGAAGGAAACATCACAAGTATAGTGCTTTTCAGTCTATCAAGTGATCGTTACAGGGCAGAGGTCTTTTTTTTTGCCCTTGTTTTGCAGGCTATCTTAGCAGTTCAGTTCTAATTTGTTTGTTGTCAGTGACTACTAGCAGATGGCTTAATTAATTGCAGGAGCAATGTCCATTAGACTGTCAAAGTGTAAATAATGAATCTTAGCCGTAGACGCAGCAGAAATCTGAAGCCATGTTGTGCCTGTTTCTGAGAAGAGAGATTCTCTTTCTTTACAGGTGCTGTGTTCTGGGAATAGGTCAGTTTTCCTGTACTTCTCAGGTCTCTCATTTTCCATAAACAGGATGGCTAGTTGTTTTGTAAACGCTGAGGGTCTCCATCATTTGTATAAATTCTCCACTTTTAACTTCTTGATCATATAAAGCAGGTTTTTTTTTGTTTTGTTTTACACTTTTTTTTTTTTTTTTTTAAGTAAGCTCTGTGCCCAACATGGAGCTTGAACTCACGCCACGTGCTGTACTAATCGACTGAGCCAGCCAGGTGCCCTGCATATAAAGTATCTCTTAAAACTAAAAACATTGTTTTTCTAATTATAGGAGAAATACATACTTAGACCAAAATCTTACCTAGAAAACACCTTGTCCTGAATTTCAACACTTTTAATACTTTGGTATATACACAAACATGCACCCAGTCAATCACACAATCATGCACACATGCATGCATACACAAATTATAAAATGCATATTCTATCACAGACTCCTTTTTTCAGTTAGCAGAATATCATGTGCATGCCCTAGTCAACTATTAATATTATGTGTATTAGCTGCATAATATTACATTGCCTGGATTTATATTCTTTACATAACCCGTTATTATTGAACATGTAGGATAGTTCCATTTCGAATCTCTTAAATACTGTGATGAACGTCGAGTACATACGTAATTGTTACAGTCATTATTTTTTAAGTTTATTTCTGCATACTTTTTGAAGAAAAATGGAATATTTTCAATAAGGTAGGGGTCCCTTTTGTTCTCTTTCCTATTTGCCTCTTCCATTATTTCTCCAGAGTTAATCCATGAATAATAAATGGCAATCCTTTGCACATTTAAAAAAGTTGATGTAGGTGTTAGTGTCCCAGGAATGCTAGAGAGAGTTATGCCGCATACAACCACATACGTGCTTCTCTGTTAGTCTCTGTGGGTTATTAGTCTCTTACTCAGCAACTTGCCTTTTTTCTCTTAACATTCTGCTTGAGTGATATTACTAGAGGACTGTGGTTCAGCAAAATGAGGGAGTGAACCAAAAGAAATATTTAGGGGTGCCTGGGTGGCTCAGTCAGTTAAATGTCTGACCTGTGGTTTCAGCTCAGGTCATGATCTCAGGGTCATGGGATTGAGCCCCTTGTCAGGTTCCCTGCTCAGCAACAGAGTCTGCTTCAGATTCTGTCTCTCCATCTCCCTCCCCCTCTGCCTCTCCCCTCACTTGTGTGTGCTTTCTCTCTCTTTCAGATAAATAAATAAATAAATAAATAAATAAATAAATAAATAAATAAATAAATAAAAAAAATCTAAAAAAATATTTAGAGTCCAGGGGATGGAAGATCCAACATTCATAGAATAGTGAAGGGCTGGAAAGACAGTCATTCATTTATCTTAGGCATCAACCAGTTCAACTTGGAGTAGGATGTTGAAAAATTGTCGGAGGCCTCTAGGAAAAAAGGAAAAAAAAATCCTCATTCCAGGTCCATCATTATACAGTGTTAGAATGTCAAAGATAAAGAAAAGATCCTAAGAGCTTTTGGGGGTGGGAGGTGATGGGGGACATCAAGGAACTGGTATCAGGATGACATCAGATTCTCATTAGCAATATGGGATGATCCAAGATAGTGGAGTAATTCCTTTAAAATTGAGGAAAATTCTTTTCAACCTAGGATTCCATTCCTAGCCAAACTATCCATTAAAAGTAAATTAATATGGGGCACCTAGCTGGCTCAGTTTGTAGAGCACACAACTCTTGATCTTGGAGTCATGAGTTTAAGCCATTTGTTGGGTGTAGAGCTTACTTAAAAAAAAAATAAGTTAATGCAAGTAGAATGTCAGGTGCTAACTGATAAACGTACTGGTAGTGCTGAAGTTGGAAAACCATTTTACAACCATTATAATGAAGATAGGTTCAGTTAAGAATCTTCAATGGTAAGATGTAATGAGGATTAGATTATTTGTATAGTCTTAAGATGTTTAACCGTGGAAAGATTGTAAGTTGCAAGAGAAAGCACAGTAAGAGTCTAGAAATTGTGCGACACCTTGACTGGATAATCAAAATTACCACAACCAGGGGTGCCTGGGTGGCTCAGTCAGTTAAGTGTCTGCTTTTGGCTCAGGTCATGATCTTGGGGTCTTGGGATCGAGCCCCGCATTGGGCTATCTGCTCAGCAGGGAGTCTGCTTCTCCCTCTCCCTCTGCCCCTCCCCCACCTCATGCGCTCTCTTGCTTTCTCTCAAATAAATAAATAAAATCTTAAAAAAAATACCACCACCAATGAGGGGGCCAATGGAAATTACATCCTCTGTAGGTGATAACCTGAGAAAGGCACATTACTTATGAGTATTCTAGCATGGGTTGAATATCCTGAATCTCACAAGGAAGCATGAGATAAAGCCAAAATAGAGTACATTCTATTCAAAAAGGAGTTTTACTCTTACAAAAGAGACACAAGTAAGTGGCCTTTAGGCATTGTCATATCTGGATGTGGTATTGAGAGCTCCTGCAGCCCCCATCTTCTGAGCCAGTGGGAAGTCAGACAAGGTGACAGGGCTGAGCCCAGAGAGTCCCAGAAAGGTGGAGTCCTGATCACACTACACTTTATATTTTCTTTTGGAAGTATCTTTAAAGATAAAATTAACATAACATAATATAAAGTTAAAAGAAAACTACTTATTGCCATCTGAATTCTTCATCCAGACATTACTGTACATTATTCAGGTCTCTCTGTATGTTTGTATGATTTTTAAATATATGCATGTGTGTGTATATATGCATACACACAATTTTTTATAACTCCCAATGGAATCATACTATAGATCAGCACTTCTCAAACTCAAATGTGCTTAAGAATTATCTGGAGGACTTTTTAAATCACCTGGTGCTCATCACAAGCGCCCTCCTCCATCCCCATCACCTAATGCACCCATCCCCCCACCCACCTCCCCTCTGGGAACCAGCAGTGTGTTCTCTATAGTTATCTATAGTTTGTTTCTTGGCTTGCCTCTCTCTCTCTCTTTTTTTCCCCCCTTTGCTCATTTGTTTTGTTCTTAAACTCCACATATGAGTGAAATCATATGGTATTTATTTGTCTTTCTCTGACTGACTTATTTTACTTACCATTATACTCTAGCTCCATCCATGTCATTGAAAACGGCTGGATTTCATTGTTTTTTTATGGCTGAATACTATTCCATTGTGTGTGTGTGTGTGTGTGTGTGTGTGTGTGTGTGTGTGTGTGTGTGTGTGTGTACACATATCTTTATCTGTTCACTAATCACTGGGCAGCATTTGGGCTCTTTCCATAGTATGGCTATTGTTGATAATGCTGCTATAAACATCAGGGTGCATGTATCCCTTTGAATTAGTATTTTTGTATTCTTTGGGTAAATACCTAGTAGTGGGATTACTGGATTTTAGGGTAGCTCTATTTTTAACTTTTTGAGGAACTTCCATACTGTTTTCCACAGTGACTGCACCAGTTTGCATTCCCACCAACAGTGCATGAGGTTCCTTTTGCTCCACATCCTTGCTAACACCAGCTGTGTGTGTGTGTTTTAAGATTTTATTTATTTATTTATTTGAGAGAGAGAGAGAGAGAGAGAGAGAGAGAGAGAGAGAGAATGAGCAGGGGGGAGGTGGGAGGGACAGGGGGAGAAGCAGGCTCCCTGCTGAGCAGGGAGCCCGACAGGGGCTTGAACCCAGGACCCTGAGATCATGACCTGAGCTGAAGGCAGACGCTCAACTGACTGAACCCCCAGGTGCCCGTCGCCTGCTGTTTCTTGTGTTGTTGATTTTAGCCATATTGACAGAACTGAGGTGATATCTCGTTGTAGCTTTGATTTGCATTTCCCCGATAATGAGTGATGTCGAGCATCTTTTCATGCGTCTGTTGGCCATCTGGATGTCTTCTTTGGAGAGATGTCTGTTCAGGTCTTCTGCCCATTTTTTATTTGGATTCTTTGATTTTTGGGTCTGGAGGACTTCTTAAACACAGATTACTAGGTGCTGTCCTCAGAGATTGCCACATTGCAAGGATGATAGCTCAGTCTTCCCAAGTACTAGTGGATAAGTGATCTGGAGTTCTGCCACCTCAGACCCTCTGAATATGCATGACTCATGTCCCTATCCCTCCCATTTCTCTTCCTCCTCATAGGGGAACAGCTGTCTTCATTCTAGAAGCCCCCTTTTCATCCAGAAAAACACAAAGCCTGCATTGCATTCTCTCCCCATTCTAGTTAATTCTCTCAATAAACTTATACTTTTAATAGCAAATCCCTGGGGCGCCTGGGTGGCTCAGCCAGTTAAGCGTCTGCCTTCAGCTCAGGTCATGATCCCAGGGTCCTGGGATCGAGTCCGGCATCGGGCTCCCTGCTCAGCGGGGAATCTGCTTCTCTCTCTGCCTCTCCTCTCCTTGTAGTCTCTCTTTCTCAAATAAATAAATAAAATCTTTAAAAAAATTAATAGCAAATCCCTGCTTCTAAACAAAGGTATTGTTTTACGCGGCAGTAGACTCCAATTTGCTGCCGTCTTTTTTTTTTTTTTTTAAAGAAATAAGCGCTTATTAACTGCCCTCACAGGGAGAGGAAAATTCAGATTTTAGTATCCAAGATATCTAGCTACTCTCCTGGGAGAGGAAAAAAATGTTGACTCCTTGATGATTGACAGCAGCAAAACTGAGAAAACGAATCATAAGCCACTTTCTTAATCAGCCTGCCACATCCATGATGCACCAGATGCTGCAGTAAGCTCTGGTCTGTCATAGGGGCAGCCTTTGAGCAATGTTTTCTGCCTTGTCCTTGACTGATTTACCACGTTCTTTACAATGTATTTCCCCCCTAAATGACTGCGTGTTCGGTCTGTTTGATTTTCTACCTACTCCCAAATGGAGGTCCATTATAGACATAGTGAGAAACAGGTGAGCACAGACCTCCAGGGAATATCAACCAGACTGGATCTAAAATGATAACTGTTCCTTAGAGACAGATCTGTTTTAAGGTGCAGTGGTGCTTCCCTAACACTAGTGATTGGTAGATTTATTAAATTCATTCATTCACTCTCTTAAAAATATTTACTGGGTGCTTACTACATACCAAGCCCTGCACAGGACTGGAGACATGATGTGGACAAGTCCTCACCCTCCTGAATGTTACAATCCTTTGTGAGAGACAGATCGTGGGACAAATAATTGAACGAATTATTATAATTGTGGCAAGCATTTGAAGCAAAGTTATGGGGTATTGTGAGAGAAGCCGGGGAAGGGGAGGGCCTGAGATAGGAAGGCACATGAAATTCAAACTCATTTGAGGGGCGCTTGGCTGGCCCAGTTGGAAGAGCATGAGACTTGATCTTGGGGGTGGTGAGTTCAAGCCCCAAGTTGGGTTCAGAGATTACTTAAGTAAATAACTCCTAAAAAAAGTTCAAATTCCCTTGAAATACTGAAGGAAATCTAGTGTGGCTGGGGTAATATGTGAGGAATGGAGGAAACACAAAGTATAGAGTCATTTTACTAGTGCAACTTGCTTATTAAGTAAAGATTTTTTGAAGATCTATCCTAAAGCAGATGAGTGTGGTGCCTGGACTGTTTTTACCCACATATTTTATTTTGAAAATTGTTAAAGCTCTAGAAAAGTTGAGAGAATGGTACAATGAATACCTGTATACCTTCCATATATTCAACAATTGTTAACATTTTTTCACATTTATATGGTCTATCTTCATACGTATGTATGTATATGTTTCCCTAAATCATTTGAAGGTAAGTTGTAGACATCATGTTTCACCCCTGACTTCTTCAGCTGTATCTCCTGAGAATTTAAGGATATTCTACCTACCTTATATCATTCTCAAAGCCAACAAAATGTACCAACAATTTGGTACTATCATCTACGTTATAGTCCATTGAAAAGTTTCCCCAAAATATGTGTGTGTCTTTTAATGATTTAATTTTTAAAAAAATTTTAAGTAATCTCTACAGCCAACGTGGGGCTTCAACTTACAACCCTGAGATCAAGAGTCACACACTATAGTGACTGAGCCAGCCAGGTGCCCCGCCCCCAAATGTGTTTTTAAAGCTATTTTTTTCCCCCCAATCCAGGACCAAATTAGGTTTTTGCATGGATTTGGTGGCTATATCTCTTCTGGAATAGTCTTCTTAAAAAAAAAAAAAGCGATATTGACTTTTTATTTTTTTACACTTTTATTTTAAATTCCAGTGTATTTAACATACAGTGTTACATTATTTCCGGGTGTACGATATAGTGATTCAACAAATACTGATTTTTATTTTTTAAAAGATTTTATTTATTGATTTGGCAGAGAGATAGGGAGAGAGCACAAGTAGGCAGAGCGACAGGCAGAGGGAGAAAGAGAAGCAGGCTTCCCGCAGAGCTGGGAGCCTGATGCGGGACTCGATACCAGGACCCTGGGATCATGACCTGAGCCGAAGGCAGACACTTAAGTGACTGAGCCACCCAGGCACTCCCAAATACTGATTTTTAAACATGGCTTTATTGAGGTCTATTTCACATATACATAATTCACCCATTTCAACTATACAGTTCAATGATTTTTTGAAACTTTACTGAGGGGTGAAAACATGGCCTTTAATTAGTTTAACAATATTTTCCTCCTCCCAATAAGATCCCTCATGCCCAAGCAACCACTAATCTACTTTCTGTCTCTATAAATTTGCTTTTTATTAACATTTCCTGTATATCTGGCTTCTTTCACTAAGCATAATGTTTATCCATGTTGCAGCATATGTCAGTAGTTCATTCGTTTTTATTGCTGAATTAATATTCCTTTGTATGGATATACCGAATTTTGTCCATTCACTAGTTGATCGACATTTGGATTCTTTCCAGTTTTTGGCTATTATGAATAAAACTGCTATGAACATTCATGTATAAGTCTTTGTATGGATGTATGTTTTCATTTCTCTTGGATAAATCCTTAGGAGTAGAATTGCTAGCTCTGATGCCAGTTTTAGATTTACATTTTTGAGAAGCTGCCAAGCTCTTTTCCAAAGAAATGTCCAACTAACATTTCTACCATTAATGTCTGGGGGCTCCTGTTTTGCCACACCCTTGACAAAGTCTGTCATTTGTCTTTTTCATTCTAGCCATTCTAGCAGGTGTGAAATGGTATCTCATGTGAGTTTAATTTGTATTTCTCTAGTGACTGAGGTTAAACATCTTTTCACATGCTCATTAGTCATTTGTGTATCTACTTTGGTGAAACGTCTGTTTATATCTTTTGCCCATTTTTTGACTGGGTCATTTGTCTTACGGAGTTGTGAGAATTCTTTGTGTATTCTGGATACAAGTCTTTTATTGGATACATGTTTTGCAAATCTTTTCTCCCTGTTTGTTGCTTGTTCTTTCATTTTCTTAATGGTGTCCTTTGAAGTGCAAAAGTTTTGAATTTTGGTGAGATTTAATTTATTACTTTTTCCTATACGATTATCATTTCGGCGTCATATCTTTTTTTTTAAAAGATTTTATTTATTTGACAGAGAGAGCACAAGCAGAGGGAGAGAGAGAGGGAGAAGCAGGCTCCCTGCTGAGCAAGGAGCCTGATGTGGGACTCGATCCCAGGACCCTGGGATCATGACCCGGGCCAAAGGCAGCCGCTTAACCGACTGAGCCACCCAGGCGTCCCTCAGTGTCATATCTATGAAATCTTTTCCTAACCTAATTTTTTCCTAACCTTGAAAATTTACTCCTATGTTTTCTTCTACAAGTTTTACTGCTTTAGCTCTTACATTTGAGTCATTGGTCCATTTTTAGTTAATTTGAGTGAAATCAGTGTAGGTTTTGGGTAGATGCTCTTTATCAGGTTGAGGAAGTTCCCTTCCCTTCCTTGTTTGTTAAGAGTTTTTATCAAGAATAGGTGGTTGATTTCGTCAAATTTTTTGCTGTGTCTATTGGGATGCTGTAATTTTTTGTCCTTTGTTTTGTTAAGATGGTGTTAATTATAACATGTAATATAAAAACATATAATATGGTGTTACTAATATTGATTTTTGGATGCTAAATGGACACGCATTTGTGGGATAAATCCCACTTGGTCATGGTATATAATCTCATACATGTTGTTACGTTCAGCTTGCTAATACTTTGTTGAGAATTTTTACATCTATATTCATGAGGGATACTGGTTTATAGTTTTCTTTTCTTGTGATATTTTTGTCTGATTTTGGTATAGAATGATCCTAGCCTCAGTAGAATGATTTAGGCAGTGTTCTTTTATCCTTTATTTTCTGAATTTGTAGAATATCAGTATGAATTTCACAAGTGAAAGCCATCTGGGATTTTTTTTTTTTATGTGTGTGGAAAGATTTTGAGTGGCTAATTCATTGTCTTTATGTGTTATAGATCTATTGAGATGTTCTATTTTTTTTCTTGAATTGGTTTTTGTATTTCTTAGGAATTTGGACAGATTTCTCCCAAGTTATCAAATTTATAAGCATTAAGTCATTTGTAGTATTCCCTTTAATTTCTGAGGGGTCAGTGGTAATGTCCCCTCTTTCCTTACTAATTTTTGTGATCTGTATCATCTCAGTTTCTTAGTGCAGGTAAGGATTTGTTGATTTCATTGATCTTTTAAAAAAATCAATGTTGGTTTCATTAATTTTCTCTATTTTTGGTTTTCTATTTAATTAATTTCTGCTCTAATATTTATTACTTTCTTCCTTATGCTGACCTTCCATTTTTGTTTGCTCTTTTTCTAGATTTTTAATTAATTAATTAATTGAAAGGATTTATTTATTTATTTGAGAGAGAGAGTGCATGTGCTCGAGTAGAGGAGAGGGGCAGCAGGAGAAGATGAGGGAGAAGCAGACTACTTGCTGAGCGCAGAGCCCTGCACAGAGCTCCATCCCAGGACACTGAGATCACAACCCTGAGATCACAATGCGAGCCAAAATCAAGAGTTGGACACCCAACTGACTGAGCCACACAGGTGTCCCTTTTTCCAGATTTTTAAAATGAAAGATTAGATCATTGATTTGAGATCTTCTCTAATACAGGCATTTTCTTTTTTTCTTTTCTAATGTAGGCATTTAAAACTCTTTCTAAGCACCACTTTAGCTGCATCCCATACATTTTAATATATCGTGTTTTTATTTTCATTCAGATCAAAATACTTCCTAATTTCACTTGTAATTTCTTCTTTAACCCATGGGTTAGAAAATGTGTTCATTAATTTCAAAATATTTTTGCATTTCCAAAATTCCTTTTTGTTGTTGATTTCTAATTGAACTCCATTATGGTTGGAGAACAAACTCTGCATGATTTAAATTATCTTAAATTCATTAAGACTTGTTTTATGGCCTAGCATATGGTCTGTCATTGAGAATGTTCCATATGTGCTTTAAAAGAATGTGTATTATGCTCTTGTTGAGTGGGCTGTTGGATAGACGTCTTTAGGTCAAGTTGGTTCATAGTGTTGTTCAATTCTTTGTCCTTGCTGATTTTTTGCCTGGTTTTCTATCAATTACTGAGTGTGGAGTATTGAAGTTTCCAATGATTATAGTTGAATTTAAAATTTTTTAAACGTAATTTAATTTTTTCCAGTTTTGAGAAATAATTGACATATATCACTGTATAAGTTTAAGGTGTAGAGTATGATGATTTTATTTACATATATTGTGAAATAATGTTGTTTTGTGCTAATAAAGGGTAGTTAGTACCCCCTCCAAAAGGAAGGTTGTCCCCAGTGTTGATTTGTATGGTCACTTACTCAGGGTATTAACTTTTTCCTTCCTTCTCTGTATTTCCTGTATCCTGGAAGTTTGTCTAGAGGTTTGATTAGGTTCTGGTAATATCTCTGGCAAGAACACTTCATGGTGGGGTGCTTGGCTGGCTCAGTTGGCAGAGCATGTGACTCTTGAGCCCCGTGCATGGTGTAGAGTTTACTTAAAAAACAAAACAAACAAAACAAAACAACTTCATGGTGATGCTTTATCTTTCATACTGCATTTCAGGAGGCACTTAACACCAAGATAATGCTAAGTTTGATCACTTGGTTAAGGTGGTGACTGCTAGATCTTTTTTATTATAAAGGTGAATTTTTCTCTTTGAAGTTACTATGTAATTTATGGCATGATACTTTAGCATCATGCTAATTTCTTATTCCCCAACAACCTTTTATCTCATGGTTTTAGTGTCCATTAATGATTTTTGCCTGAACTGATCATTGGGGATAGTAAGAGAGTGCTTTTCCAATTCTATCATTTCTTCTGCATTTATTAGCTGACATTTTTGTAAATATCTTTTTATCTCCTTCTACTTTGATTATCACTGTGGACTCATATCTTTAAAAAATATTTTTCAGTGTGTTACAATCAATTTCAGTCATTATTCTTATTATTCTTAAATTGTCCCACATTTGGCCACTGGGAGCCCTTTCCATCTGGCTACTATGTCCTCTGGCCATGTCCCTATTAGTCTTTGAGCATTTTTATGCTTTCTGGCCCAACACAATGTCCATGCTTATTGAGTACTTTTGAGCCCCAGCCCAGAAATCAACTGTTTTTCCGAGTAGCCCGGGTATGGGGGTAGTATTTAGAAACCAAGAGCTGGGAACTAGATGTCTTGTGTTATCTTGAACATGGATTGTGCAAAGTTGAAATTTGATATGTTTAGTCCAGTTCATGGATGTGGAGCTGTTGGACTTTTTAGCTGGATTTCCAACTCTCTTCATGTGGAAACCCAAACTGAATAAGCAGATTTCTGTAATCTTGGTGCTGAAAGGTGGTGATCAAGAGGCATCGACTGTTGGTTCTCATTTGAACTTGTAGCCATCATGGTGTTTCATTGTAGTTGTTACTGTTGTTTTTGTATAAGAAAAGAGTAAACAATCTATGATTATCTGACATATCTAATTCATACAGCTCTCTTATTCCAAATAACGGACAGAGTGCCTGATGTGTTGAAGGCTTTCAATAAGTGCTTTTTGAAGAAATAAATTATGAAAGCATCATTGTACAAATAGTTACTGCCTTCATCATAATTCAAGCTGTAGCTTAACGTCACCAGAAGGCTAAGCAGTAAATATATAGAGATTCAGAGCTATAAATTATAAAACAGGCCTCACAACATATTAAAATACAGATAAATGATATCTACAGAGCCTAGTTTGTTTGAAATTGAATGAACCTTTCCCATAATTATAGGATTACTTTCAGAACACGGAGCAAAAATTATCTTAAAACATTAAGGAAATGTATATTGGTAGATAAATGTCATTAGCAAAGGGAAAGTGAACAGTGTGAGAAGCAGCAAGTTTATTCTTCTTTTATTAAAAAAATATTTATTTATTTATTTATTTATTTATTTGAGTGGGGGGGGAGCTTGTGATTGCGAGTGGGGGGGGAAGGGCAGAGGGAGCAAGAGAATTGATCCATGCAGGGCTGGATCTCACGACCCTGAGACCATGACCTGAGCCAAAACTGAGTCTGATGCTTAGCCGACTGAGCCACCCAGGTGCCCCGAGTTTATTCTTTCTTTATTGGTGGGAACGGGGGCAATATTAGGCATTGTTTACAACTTTATTTTACCTGCACCCAGATTTTCAGCAAGTTATATTTCTAAGAAAAAGTGGTATTGTCATGTGAGTGAGCACAACATTAGCTATAGAAATAAAGGAAAAAAAGCAAAAATGATTTGAATCATTTTAGTTTATCCAGCTGGACACACAGACAGACCAAAAAATAGTTCAGTTTATTGCTGTCAGGATCAACTGAGAGGTCTGAATTTTCTGGTATGCCAGCATCCACAGAGGGGATTGACTCCCGCTCAGATCTCCATCCTCATTTTTACACTGCTTGAAGTGAGATCCACACAGATTCAACAATTAACAGTTTCCATATTTGATTATTCTCTCTCTCTAGATAGACATACATACATACATATATACACCCACGGTGTTTTTTTTTTTTTCTTGAACCATTTGAGAGTAAGTTGCAGACATCACATCCCTTCACCCCTAAATACTTCCATGGGTATATCCGAGAGGAAGAACATTTTCTGATGTAATCCCAACATAGTTGTCAAATTCAGGAAATCGAACATTGAGCCAATACTATTTTCTAATTTATTGTCTACATCCCAATTTCACCAATTATTTCATTAGAGTTGCTTATGCATATTTTTATTTCTAACCCAGGATCACACATTGCATTTCATTTTCATGCCCCTCTAGGGTTTTAAATTTTTAATTTTTTTCAAGATTTTATTTATTTATTTGAGAGAGAGAGAGAGCACAAGTTGGGGGGAGGGGACAGAGGGAGAAGCAGACTCCCCGCTGAGCAGGGAGCCCGATGTGGGGCTCGATCCCAGGACCTGGAGATCATGACCTGAGCCGAAGGCAGACACTTAACTGACTGAGCCACCAGGCGCCCCCTCTCTAGGGTTTTTTAAAATTTTTAATTTAATTTAAAGAAGCCAGCCTTTCTTTGTCTTTCATGACTTTAACATTTGACATAGCTTGGGTTTCTCTGAAGTTTTCTCATTATTAGAGTCTGATTATCCATTTTGGCCAGAATATCCCAGAAGTGATATTGTGTCCTTCTCAGTGCACCTTACCATGAGGCATACATCGTGGGCTGATTTCATTATTTTTTTTTAAAGATTTTATTTATTTATTTGAGAGAGAGAGAGAATGAGAGAGAGAGAGCACATGAGAGGGGGGAGGGTCAGAGGGAGAAGCAGACTCCCTGCCGAACAGGGAGCCTGATGCGGGACTCGATTCCGGGACTCCAGGATCATGACCTGAGCCGAAGGCAGTCGCTTAACCGACTGAGCCACCCAGGCGCCCTGATTTCATTATTGATACACACATCAGTCATTTGTTAAATTGATGTCCATTGGATCTTTCCACTGTTAAAATACCATTTTTTCCTTTTGTAGTTAATAAGTACTTCTGTGGGAGATATTTTGGGTTTATGGAAATATCCTGCTCCTTATCAAACTTTCATCTATTCTTGCCTGAGTCATCACCCTGATTTTTAAATATAGATGATATATGCCTGTCTATATAGTCTGTGGAGCATAAGACAGAACTTTAATCAAGTTTTATAATTCTATTAAATTATCCTTGGCAGGTGAAATGGCTGCAGAACGCCATATCTGAAGCAAACTTCAGACTATTTATTCAGTAGACTGACAAGCCAATCAGGTGAAAGCTGCCAGATATTTTTAAATGGACTATAAACAACACCAGGGGAAGAGAGAATCAATTCCAGCTGAGACTGGAACCTCTAAGTCCTCAGGTGATGATTTTCCTGCTGCTCTGAATCAGGTACAGCTTGACAAGGATGACCCTCTAGATGATCCGCCATTATTCTTAGGACTGGGAAGACCCTTTATTCCTCCACTGATTTACGGAACGGTTATTTAAAAATGTACTTAGTTTCCAGGGCTGAGGTTCTTTCTTAGGGGGAAGCTTCAGTTCTTCATGGAGAATCTTTAGACTTGTAAAGGAGGTGTGCTGGCCATGCCCACACCGGTGTCCCTCCAATGCCTGCCATTGAAGGGCAGAGAGGTCCCTGGCTTCACCCGGAGAGGTGGCTTAAGGCTTTCTCTGCCTCACTGCTTACAGGGCATTTACTAACCTCAGATGAGAACACTTGTTTTATATTCATTGGCTCCTTGACATACATCGTATGAAAAAAATGGTGATTCAGAAAGTAGATCCCAAACTGGGTGATTTGTCAGTGACAAAGTCCTGCTGGGCTTTTCAAATATCTGTGGCTCTAGGTTGGAATTATTCTCATGGCTAAATAATGAGACAGTTATTTTCATTCATTTCTTCACTGGCAAGGAGAATTAATACCTATGGGCTTGCATGAAGATTTACATACAAGGAGAGTCTCCATAGCATTAGTCATAAAGAAAACTGCTGACCAGAATAAATGTTCCTCAAGCTAAAAAAATAACTACCATGATGGCAAGAGATGAAACCTAGTTTTTATTGAAATATAATTATTATGCAATGAAATGTACATATCTGAAGCATTTGCTGAGTTTTGACAATTGTGTACACCCAGGTACCATCACTAAACCAAGGCATAGAACATTTCAGTCATTCCAGAAATTTCCCTCCTGTTCTCTTCCAGTGAATACACAGGAGCAGCCACTATTCTGATTTTTATCACAACTCTTCCCTTCCAGGTATTCAGTATTCTAACCTGTATCTCGAAAGGTTGGTTTTCTCTTTGATCTTCGTACAAATGGCATCATACGGCATGTATTCTTCGGGGGTCTGGTTTCTTCACCAGATGCATCCATTAAGTTGTAATTGGTTTCTTAAGTTGCTGTGTCCTATTTCCCAATATTATTTGGAGGCAAATTCCAGACATCCTATCATTCCATTTATAAGTATTTCAGTTGATGACTCTAAAAGGCAAGTAGTTTCAAAAGACCCTACATTATCACATCTAAAAGAAATTAGCACAAATGGTCTGACAGGCTTCTGATTCTCTGTCTGGCGGGGATGTTGGGTGTTTTGGTCCAGGCTGGATCTGAAACACAGGGAGTTGGGAGCTTGCCCATGGCAGAGGGGTGTGGAGTGGGGTGAAAGCATTTATGAACCTTAGTGAGGTGCTGGGGAAGGGAAAGTCACAGAGAAAGAGGGAGGAGGAAGATGACATAATCCTGTGGTCAGGATGGGTCAGGAATCCTGAGGGCTGGGAGCTTGCTAAATGCATGTGGAATAAATGAGTGACAACGTCAGTGACCTTGGATGACAAGACACCCTGTTCTCTACTCCTTTTGCCTTTTTTTTTTTTTTTTTGGATTTCCAGCTGCCAAACCATATACCTTAAGAAGCGTTTATTCCCCATAAGTGTGTTTATTACGGTTAAAGATTCAACTAGCTTGCCTTAGTACATACAGTATCTCTCAACCCCAAATACCTTTCTTTCCCCATTTGTTTAAAACAGTCTGTTCACATACCCACCCCCTCTTTTTGTTGGGATTTAATTTGACTGGAAGAGATTGGTCTCTTCTCCCAGATTATTGTGACATTGCCTGCATACTGTCTTTCCCTGTTCATTAAAACCAGTTCTTTCCCATTTTAATTTCCTATTCCAAAAATGGTGTGTATCAGCCCAATCCAACATGCAAATCACTAACAGCATATTTCATGTTCTGGGTATATTTCCCTGTGCTTGCCTCTGTTTCTGCTGCCCTCCTGCTGTTTTCCTGCCTGTGTGTTCTTTTATTCTGTTGATAGCTTTCATTTTGGCCTACCCTTCGCATCTGGCCCTGCATGCTGGGCTGTGGTTCTGCACTGCGGTTGGGCTGTTCAGCGATTGGACTCTTTCCAGCCCCCACCAAATGCTGTCGCTTTCTGTAGCAGGAGGATGAGCTTAGGATGTCTTTTACTGTGCCTTGAATGATATATTTTGCTTTGAGTGCAAGAGCCCATACCAACTTGAAATGCTGTCTGTGCTCTGTATTTAATGATAATGATGATGCTAGAAAAAGCCACATACTTTTAGGGCCATCTTTGAGCAGAGCCCTCTCCCTTGGCCATTATTTTGCAATAATATTCCAAGAGGTCTGTCGATTATATTGCAAAATATCTTCGTGAATATTCTGTTCTGTTAACATTTTTTTCCATTTGCTATCACATTTTGAATAATTTTCCCCCTCCCTAGAAGTGAAAATTTAAAAATTAGAATTGTTGTAGCTGATGACCAGGATAAGTGTTCTTCAAGCTAGAAAAATCCCCCAAAACCCCACAAAAACCAAAAACCCCAAACCAAAAATCTATTATGACAGTAAGAGACTAAAGCTTTTATTGAAATATAATTAGCACACAGTAAAATGCATATATTTTAAGCATTTGATGAGTTTTGACAATTGTGTATACCCATGTACCACCACCAAAACAAGGTATTGAACATTTACATCTGCTGGATTGTCCCGCCTGCCCCTTCCAGTCACTTCCTGGCACCCAGACACAGCCACTCTCCTAATTTCTATCAGCATAGATTAGTTTTGCCTGTTCTTGACCATGGTGTAGATGCAGTATGTGTGCTTTTGTGTCTGGCTTTCTTTTTCTTTTTTAGACTTAGCATATCTCTGAGATCCATTCATATTGTATCTATAGCCCATTCCCTTTAATAGCTGAATAGTAACACTTGTGTATTTACACAGTTTGTTTCTCCTGTTGCTGGGTTGTTGCATGGTGGGGATTGTTTGAAATAAAGCCGCTATGAACACTTGTGAATGAGTCTGCGTGAGTGTGGCAGAAGACTCTAAGATAGCTCCCGACATTCCCCTCCTGGGGTTCACACTCTTGTACAGTCTCCTCCCTTTGGGTGTGGGCGGGACCTGTGACTTGCCTCTAACCCATAGAATATGGCGAAGGGGATGGGGTGTCCCTTCTGTGATTACGTTATGATCATATCTTCCATTTTGCTTGCAGACTCTACTGACTTTCTTGCTGGCTTTGATGAAGTAAGCACTCTATGAGGAGGCCCACATGGCAAGGAACTGAGGGCAGACTCTGGCCAATAACCAGGAGGAAACTGAGGCTCCCAGTTGGGGGCCTGCAAGGAACTGAATCCTGCCAACAACCCCATGAGCTCAGAAGGGGGTCTTTCCCCAGTCAGGGCTCAGATGAGACCCCAGCGCCGGGCGGGCCCCATTATGGCAGTCTTGTGAGACGTGCTGAAGCAGAGGACCCAGCTAAGCTGTGGCTAGACTCCTGACCCACAGAAGCTGTGAGATAATAAACGTGTGCTGTTCGAGCTGCTAAGCTGGTGGTAATATTACACAATAATAGACAACTAACAGGGTGGGCATATGCTCTTATTTCTCTTGGATAAATATCTGTAAGTAGAATGCCTAGATCACATGGTGGGTGTACATTGAACTTTTTCTTTTCTTTTTTTTTTTTTTAAAGATTTTATTTATTTATTTGACAGAGAGAGAGAGCGCACGAGCAGAGGGGAGAGGCAGAGGGGAGAGATAGAGGGGAGAGGCAGAGCAGCCCATTGCAGGGCTCGATCCCAGGACTCTGAGATCATGACCTGAACTGAAGGCAGATGCTTAACAACTGAGCCACCCAGGTGCCCCCTAAGTGGTTGTATATTTGACACTTTCATGAGCTGGTGTGAGTTCTGCCTGCTCCACAGCCTCGGTCAGCAACACTTTGTCACCAGTCTTTTTGATTTTCCATTCTAATGGTCATGCAATTACTTCTCGTTGTGGTTTTTAATTTGTATTTACTTGATGACTAGTGAAAAATAAACCTGTTTTAACCAGTTGAGCACCCTGTTCAAATTTTGTCTCTCTTCCAAGAAACACATCTTGTTTGTTGTTATGTGAGATATACAGATGAAAAGACAGGGTTCCTATCTTCAGGAAACTTATAATGAAAACATCAACATGGAATTACATGTGGAAAGTGTAATGGGGACTAGAGGATGTAAGGTATGTGGTATGGGGAGAAATATGAGTAATTCGGCGTACTCATTGCTGGGGGAGGTAACGTGCCAATATGCTCTAAGGTGGGTGCTTGTAAATTTTATTTTAAGACAAGAAATCAGGCTTACAGACTGGTATCAGTTGAGGTGGGCTAGGTGCTGCTGTAGTAATAAGCAGGCCACCATATTTCGACGGCTTAAAATAATAAAGGTTTGTTTCTTGCTTATATGCACATCCGTGGTGTGTTGTTCTGGGACTCTCTTCTGCATCCTTGTTGTTTTCATTATAGAACTCTGGGTGACAAAGTGTCCACCACCTGGGATGTTGCTGATCACTGCGTCAGAGGGAAAAGAAAGCTTGGTAAACTTGAACAAGTTCACTTATGGGTAATGTATTTGCTTCTCTCTCTTTTTTTGACCAAAGGAATGACTCAGAGGG
Organism: Callorhinus ursinus; assembly: GCF_003265705.2. Lineage (NCBI taxonomy): Eukaryota > Metazoa > Chordata > Mammalia > Carnivora > Otariidae > Callorhinus > Callorhinus ursinus. Next base: position 139,336,462 of record NW_027397063.1, on the reverse strand, counting down.
CAGGGATATATAATCCTATCATCCAGAGGTTAAACTACTTGAAAGAGCCGAATCTGGATTTCAGCTGGATCTTATGATTCCAAACCTAACACTTCTTCCCACCCCCACCTCGGTGTCCCAAATGATCCTTGAAATAATGTTGTTTCATTTACTTACTCGCTCCATAGTTTTTTATTCTCTTTCTAGGCCTTAAATATCCCCTTATTCGTATTTCATCAGTACGGGCCAGATACCTCATGTAAAAAGAATTTATTTAGCATGCCCGTTTATTTTGTTTATATACAGATGACTGTTTTCAATTTCTTCCTTCCCAGTTCAGAAAGCTCTGTTGGTAATGAATTTTCATTAAAGTAGTACAAGATTGGAAAATAAAATAAGCTTCAACACATTTTCCAAAATAATCAACACAAACCCAATGTGAGAACCAAACAATTATTACCTTCAGAATTAGCTCCAGATTATTAAAATGCAATTAGGCTTGGAAAAGTAACCCGGCAGGGGGCCATGTTTCTTTTTTTTCTCATTTTCACAATAAATTTTCTCAGTGTATAGGGGACGCCCCCACCGTACTCTATTCCTAATATCAGAACAACACCCAGGACTCAAGGGTAAAATAATTTGTTTCTTCCTCTACTGATTCCAAAAATACTAATCAGAGAACGATCAGATACTAAATCAGATATGGCCTGTCTATGTGTTGTAGGTGGTTCACAGGTTTTATAATTTAAAAAAATTAGCTACCAACACTTAGACATCTTGCATACGAATTTGGATTTGCAGCTTCTCGGAAAACTGGAAGAGTTGGTAACTCTGGGCCCCATTCCCTTGTGGCCAGCCCTTGGGGCCCCTCGGGAGGGCCACGTGTCAGATCCCCACTGTCCCCATAGGGGGCCTCTTCATTCATTTGAGTTGCCTAGGCAAAGGCAAAGAGGAACTGGGCATTTCTCATCTCTCTCTCTTGGATTCTCTGCGTCTTCCCAGCCCCAGCTGTCAGAAGCCTCTTGATGCCTGAGCTGCTTGGTAGGGAAGCTTCCCTAAGAGCTGCCTGCAGGACTAGGAGCCAGATGCCACAGCAGCAGGTATCTGTGAGTTCAGCTCAGGCCGGTGCCCAAGTTCTCTGGGCTCCTGTTGTGGACTTCAGGCAATGCCTGGCTTCCTCTTGACTTGGTGTCCTGGCTTGGCTTTCTGCTTCTGTGCTTGTTACAGGGACAGTCCCCGCCTTGTTTGGTCCCTCGAGGTGCACAGACTCTCGAGGCTGGTGTAACTTTCCCTTCCTTGAGAGGGCTCTTCTGCTGGCTGCTCACCTGCAGCTCCCTGATGGCAGCCCCAGCCGGCAGCCTGGCCACTCACGCTGGCTCTGTTCACTGCTCAGGCTCTCAGGTAGGCGTGGTGCTGCTTGAGGTTGTTATTGGCTTAAATTTTGTTACTTATTTGCATAGAGTAAATCTTTAACAGGGTCTTTGGCTCAGGAAGCTGGAAGATGAATTGACCAATGGAACAAAAGAGAGAGTCTAGAAACTGACATATACATGCATATACAGTCAGCTGAGTTATGACAAAGGTAACCCTGCAGTGTAGTGGGGACAAGATGGTCCTTTTAAATAAAAGCATTGGGTCAACTATCTATGAATATGGGAAAAAAGTCTATGTTTACCTCTACCTCATGCATGCACAATCCAGGTGGATTTCAGAAGACCTCTGAAAGAATACAGAGGAGAACATCCTTATGACCTAGAGTAGTATTGGTTTATTTAGTTCATTTGTTTTTAGTCCTGCAACACAAAGCAGGATTGAGAGTCTACTGTACACTGGACTCTGTGCTGGGCAGCAGGGATACAAGAGCCGAAAAGACCCAGTCCATGCCCTCAAAGAGCACATGGTTTAGCTGGGGTAAGAGACAAGGAACAACACCAAAGTGTGACGAGAGCCATAGCGGTGTGTGTGTGGGCCCAGATGTGGGCCGGCGGTGGTGGGGGGGCGGACAGTTCAGCCTGGGGTGGAAGGAGAGAGGGTCTTCTGGAATAGGTGATGGTGTATGAGGGAGGAGTTGGCCAGGAGGAGTGGGGGAAAGGACATGCCCTGTGGAGAAACCAGCATCTACACAGGCAAGGAAAAGCAGGGCACAAGAATTGCTATCCATTTCTTTATAGTGTGTAGAAATTCTCTTGGCTCATCTGTTGGATTATTGCAGAGAAATGTCACTTATTTGCTTAGCACATTCACCACGACGTGATGCAACATCCAGGATGGCTCTGATCCTAGTTGCCCAGATAGGGACAGGTAGATTTGGAGCCCATGGGTGACTTATCCACGTCCACCTAGTGCTCCAGTGGGGATGGTGCAATTAGAACTCAGGTATTTGGATGTCTACTTTTGTATTCTTTCCACTATGCCAAGTGGTTGCCGGTTCAGCCCCGGCCAAGCTCTTGGGACATCAGAAAGCCCTGTAGGCTTTGAGAACAAGGGTCTTTCAAAGATGCTCCAAACAGCCATGGGCCAGGTTTACAATGAGCCAGTTAGCGCCTTCCGTCTGCCTAGCACGGTTAAACCTAAGGGACTGACACACAGCAGATTATAGGACAGGGTTACAGAGGACCATGGCCACAGGTATGCTGAGAGCATAGTGTCCATTTTACTTTACACAAAATGGCTAAATGTAGGAAGGTGGCTTTGGAAGGAAATGTGCCCTTGGACGCCATGCCCAACATCTGCCGCTAGGTGGAGCTCAGATGCAGGCGTAAACAGGCCACTGGAGGCTTTTGCCTTCCCCGCATCTGCACAGAGAATAGGTGAAGGTGCTGATGTCTGTAACAGAAATCTGGACGAGTAGGGAGACTTGGATACACACACAGGGCGACCACTTCCCCTTGCAGCCTTGCCAAAATCTGCCTTCGTCCATTTACAAGCCCCACGGCTGAATGTCCCTGTTGGCCTCACTAGGTCTCTATGCCCTGAAACTAGCAAGGAGACTGGGAGTAGGGGCAGTGGGCTCTCGTCCTTGCCCTGTCTACATTTACTCACGGGGACCACAAGCAGCTGGACTCCCCCACATGTGTAAGACACAATCCTGCGCCCACAAGACCCCAGACGCGCTTGCATGCAAATCAGCAAGGACGATATTTCTGGGTTTCCTGATGGCGACCTTCCAAATGGCCACAGCAGACCTACTCTCCTTTTTCGGTGTTCTGCTTTGCTATCCATTGGGAAATCTGTGTGGATGGCAAGCAAGCCTCTTGGCACTTTGAAGCCTCAGTTTTCTCATCTGTGATGTGGGGATAATTACAGCTTGCACCTCCCAGGGCCGTTGTGAGCATCACATGAAAGAACAGAACCAAGATAGCTTTGCAAACCGTGAAGGGCTCTCTCTATGCTCATTGTGGCCCGACTGCTGGCGCAGTCAGCAGTCAGTAGTCAAACTAATTCTTTAGTTTGCTATTTTTCCTTTTCCTACTCTGGGGTAGCATTTATCATGTGCCAGGCAAGGTTCAAAGTGCTTCATCATTCAAACATCTCCCCAGTGCTCCATAAGGCAGTGCTTCCCTATCCCTACCAGGCTAGTTAGTGATGGGGAAGGGGGACTTAAAACCCAAGCTGTGGCTACAAAACTTACCCTTCACCACTGCCCTAGATGGCCTCTCCTGATCAAAGACAAATTGCCGCCATGGAAAACCATGTGCCTTATTTTCCATATTGCATTTATGACCAGATGGAGGCTTAGAAGTACTTTCCCTGTGGTTCTCACCTCTGTTTATACACATCTGCAGCCTCGAGGCTCCTCTTTGGGTCTTGCTGTCCCGATTCACTCCCCATCGACTTCTCCCTTCTGGGGCAGACTGGAAGAGGGGAGGGCGATTGAGGGGAGAACTGGAAAAGCTAGGACAGGGGTGCTCTGCTCTCTGGGTCCTGCTGCGGGGAAGGTGAAAGAGGGTGAGGGGTCCCCCCCTACTTCCAGGCACCATTTGGTTGCTCTTAGGGAGAGGGACCCTTCCCAGGTGGGCTGTCATTGTCCTCTTCGGGCCCTGTTGGCTGGCATCACACTAGGCATCAGAATTGGAGAATACAAGACATTTTTCTTCGGGCTGGCAGCCTCCTCACCGCCTCAGGGCTGTTACCTCCCATCACGGGCCAATGAGGCTGCCTGTAATGGAGCTTCCCTCCATTGTCTTCTCTCGAAGGCCCCAGGGGATCTGGGAGCCTGCCAGGTCACAGGCAGCATCTAGGAGTTGAGGAAGGGTCTGTACCAGATGGGCATTGGACCTTGTGCCTTTTCGGGTTTTGCAATTTCATGGAGCGATGCTTGTTTTCACAAGGTTCACGGTTAGCATTTGAACTTAAATTCATTAAGAGTCAGGGTGTGAGGAGAGGGAGCTGGGGGATGTGTTTTGTAAGTGTACCAAGCTAGAGAAGCCGCAGAAGGAGGTCGGCTCAGCTGAAGGGTACTGGTGGTTAAGACCCCCGGTCCCCCCAAGATGCTGAGATTCATTGACCAGATTGTACTCATTTGTTTCTATTAAAGTGTAAATGACTGATACATGATGCAATTATCCTTAGATTTTACACTGGAACTGTAAACAAGGTTTCTTTCAGCCAGATTCTCCAGAGAGCAGTTCCAGGAGCAAACAAAAGGAGTTGAACCACTGTGGGAAGCTCCTTCGTCAGGTCCCAGCTGTGTTCTCAAATAACCTCAGCCAACCCTTGCAGGGGAGGTGCCTCCAGTGGGTGACAGGCTAGGGATGGACCTGGAACCATGGCTGAGGAACACCTTCCTGGGTTGGCCACTTCCATGGGCACGATGGCACATCTGGCCCGCTCATACTGGAATGACAAAGTTGGCTCCTCTCCCTGCTGCCTGGAGGGCTCTGTGGAGGGAGTGGGGACCCAAGGAAACCTCTTCTCTTCCCAGGCCAATCCCAGAGGCAAATATTTTGTCCTGTGGTCAGATCCCATGTCCCAGCTTCCAATTCAGCAAGTGTGGCCCCACAGGGGAGTCACATCCAGATGCAAAGAGATTAGGGGATCGGTGAAATATTTGCTAAGTGCTTTCCAGCCAGAGCCTACTCAAGTAGATGAACCGGTGGTCAAGTGATCGCACGGTGACGTTGCCATCAGGAATGGCAGGAGTGGGTGGCAAGGGAAGGGGGGGCGGTATTGGGAAGAACTGTTTGCAGCAGGGACACGCTCACATGGTGCTAAGTCAGAATCGGGCAAGTGATGGAGGGGCAGAGGGGGCTTACAGGCAGGGGCACCGTTTGTGCAAAAGCCCGGAGATGGAAGAAAATGGGGCGTGCCCTGGGCGGGGCAAACAGCTTGGCCTTGAAGAAGGAGCCCTGGGGAGACATGAGGTCAGAGAGGTGGGTGGGCCCCTTTAGGAGGGTCCAGAAAGGGAAGGAATGCCAAAGGGTGCACTACAGAGTCTTAAGTCAACAGCACCGTCCGAGAACCCAACGCTCTCCAGCGCGCCGGTCTGGTTGCCGCGACAGCCGGGAACAGGCAGGTCAGAGGGTGCAGAGCAGGGCTGGGCTGCCCAGGGCAATGGGGGCAGAGGTCCTTTCACACTAGATTAAACATGAATCACTTGGGGGCTCCTTGCCATGCCCGGACCCTTCTAAAGTTCACTGATCCCGAGTGTCTGGCAATGTGATTTGTACCGGCTGCCAAGTGGGAAGTCTCTGGTCATCTCAGAATGATTTTTACAGACTCAGTCCCTGTTTAGGGGCGAGGGGGGCCGCTCGCAGCCCAACACAGCTACAACAGGGGGAGAAACGCAGGGCCAGCAGGAGATTCCAGTGGCCAGAGAGTGGCCAGGACCCTCCCTGAGCCCTGGGATGGGGGATGGGAATTACGGAGCCTCCCTCCAGCCTCACAGCAGGTGTACCATCCTGGTCACTCCCAGCCTGAGGCCACAGGGCTCACAGGCAGGGCTTCCTCCTTTCTGGTCTGGTCTGGAAATACCATTTCATCTTCCCTGAGATGGGAATCCTGGCGTTGGCGGCCATAGCACGCAGGGCCCTGGAAGGGGCACTGGCAGCAAACGCTGATACAGCATCAACCAGTTGCATTCACTGCGCAAAGCACTGGGCTTCTTGGGACCTGTGATTTTTCACCTGTAGAAAGGGGTCCATGTGTCCACCCTGCAGGGCTAAAGACTGAGCGAGACGATATGTGGTACGCTGCCGCAAGCCAGCTCAGTCCTTCCAGCTGCGATCTGGCATGGCACAGAGGACCATTCTTCTGCCACCTTGGGCCATAGGGACACAGAGCCTCCACCCACCGGTTGGCAGAGGCCTGGCGGAGCCTGCGGACCCAGCCTCGGCCGGCGTCCCGGGCGCCCTGCAGCTCCCGGCCTGCAGGGGGCAGCAACGGGACACGAGACCGGGGCCGGGCCTCTCCCAGGCGAGCCAGCTGGCTTTCTCTGCAGCCTGGGATAGAAAGTTCTCCTTTGCATCGGTGAATGCAGCTTGGGTCGGTTTGTTTTTAAATGGGTGATGTCTGAGATTCCTTTATGAAAGCGCTTCACATCTGGCATTCAAAGAAAATCATTGGTCTAGACTCTCCGGCCTGATAGCAGCTTCTGTGAAATTCGGGCCCATCTTTCTAGTAGAAGTGCCTCCCTGCTCCGCCACCCGCTCTCCCTCCTTCTCTTCTTGTGTGACCTTTTATCTCAGCGGGAGCTCTGACTAGAAAGAGGGTTCTGGAAATGTGGTGTGTTTCTCATTAAGTTTCTGCTGCATAAAAGTCACGTGATAAAAAGCTCTTCCCCCCACCTCCCTTTCTTTCTTTACCCCGCGTATCTACAATAACTCCTGCTGCTTAGGTTTTATTTAATTTGGGATAATTGAAGACTGAAATCTTGTTGATAGGAATATTCTAAAAAATCTGCTTCTAGGGTGCTGGTGGCATGTTTGGTTCACTTTTCCTTGGTGTTGAGATGGTCAAACAGAATCCCAAATAGGATCTGTCCTCAGTAAGGCCCCAAATGCCCCCTTTTCCTTCTCTTTCTGAATCGGAAAATTTCTTTCTTTACAACTTGAGGCTTTGATTTGGAGATTTTAAGATCGGAGGCTGCTGAGTGGGCCCTGAGGAACCACTGGGGCTCCGCAGGGAGTCTCAGGGCTCTGGGAAGGTCATTGCTGCGAACCAGCTGCTCTCTTTCCTGCATCTGTTGAGATGCTGTCATCTGAGCCCAGGGGTCAGTGGCAATGAAGAGGAGACAGAGAGGGAGACGGAGGGGGGGCGGGGGGGCACAGATCCTGATATGCCAAGTCTCTTTTACCCTGGGGCCCCTGGCCCCACTTCTTGAGGCTACAAGCCTGCTGCTGTCTCTGTGAAATGTAAAACGATGGGTCAGAGTTTGCACCACTGGTGTCTCAAAGTAGGTCCACGGCTTCCTGCCTAAAGCGGAGGCCCCGGAGTGGATGAACTGAGTCGCACCTGTTCAGGTGAGCCTTCTCGTCACGGTGGTGTGAACCGGGGTCTCTCCTCACCCATTGCTCTGCAGTGCTCAGCCAGTGGGACATTTCTCTCTCGGCCCTTCACCTTGGCTTGGCAGTGAGAGGGGCTGGCCTTTCATCTTCCTTTGAAGAGCAATGGGGCTACTGGAGCTCCTGGGTCAGCATCATCCTTGCGGCCTCGTGGTGGGCCAGGGGCCCCACGGCTCACTGGGCCGGCTCCGAGGCCCCTCCACAGGAGGGAAGGTTGTTGGCTGTCCCTGCTCCAGGCTTTCTGCTGACGTTTGCCCTTCCCTTCTCCTCCGAGGGCATCATGTCACCTTCTATCACCAACACTTGCAGAAGCCTTTGGGATACAGCTCACCCACGTAAGCTTCCGTTCTGAACAACAGAAAGGACACAGGGAGTGGGGTGTCTCTTTCGGGTCTGCCTGCCACTCATTCCCTGTGGGGCCTTGGGCAAGTCCTTTCCACCCTCTGCCTTCATCCTCATCTTTGCAATCTGAGGCTGGATCCGAGGTTTGCTAGACTCCCAGCTCAAAGAGACCATGGGGGCCATCAGCTGACTATTGCCCCGCGGTGGTCTGTTTTTCTAAATAAAGTTTTATTGGCACAGAGCCACACCCACTATTTGCATACTGTCTGGCTGCTTTTGCACCGCCACGCAGAAGGGAATAGTTGTGAGGCCCAAGGTACTTACTGTGCGGCTCTTTACAGGAGAAACGTGCCAGCCTCTGGTCTATGGCTTCGGTTTTATTTCACTTGCCTCGTAATTTTGTTTTGCGGTGATGGGTCACTTGAATGAGGGGCAGGAGGCCGTTCCAGCATCCCAGCCAGACCGCAGGTGAAGGACTCCCTCAGTCAGCTTGGGCTGCCATAACTAAATACCACGGATTGGGTGGTTCAAACAACAGACAAACAGCAGATATTTATTTTCTCACAGCTCCGGAGGCTGGAAGTCCATGATCAAGATGCTGGCAACTTCAGATTTAGGCTGAGGCCTCCTCACCTGGCTTGCGGGTGGCTGCCACCTCTCTGTGTCCTCACACAGCCTTTCCTCGGTGCCCGGAGGGCCAAGAGAGAGCGTGTGAGCTCTCCTGTGTCTCTTTTTCTAAGGACACTAATCCCATTGGATCAAGGCTCCACTCTTAATGGTCTCATTTTAGCCCCGAATACCTCCTTAAAGGCCCTGTCTCAAATACGGTCACATTGGGGGTTGGGGATTCAACATAGGAATTTTTGGGTGGGAGACACAATTCAGTCCATGACAAGATCCTACTCATTTTCTCAGGAGACTTTCTGATGATGGCCAACCTGACAGATGAGGAAATGGGAGTCAGATGCTCACTCTTGTGTCTTAGGCTGGATTCCCCAGAACAAACCCTGAGGTGAGGACCGTGTGCATGTGATGCACTGAAGACATGCTCGGCAGAGGATTGGTCAGGGAGGCAGGGAGCCCACGAGGGGCAGGGCAGAGCTCAGGCGCAGCACCCCAGGGCTGGCTTCGTCCTGGCCCCACAGGGCAGCCCTGGGAGCCTGAGACTCCGCACCTGTCAGGCACTGGCTAAGGGCCGCCTTGGGGCAAGGCTAACTCCCAGGCATTTCCTATCTCTGCCAGTGTCGGCAGGCGGCTCTGGTTGCCTGAGGGCAGTCCCTCCAGAAGCAAAATCACACAGAAGCCAGTGGAAGGCCACACAGCACGCATAAAGGGAATGGCAGGCCACCTTGGCAAGGCATTGGCTGTGTAGCTACCTCTCAGACAGGCAAACCTGAGTCGGTAACAAAATGTCTATCCAAGAGTACCCACGGTCGATCTCGTAAAACAAAACTGGCGCATCTGCCAGAATGTTCTAGTTGGAAGAACTGAGGAAGTGACTAAACCTTGTGTCCGAGGACATTCCCAGACCTGGCACACAGTAGTTGCTCAGTTAGGGCTGAGGGCTGCTTGCAGGGGGGCTGACTGGAAGCCGGACAAGGGACTGGAGTGAGGGACCCCAGCCTGGGGGTAGTCTGAGAGAGCCAGCCCTGTCCTGGGCCTCTCCGCCCAGCCAGGACACCTGCCCCTGGCTGACAGGGACTTTTCTGAGTCTGATTTTCAAAGACTGTCTTTACCACAGGGGAGTGTGGCCTTTCCCCAGGGGCGGTGAGGTGGAGGGGCACTGAAATGGTATGGGAAGGTGGGGTGGGGGGACACATGACTCTCGTGTAGCACCAGTGGGATTTTGCTTCTATCTTGATTTTTTACACGCCTCAGAACAAATAGAATGGTGGCCGATTTCACACGTTTTTGTCAGTTTTGTCACATCGTCTACAATTTTTTTTCTCCTTTGGGAGAATTGAACTGAAAAACTATTAGAAATAATGAGAGTTCAGTAAGGCAACCAGTCACAAAATAAATGTACAAAAATCAATAGCTTTCCTATTTCCAACAGTAACCACTTAGAAAAAATAATGGAAAAGAAAGATCTCGTTTACAATAGAAACAAAAGGTATTTATCACCTTGAAGCAAACTGATAGGAGAAGACAACGTGCTGCCCTTTCCTCCCTCCATCCCAGGCGTCCCTCTATGTTGGGGGAGAGACCTGCTATGACTACAGCTTGGGTTCCTGGCCCCCACCCTTCCGGCTTTGCCACGGGAGGGCTGGGGGCCGGGGTTTCCCCGGCTCTCTTGGTGGGAAGCATGTTGAAGATGTAAGCTCATGACAACTGCTCTGGGCAGGTGCCAAGGGACTGCTGGGCCTGCTGGTGGCCCATTGCAGTGGCTGTGGGTGGTCACCCAAGCCCAGGGCCGGGCCTGGGGTGTAGGACATCCGATGCGGCAGAGAGCCATGGGACATGGTACAATTTCCCGGAGGGCCTACTGACTCTGGAAGCGTACAGGTTTGACCCTTTCTACCACTCTGTGGTGTCTCAGTGGACAAGCTGGCCATGCCAGTGGCGGTGCAGGCCGTCAATGTTATCCTTGGTAAGAGTTTCTTCTGTAACCAGGATGGTGTCATGTCTGGGATGGGGTTAGGTCAAGGAAGGGATCCAGGGCTACTTCATCCCACTTTCTAGGATTCCTCCGACATGGGTGGAAGGATCACATATATGAGTCAGGATATTTTTCCTTTGTAAATGGCGGGAAGCCTAGCTTAACCTGCCCCAGACCCCAGCCACCCCTGCAAAAAAAAAAAAAAAGTACTGTATCCCCCCCATTGCCCCTTGGTGCAGTGCACACCAGTTTGCCGACTGCCAGCCCCCATGGCTGCCTGAGGGGCCTGCTTTGTGCATTCTCATGTGGGCTGGAAGTGAAGGGTCGTCAATGCCCTGTGGGAGTAGCCTGACACTGTGACAGGCAGGAGAGGTGTGCCAATACCCCAGCTCCCTTGCCCCTTGGGCAGGATGGCTCTGAACTGTGTGCTCCACAAAGTGTCCTGGAGATCCTGGGGTGCCTGGGTGGCTCAGTCAATTGAGCATTTGCCTTCGGCTCGGGTCATGATCCCAGGCTTCTGGGATTGAGCTCCACATCAGGCTCCCTGCTCCTTCCTTCTGCCACTCCCCCTGCTTGTGCTCTCTCGCTCCCTCTCTCTCTGTCAAATAAATAAATAAAATCTTTAAAAATAAAATACTTAAAAAAAAAGTGTCCTGAAGTTCCTGAATGGGACTCGGCCCAAGCTGGCCTTTATCTGCTCCATAATGTAGCTTCTCTTCCTTGTCTTACTTCCCCATTCCCCTGCTGGTGTTTTCTGGGTTTGCTTCTCACATAAACTCTTTATTGCATATGAATCCTTATTTCAGGGTCTTCTTTAGGGGTAGCCTCAAATGAAAGAGGAAGGAGAGAGGGAAGCTGTGGATATTGATTTAGCCTCATATAACTGGAGTCCAGGCATAGATTTGGTTTCAGGTAAGGTTGGACCCAGTGCACTCATCCAATGTTATTAGGACTTGGTCTCTCTCTTCCCATTACTTGGCTGGGCTTTTTCTCCAGGAGGAATTTCTCAGCACAGTGGCTCCCAGCAGACCCAGGCTTACCTTCTCCCAACTAGGCTTACCTTCTCCCAACTAGACTACAGTATGAGAACCAAAACTGGTGGAAATGCAAACTGGTGAAGCCACTCCAGAGAACAGTTTGGAGTTCCTCAAAAGTTAAAGGTAGAATTACCCTGGGGCGCCTAGGTGGCACAGTTCGTTAGGGTCTGACTCTTGGTTTCAGCTCAAGTCATGATCTCATGATCCCCTGTTGGGATCTGTGCTCAGTGGGGAGTCTGCTTCTTTTTCTCTCCCTCTGCTGCTCCCACTCTTTCTCTAAAATAATTAAATAAATCTTTAAAGAAAATAGAACTACCCTATGATCCAACAATTGTCCTACCAAGTATTTATCCAAAGTATACAAAAATACAGATTCAAAGGGGTCCATGCACCCTGATGTCTATTGCAGCATTATATACAATAGCCAAACTATGGAGAGAGCCCAAATGTCCATCAATTGATGAACGGATAGAGAAGATGTGGTGTATACATATACAATGGAATATTACTCAGCCATCAAGAGGAATGGAATCTTGCCATTTGCAACGATGTGGATGGAGCTAGAGTGTATTATGCTAAATGAGATAAGTCAGTCAGAAAAGGACAAACACCATATGATTTTGCTCATATGTGGAATTTAAGAAATGAAACAGATGAACAGAGAAGAAGAAATGGCAAACCATAAAACAGACTCTTTTTTAAAAAAGATTTTTATTTATTTGAGAGAGAGAGCATGTGCATGAGAGAGCATGAGAGAGAGAGAGGAGAGCAGAAGCAGGAGGAGGGGCAGAGGGAGAAGGAGAAGCAGACTCCCCACTGAGCAGGGAGCCCGATGCGGGACTCGATCCCAGGACCCCAGGATCATGACCCGAAGGCAGATGCTTAACCGACTGAGCCACCCAGGCGCCCCAATAAATAAATCTTTTTTAAAAAATAAGAAAATAACCATCCCAGCTGAAGTACTGCTTCCTTCTGCTTTTCATACTGATGACTTCTGTAAAGAAACAATCTTTGACAAGAGAATAGGGGATGAGAAAGGACCTAATATCTGGAGGCGGCACCTGTGCACCCGGCATCATCTGTATGCTCGGGACTCACTTCACATCAAACCTGTGGCGCTCATCATGCGGGTGGATGCATTGAAACTGGAAGATGTTAGGTCAGGTGCTGGGAAAGCAAAACAGGGACCCCGAGTCAGCACTGTGATATCCCTGAGCTATGGTATTTCCACTGTTCTAGAATGCTTTAGAACCTTCCCTCAGAGAATGGTGTCGGGAGAAGGAACTCTGCTCTGCTGGTTCTGTGGGTAAGATAGACTCTCTTCCCACTGGTCTACACACGATATTACAAAGCAGACACTTTAACCAAGTGGGGCATCATCCTACATGGTGTAAGAATTAGAAGCAATCCATCAGTGCTTCTGAAATCACAAGGAGCTTAATAGCAAACAATCAGTAGTTTGCTCAGATCCAGGCTGGAGAAACCTATGTAGTTCACAAAAGAGGCAAGAGAAGCAAAAGACAGCTTAGCTTGGAGAGCAGGGACTCCATCTGCAGTTGTTATGACTTTGGCTGCATGGTGCCTGGCACACAGTAGGTGCACGGCACATATTTGGTGAGTGAATGAACAAATACGTGGATGCTGGTGGCTTTTTTTTTTTAACAATACTACTTTCCAAATGTCTTTCCATGGCGACAAATAAATCATTTCTGATGGTTGCGTAAGAGTTACTAATAGTTCAGTTTATTGAACATTTTATCATTAAAATATTTAACTATTTAATTCCTTATTTTTGTACTGTCGGGTAGTTTTCCATTTTGGGAGATAGTAAGCAATGCTGTGAATGAATATCCTTGCACTTACATTTTTGTACATTTTTCAGATTCATTTCCCTAAAATATATGCAGGAAATAATTGCTTGGCTAAGTAGCATGCACATCTTAAGGGCTACTTATTTAGTTTTTGGATGCACACAGCCAAATGTATATCCATATCGGTAATTTATTTGTAAAATTAAGCAAACAGGATTTGCCCTTGATACAGCCTTGGGCTAGACCTACCTGTCACATCTTAGCACAAATTAACACTCCAAATCTAATTAAGTAATTTTTGTGGATTATTGTTTAAGATAAGCAAGCCACTGGATGAGATTTGAAAATCCTTTGCTTGCTTTTTATTTCCATCATCCTGTTCTGTGACTCTCTGGAGAGGATGAGCAGTGTGTCTTTGGGCCTATGACACCATGTCTCCTGCAGCTTCTACCTGCTTTGCTTCCTTTTCACCCCCCCCATAACCTCACACAGGATCTAGATTCCAAAAATACTTGTGGAATTAAGTGTTAGCAAGAGTGTGGGAAACCCAGACTTGCACACACTGTTGGTGGGAGTATTAATTGGTACAGCCACTTTGAAGGCAATTTGGCAGTGTCTATTAAAATGTAAAATGTTCATACCCTGTGATTCAGCAATTATACTTCTGCATGTCTTCTCAAGAGAAACTTTTCCACCTGTGCAGATGTTCACTGCAGCACTGATCTTAACAGTGAAAAACTGGAAACAACTCAAATGTCTGTCAATTGGGGAATGATTGAAATGGAGAAGATTCTGTTCTGTGCACTAGTTAAGGGGAATGAAATAGACCAGAGACAAAGAACTGGGTCCAGTAAACTTAATCCGGTCCAGCAGACATATCTTATTCTTATTGCACAGTATTTTTGCCCTGTATAATCTACTACTATTTTAGTAGGTCGAGTCTTGTTATTTGTTATGTTCTATATAGTCTCTGTGAATACTGAATTAGTATTACTACTAGTGGACGTGAGGATGAAGTTCCTTCCTGCAAGCCTCTGGCCACATTTTCATCAACCAATAAATACATAACCTTGTTTTACATTGTTTAAAGACACTTTATTTAATATATATTATTGATTCATTGACACTGAACTCACAGCCAATAGCACTATGCCTTGAACCTCAGTGAGGCTTATTTAACAGGTGTGTTTTCTCCATGAGGCACATCACAGCCTTTTTGCCCTTGGGAACACCAGATTACACCTCAGCACTTGATTTAGCCATTTTAAACAGTGAAATTACAAAAAAAAAAATCACAAAAATGTGACATTAACTGGACCACAGAAAGAATATTTTTTTACAGTATGAGAACCAAAACAAGAAGGCAGAGCATCCCTTTGTCCAACCTGAGCTGGGAAGGTGCATGTCAGGTGACTCAGATTTTTGCCACTCTGCCCATGTCCGTGATTGACCACAAAAAAGCTGAGATCACTGATTTTGGGGTTACAAATAAATTTTAGTGAGAAGGGGATCCATAAATATAGAATCTGTGGATAATTAGGGTCATGATATATACCTTTAAAATATAAGGACTCTTTTAAAAACATAACCCCCATTACCATGATTACTTCTAGATTCTTTAGTATTATTGAACATCTAGTCAATGTTTGCATTTTTCCAATTAGCTTTTTAAAAAATTATGAACCCATGAATTTAAACATATTCAATGCATTTAAATTTATTGCAATGATTATTCTTATTAATTTTATTATTATTTTTAAAGATTATTATTATTGATGCTCAGATTGCCCCATCTTTGGCCGATGGGAACCTTTGCAAGTTGGGATAACCCCATCAGTCTGAAAATTTTCTTGTTTTCTGATACTATTAAATGTTTTAGGCTCCTCGTTTGTTTCCTGTACCAGACTTGGAATTAGCTATTCCTCCAAGCACATTTGGTTCTTTTTGGTGAGAAATGGTATCTACAGACCCCAAAATGAGCACTAAGGGAACTCATTGCCCTCCCGAGAGGGCCAGGTGTGCACAGAGGACCTGCACACAGCACCTGGACCATGACCCATTGTTGTTTCCAGCGTCTTGTGTCTCAGGGGGAAAGAACTAGGAAATATGGATAGTTATCTATCTATATCTATCTATATTTATCTATCTATCATTTACCTATTTTCTATCTACTTATCATCTATCTATTATCTACCTATCTTCTACTTATCATCTATTATCTATCTACATATCATTTATCTATCATCTATCTATCTATCATCATAAAATACATTATGAATTTGAACTAATGCTTCCTTTTCAGTTTCAAGATTACATGGTTTTTACTTAAACTTTTCCAACGTCTGCATTTCCTTCTTCCCACACCCAAAATCTTTGTTCTCCAAAATAGCATGGATGATAGAATTGGAATATTATGTAATTATTCAACAATTTTATCCTACATTACTCATGTATCAGTCTTAGAATTCCAAACCCACACACTCCCACCAGCAATATTATTATTGAAACAGTTACTTTCTGTTGTTGTTTTTATAATTCTTTTTGTACTTAGGATATATTCCACTAAAAGTATGTAGTCCAATTACTATAGCTTCTGTGTTGTTTTGTCACCCAAGTGGATATACAGTTAGGCTCACTTAATTCCTTTTGTTTTTTCATATCTGGGGATTAATATTTTAAAGTTTAATTGTCTTAAAATTATATAAAAAATTACATAGCATTAAAGATATATCTAAAAACCAAAATATGTTCAAATAAGTCTAGCTTCTCTCTCTCTCTCACCTATTCTGTACCTTCTTTTCCCCTATAGACAACCCTTTAAAATGTTTGTGTGGCTTATTTTCCATTGAAAAATTTAATTAATATTTAATTAATCTGTATAAAATATATCTATATATCTCCTCCTTTCTTACAGAAATAGTAGAATATGATACACATTTTTCTGCACCTTAGTTTTTTTTTTTTAAAATCATTTTAGCAATGTAAGTTGGAACTCACTCCAGAGTAGATGATAGAAATAGTCTTCATTCCTTATCATATGGATGTATCGTAATTTTTTCAATCAGTCCCTGATTGTGGCATTTTGGTTGTTTTCTGCCTTTCCTATTACAATTGGTACTGCAATTAGCGACCTTGTGCATATATCTCTTTTGTAGTTTTGGCAATATATGTTTGGGATAAATTCCAAGAAGTATGATTATTGGATCAAAGGGTAAATGAATATGCGATTTTACTAAATATCTCCAAATTCTCTCCATAGGGGTTACATACACCATTTTGCATTCCCTCTAGTGATATATGAAAGGGTCTGTTTGGCCAAAGCTTCACCAAGAGAGTATATTGTTGAACTTCTAGATTTTTATTAGTCTTTTGGATAGAAAGAGAAATGATATCTCAGTTGAGTTTTAATTTGCATTTTTGTTACTACTGCTCAGTTTTCTGAGAAAAATAAAATGTATTGAAAACATATAAAATAACACATTTCCGAGGAACATCTGAGTCTCCATCTCTCTTGAAACATTAATTCAGCAGTACCAAATCAACATTTCCACGTGGCATGACTAGTTGAGCTGAGTACCAGCTATCCCCTTCAGATGGGCATATATTTTCCAGTTTAATGTAGACTTCACTTTACCTCTTTACAGGGTTATACTACCTGACTTTCCCTGTCAACATTTGAATTTGTCAGCCCATTTCTTGACCTGGAAAGTTGGTGTATCAGTTAGCTATCGCCACAAAAATTCTGTGTAACAGTCACAAAACCGCAGTGGTGTATGACACTGAGCATTTATTGCAATTGCATGTGTGGTGGTTGGCTAGGAGGCTCTGCTGATGTTAGCTGGGCTCATTCACATGGCTGGGGGTTTGGTTAGCTATCAACCGATCTAGATTGTTCTTGGCTATATGGTTATAGAACCATCTGAAAAGTGTGATCCCATATATGTAAAACAGTATGCACTGGATGGCATGCTTCTTGTCTAGCTACTGCTCACGCCATGAGCCCTCACTGTCAGGTTTATGGTTGGGGCCTGTGTCCTATTGAGACCCATATGTCCTATTGTTGCTCTGGACCTTCCTAATGGCCCAATTCCCCCCCCCCCCCCGCCGCCCCTTGACACATTCCCAGCAATCTAGTCTCAGGCATTTGCTCAGTATCAGAAAGGACTTTTTCTTCTCCCCAGGTCCTTTTAGCTCTGTCAAAGATGGGAATGTACTCTGGTTCTGCATGAAGGATGTGGTGGGGGATGAAAAATATAAGTAGTAATGTTGGCCTTGATGGAAAAAAGACTGCACACCCCAAGAGAAAAGCGAATTCTGCCAGGAAACCACATATAGACTCAAACTGTAAGTCTTCCCTGGGTCTCCAGCCTGCTGGCCTACCCTGCAGATTCTGGACTTGCTAAGCCTCCTAAGTTGTGTGAACCAATTCTGTAAAATCTCTCTGTCTAGACACACACACACACACACACACACACACACACACACACACATTCTGTTGGTTCTGTTTCTCTGGAAACCCCTAATACAGAATGTTGGCAGGGGAAGAGTTTCCAACCTGGGTTGTTGCTTGTTTTCTTTTAAACTAACTTAAAATTAAATACATCTCACCGCTGTGAGAATTAATTTCCTTCAATGTTATACAAAAAGATGACTTTCTTACATAAACAAAATGCTGACTTTATTTCTTGTCAATTATAGCTTTATTCTTAGGGTTCAATTCCTTCTGAGTTGCACCATGGAGATTTCTGGTTTTAACTGACAATGCAGGGTCTCAACTCTGGATAAGTGTTCTGTAACCTTTAGGTTGTTCTCCCTCAATGGTGGATTGAAAGAGGTGGTGAAGTGGTAAAAGGACCAGGGTGAAAAGAAGTCTCCTTGCCTTGCCACAACCTTTAGAGAGTGGTTGTGGTTATGCCGCCAAAAGATTTAGACCTTCCTTAAGCACCATTTATTCTCAGAAATTGTTCTGGGCTCTGGGATGGGTTTGGTTTAGGCCAAACCCAATAATGGGGATGGTACATTTTTGTCTCATTTAATCTACCAGAATTTACTATCAATCTGGGACTCTGTAGTAGAAGGCTCTGTGTGTCCTGGAGATGCTAAGTTTTGTACAAATGGCAGCACTGACATATAGGTCTTGACTCGCCCTTGAGGATCCCTGAGAGCGTGTGAGAAAGATCTCAGTAGCCAGACTTGGAAAAGGAGAGGAAGTGAGAGGGGATATCAGCCTGCTGGTGTGTCAGGTACTCTAGACTCTAGGGTTTTCAAAGCAGCCGAGGCTGGGATGCTTGGCTTCCTATCACATGATTTTGCAAATATTCCATGGAGTGTTTGTTCTAAATATCCTTTGATTTAGCAGAAACACCTTTGCATCACAAGGAACTGGCAGCTGGAAGAACTGAAGGAACTCTGCAGTGAGGGCTGATTTCTTAAATGCTCATAAATTCTGCATGCTGTGGAAACAACAAAACACATAACAAACATACACTCTGAAAATCTTCTTATGAATCCTCTTCAGTCTGTGCTTCTGCAGAAAACAAGGGTATCATCTGAAAAATAAATAATCACATAGTCTCCTAAACCCACAATGGGTGAGTGAGACTGCTGGGCTTGACTCTTCAAATTTGGGTCTTACTCCCCAGGTTCCACCATTAAAAGCCCAGTAAGCAGTGGGGTGAGGGGCAGTAGGAGAGAGAAGGAGGAGAACAGTGGTAACGCCAGTCTCCTAGAGGAGCCACTGCTCTTCTTTGGGAAAAGAAACTGACATGAGGAAGGTGAGAACAACAGTGAGCCATCGTGGCATAGGGGTGCTTGAGCCAGACACACTTGGGTTCAAGTCCAAGTCCTACTGCTTACCAGCCACGTGACTGGAGATGAGTCATCTCATGCCCTGACCCTTAGTTTCCATATGTGTGAGATGATAATCATAACTACCTCAGAGTTGTGGGCAGGTCAAGATCATGTATATGAAGAATATGGCACAAACTCAGTCTTCGTAAATGTCAGTTGTTTTTGTTGCTTCAGTTTTTATCACACATCAGGTTGTGGCGCTGAGCAAGGCTGATGGGCAGCCATTTCTACCCTCTGTGAGGGGTGGCGAGTGAATCAGTAGGAGGGTGGGGCTGAGAGTTGAATTCTTGGCTCCTGGTCCATGGCTCAGTCTAATGAAAGGGCCAGATTCTTGATAAACCATTGCCCGAATGATTGGAGCAACGGAACCTGCCCTGGGGACAGGTATGTATTTTGTTCTTTGACCCCTGGCCACCCTGCTCAGGAGAGGCAGCTGATCACGGGGCAGCCTTGTTTATCTGACCTCTGCTTATCTGGGCCATGGGTTTATCTGGACACAGAGTCCTTGCCTGGTTCTCTTGTGTCTCTCCTGCACTCCCTTCAGGACAGAGAACCCCCTGGAGATGCTATGTCTCTATTTACAGAGACTTCTCTGGCCTTCCTAGGACACATTTCTCTTAGATTATTCAGGGGTGTGCGTGTGTGCGCCTGTGTGTGTGTGTGTGTGTCCCCTAATTCAGATTAATAGGAGGTCTGTAAAGTGAAAAACCCATAAAAGAAAATGAATCCGAGACAGTAATCAGGGGCACCTGGGTGGCTTAGTCACGTTGAGCATCCAACTCTTGGTTTGGGCTCCGGTCATGATCTCATGGTTCGTGGGATTGAGCCCCACATCGGGCTTCACACTCAGTGCAGAGTCTGCTTGAGATTCTCTCCCTCTGCCCCTCTCCCCAATCTCTCTTTCTCTGTATCTCTAAAATAAATAAATCTTAAAAAAAAAGACAGTAATCACTTCACGAAGAGTCTCTTCTCCATCTCTCTGTCTCTGTTGTTTCTGTTCTTCTTTAATTTCTCCATTGTTTAGATAAACTTGGTGCTAATTCCAACTATGGCATCATGGTAAAATCTTGGCTTTTCCATACTACCTGTGAAGTTTATATCAGGGTCATCTTTCCTTATAAAATGGAATGATGTTGAAGAAGTGAGCTACCCAATGTGACAGCAACATGGCATACTGGTAAAGTTAACAGATTTAGGTACAGTTGGCCTGATCTTGTGTCCTGGCCCTGTGACCTGCAATAAATTCCTGACCTGCTTTGAGCCTTAGTTTCCTCATATGCGTTAAGTGATCTTGGTTTTCTTACTTTTTGTATATGCCTGACATTTTTGTAGTATTTTTGTCCTGGTTGAAATTAGAATTGTGATATGTTCTGAAGGTGAATAAGAACTGATCATCAACATTGAAATGTTAGGTCATTATTTATAACCGTGCCTTGGAATCTTCTGGGTCATGTCAGGCTGTCAGGGAAAAGGCCAAGATCTCCTAAGGTTTTATATTGGGCAAGATTGAGAGGAACTAAAGATTTTTAGATAAGGAAAGATAAATTAATGTCCCTTACCTTTGAGATCAAGAATCAGAGTAATGAAAGAATAAAGATCCCACGCTATGTGGAGTGTACAGCATGACAACACGTCATTCTCCACAGTCCTGGGAATACCCATCCAACCCAGACCTGCTCCTTCTATGCTTGTGTTGCTCAAAAAGAGCAAGAATGGGGGTGCCTTGGCTGGCTCAGTTGGGGGAGAATGCAACTCTTGATCTAGGGTTTGTGAGTTCAAGCCCTGCATGCTTGTAGAGATTACTTAAATAAATAAAACTTAAAAAAAAAAAAGGAGCAACAGTGGGGCCACTGATGGCCAGGTGCCTAGGACAAGTCTGCTGAGAGCTAGAGTTTGATCCCACAAGGCCACTGTCCTTGCACCAGCAGTGTCCTGAGGCTGTGGAGAGCCTGCTGTTTGAGAAGTCCTGTGTTGTGTGGTAGGATTGTGGGGCAACTGAGAGAGTTTCACAGCCTTCCCTGTTGGATTGCGTCTCCCAATAACCCACCCCTGTGGTAAGACCCTGGGGGATGGGCAGTTAATGGGAATGGAAGGGTGCTGGACATGAACTCCAATGGACCTGGGTTGAATCTATGGCAAAATGTATGGGATGGCCAAGACTATGAGAACTCTGAGTTTGGTGAACACCAGTGACCCTGAAAGAGTCCCAGTCTCCCGATAGATTTCAGCATATGTGATGAAGCTAAATTCAAGGAAGAAAAAAAGCAGAGGTTCTTGGATTCCAGGTGGCTTGTACAAAGTCTTCTTCAAAAAGGCTCTGTTACACTGTTTTTGGTGTGGGGGTTTCCGATCCCAGAGGAGGTGCCCTAGTACTCCCACCCATAGCTCCTTAACCTGGGGGTCCATTTGGGACATATGTCGAAGGGGACACAAAATAAGTATAATAGAAGTACCCTGTAAACAATGCCCTTTATGCAACTTTAAGCTGTTGTAACCATTATCATTACATTGATCTTCAATGGAGTGTTTTTATTCATCTTAGATGGAGTATACAGAAACTACCCCCTGACAGGTGGATGCAAGTTCTTATCACTGTTCCAAGAAGAAAATTCTCCCAGGAATATGCTTTATGGAACCTTTCCCGGTGATGCCATTTTCCTCTGTTTACTGGTAAAGCCCCCAGAGCAATATTATCCCCAAGACACCTTAATGTGGATAATATCCAATCTCTTATTCCTTTAAAAAGGCAAAGACTCTTGGTAGTTTGCCTGCTGTGTGGTGTGTGTGTCACACTTTATCATCGTTACTGAGCCCTGTGAGTTTAGTAAAAGAGGAGATTCCTGTGCTGGCAAAATGAGAGATCAGACATTCTAAAACCTTTCTGTTACAAACTACTAACAATGCTAGATAAAACATGAGAAACATAATTTTATATGCAAGATGACCTTGCAAGAAAATGAAGAGGTCATTAGACATTAGGGACGAAGTGGGAGAGGGAATGCAAGTATGTGAGTGAGCACGGATGTTGTTGGCTGTCTGGAGGCACCTGAGACCACAGACATGAATGGAAGCAAGAGACTGGGCTTGGCAAGAGTTGGAGTCTTCTTTCCACTCCATGTGAAGCTATGATCCACAAAGGTCTACACTCTCAGTGAAAACATAAACCAGGAAAAACCCTCCTTGCAAAGGGATAATGCAAGGAAACTTGTCTGTCCCAGCTAAGTCTTGATCCTGAGTACAGGGGGAAAGAATCCTCTGTGAATCTGTGGACCTGGGCGGGCCCCTGAGTGGGGATGGTGCCTGAATACCATTATATGCAAGGTTTGAAATAAACAACCTGAGAATTTTTAATTTAACACAGGCCCAAGAGAGTCAAGCCCCCAACACCTGAAGAAGCAAATGGAGATCCTCTCCAGACTCAAATAATTCCCCCTGATGTAATTCCTATGATTCTGGACTCATGATAAAAACAAACTGTACAACTTACAAGGAGACAAGGTGCCTTGAGAAAGTCAGTAGGAACACCTGTGTAGGAAAATCTCTTCTGTTTCTCAGTACTCTTAGTGCCCTCAGTACTTCTCTTCTGGTCACCAAAGGTGTGAGGCTCTTCCCATACCAAGCAATTCTCCAATGCCAGATGGGGGTCCTACAATTTAACTCAAGTCTGACACTGTCTACCTGGGGATAGCGTCAGAGCCCACAGGTCAAGGAATATGTCCCTTAAGACCACCTCCCCCTACCACATAGGTCAGACGCCAACGGCAAGTCCTGGTGGTCCCTTGTGTCTCTGACCAACCAACTATAAATTGGAGGTTCCTAGGACCCCCTTCTTGGGCTCGATCATTTGTGGGGGTGGCTCATGGAACTCAGGAAAACAATTTACTCACTAGATCACAGGTTCATTTTAAAAGGATAGAACTCAGCAACGGCCCGATGGAAAGGATGCATAGGGCAAGGTGTGGGGAAAGGGTGTGGAGCTTCCTTCCACATCTACACCATTCCCCTGACACCCCAACCCAGAAGCCCTCCTACCTTTTCCATGAGGGTTTTCTACAGAGGCTTTATTACATAGGCAGGCTTGATTATGTCATAGGCCATTGGTGATTGATTCAGTCTCCAGCCCCACCCCGCTCCCCGGAGGTTGGCGAAGGCGAGAGGGTGGGTCTGAAAGTTCCAGGCCCTTAGTCACCTGGTGGTTCCTCTGGCAACTAGTCTCCATCCTTGGGGATTTTCTAAAACTCATTTCCTTAATTTAGTAAACTCAGGTGTGGTTGGAAGAAATTTGTTAGGAGTAACAAAGACACCTTTATTTTTCTTATCACCTGGGAAATTCCAAGGGTTGCAGGAACTCCATCCATGCCAGGAAGGGATGAAGATCAAATACATTTCTTATGAATCATAATATCACAACGACATACCTGACAAAAGACTCAGTAAATCCTCGGAGATGAGA
The DNA here is from genome assembly GCF_003265705.2 of Callorhinus ursinus. Taxonomy (NCBI): domain Eukaryota; kingdom Metazoa; phylum Chordata; class Mammalia; order Carnivora; family Otariidae; genus Callorhinus; species Callorhinus ursinus. The sequence goes on along the minus strand of NW_027397063.1, from coordinate 139,312,889 downwards.
ATTATCAGATACAGAATATGAAAGAAATATTCCTACTGTTTTTAAAGAAATAAAAGAAGGAATTGAAAAAAAAAAGGAATCGAAAATATGAACAAAGGAGTAAGAGAGTAAAAATGGCCAGAAGGAACTGAAAAATAACCAATTTGTACTTCTGGAAATGAAATGAAAGCCTAACAATGGAAATTTACAAACCGATGGCAATTAACAATGGAAATTTGAAACTCAGTGGGTGTGTTCAACAGCATATTTAGGACTGCTGAAGCAAGAATTAATGAACTGGAAAAAACATGAAGAAATCACAAAGAATGTGGTACAGAAAGGTATCGATTATGAAGTTACACACAGTCTGGTTTGAGTCCTAATTTGTCTGAGAGAAAGGGAGAGACAATGGTCAAAGAAGCAATTGCAGAGAACTTCCCAGGATAGATGAACGACACCTAAGATGCCTTACCTGTAAATGGGGACAGGGATTTCTGCCTTGCCGAATTATGGCGATTAAATAAAATAAGAGATAAGAAAATACTGAATATACTATCATTAGACTGTATAAATTTCAGCTCAGTTCTGCTCCTCAAACAGTGATTGAGCACATACAATTATAGCTACCACATACAACATTTGCTAAGTGAGGCAGCCTTCTAAGCTGTCAGCTTCTCTAAGTGTGCTCCTTGGACCAGCACCACTGGCATAATCCAAGAGTTCGTAAGCCAGATGGTTTCTGGGGCCCCACCCCAGACCTGCTCAATCAGAATCTGCATTTTAACAAGATCCCCAGATAATTTGTATGCACATTACAGTGTGAGAAACACTGATCTAAGCACATGAATTAATTTATTTAATCCTTAAAACAACTCTTTGATTCAAATCCTGACTCTAAAGCCCTCACCCAGTCTTGGAGTCCCGACACCCAGCACAAGGTCTGGCTTGAGGTGCTGGTCCTGAATAAACATACATTTTGCTCTTTTTCCCATCTGGAAGGTGAGGAGATTACTGCCGAGGGCAAAATTAGGTCCGGGGAGGGTCTACCTACCACAGGGTTCAGGGGCAGTTGAACCTTGTGTCCCAGGGCTTTATCTAATTCAAGTTTACAGTGCAATGGAGTGAGAACTTGGAGTTCCTTAACCCCGAAGCCCTGCAGCCATTTCGAGTCCCGTCTATTTACTCAGTTCTTGCAGAGGAAGAATTAAGAGTTAGAATAAAGAAATCACCAAGGCTCGGTGACCCAGTCTTTCCTTTTGATAGGTGGGCATATTTATGACCGCAAAAGTAGCCACGGGCACCCTGGATGGGGGTACAGCCTTGAGAGCCAACAGCCTGGGAAGACCTGGCATCATTTGCAAATTGGTGGATGTGTTTCAGGAAAGCCCTTGCTCCACTTCTGGGTGCCTCGGCACTCACCCAGAGGGAATCATTAATCAGCCCGATCGCCTTAATTAAAGCTCTCCAATATTTCAGTGGAGATTAATATCTATGTGCAGAGAGCTGAAGTTTCAGCTTTAAATGCAATAAGCTCAAAACTCTGAGTCACACATGCTCTAAATTCCATCAGCCCCTCCAGGGCAGAACAATGCAGAGGATGGCTCGGAAGGTCTTAGGGGGACTTGGTGTGCATGGAATAATTATTGCTACTAAATACCATTACTACTGCCACCATCCTACTAATGTTAGCCACTAACAGTGGCTGTGTCCCAGGCACTGTGCAAAGTTCTTTGCCTGCATTATCTCTTAATCTTTACAACCAGCCCATGGGGTAGGACTTATTACCCTATTTTTCAGATGAAACAGTTGAAATTAAGTAACATGCCCAATAGCAGAGCTTGTGAATGTCATTGCTGGGATCTGAATATACTTTTAGTTCATGTCCTCAAACAACCTCCCAAGATGCTCGGGTTTTCTTATGCTTCTCTCACCTTTGGGGGTCCCATGACATTCCCGTAGAGTCCTTCCCAACCCTTTAATTGGCAAAGGGATTACAGCGGTTGGAATGTTTCCTGCAGGAAACATCTGAGTATGTCTCTATCTGGCTGAAACTATCAGGAAATACGTCACCTCATGCTCCTGGCTCCTGGACAATGGTCCGGAGGAAGGTGGGCATCAGAGAGGAAGATGGATATCATCACAGTGGCTCTGGCCCTCAGGGTAGGTGGGACCAAGAAAGCCCTCTGCAGACATGACACTTGAGTGGAATCTGAGGGTGAATGGGAGGGAACCAGGAGGAGGTGGTTAGAGGCAGTGGGAACAGTCAGGGAAGAGATGACGAGCGCCATAGAACTGGACCATGTTCAGCCTGGTGGAGTGTGGCACTGGGCACAGGACGGCAAGGAGAGCTGGCTGGGGGCAGATCATACAGGGTCTTGAATGTCATGGATTTGGAACTCATCTGGAGGCAAGCCCTTTGTGGTGGCATGGAGACCCACAATCACGTTAGCTTTGCAGCAAATGGATTGGCGAGGGAGAAGCTAAAAGCACCAAGACAAGAAGGAGGCTGTAGTAGTAATTCAGGAAGCACTGGGGAGGGAGGGAAAGAGAAATGAACACATTTGGATGTGATTTAGGAAATCCAATCGATAGGACTTGGTGATTGATGCATAGAGGGATCTGAGGGTGTTACCAGGTCTCTGGCTTGAGTGAGTGGGGACAGATGGGGAAGGTAGGGGGAAGAACCAAATAAAGGACACTGTCCACCTGACAGGGGGTCTGATGGCTCCAGCTGCCTGTCAGGAAAAGCCCCAAGGTTAGCCTTCATGAAAATGCAGATCTGAGGCTGGGGCAGAGCTGCTGATCGGAACCTCTGCGCTCCTCTCTGTGTCCTGGATGAGGATGCTTTGGCGAGCAGGACAGAGCAAAGCCGCACACATATGCCAAGTGGACGAGCCCACAGATGCTGATAATTGGTATTCTAGTAACCCGGACGGTCAGCAGGGGGGCTTTTATCTGTGTTTTTGTGGCATTTGCTTGGGGTGACTCAGAGCGATTTGAATGTCTTTGCTGCTTGCAGATGTGGCTGCATGGTAATGCATTCCTTTGTCTTGTCCAAATATTAATAAAAATACTTTGCATAGAGCTGTATGCGCCTTTCTGGAAGGTCTGAGGTCTTTGAACAGGTTCTGGCTGAGGGAGAATTGATCTCTGTGGGGGAGAAAGCTATATCCCTGTGTCACACACCAAGTCCCTCGGCTGAGGGTTTCAGAGCTGTTGGTGAAGGGACGGTGAAGGGACTGCTTTTTCAGAGGTGATAGCATCTCCCGAGGCGGCTCAGCTGTGGTATCAAGATTGGGAGCCTCTGACTCCCACTGAAGCTGATTCTCCCTCTGACCCTCCCCGCTCTCATGTACTCTCTCTCTCATTCTCACTCTCTCGAAATAAATAAATAAATCTTTTAAAAAAAAAAGAAGCTGAGCCTGGAAAGACCGAATTATACCCACCTGAGGTGGAGCTGGGCTTAATCACAAGGAGCTTGGTTTCTTCCCGATGTCCAGGCCACTCACTACTTCTGATTTTGGACAAAGGGGCCCTGGGTGAAGAAGTGGAAAGAAATGCCAGGGTAGGTGTGTGCTTTTGCTCACCCCTCTTATGTTCAAAAAAGCCCCTGGAGGCAGACATTCTCATTCCACTTGGAGATGAGGAGCTAGAAGCCAAGAGAAGTTAAGACCTTGCCCAAGACCACACATTGAGAGCTAGCGCTGTGACCTCACCCCAGGGCAGTCTGATTTTTCCCTTCTTAATAAGATACAAAGAAGACAGAAGAGAACATCCACAGGGTTCTAGGGGGACATTTCTGATTCTTCGTGTGGAATGCACACACCACCTCAAAGTTCTACCCAAACCCCAGGGAATCAGCAAGGCTCTGCTGAGCTAATGGAAGCCATGAAAATTAATGGCAGAGTCAGGTCCAAAGTAGCCACAAGGGGCTAATCAAAGGCCAAATCTAACAAGATGATATGGAACGTGTGTTATATATTATTAGTCAGATTCTTGAAAGTAACGTCCAGTAGACGTGCCCATGCATCGCAGAGGTGTTTTGCATTTAGTGAGCTCAACTACCCAGTCAAGTAGGCACTGTTATCCCATTTTACAGACAAGGGAACTGAGGTGTAGAGGTTAAGTGATTGGTCAAGGTCATGCTGCTAAGAAAGTGGGGGGTCCAGATCTGACCCAGGACCAGGCAGTCTGATCTAAAAGCCCATCTTCTTGACCACTGGGCATTGTTACCTTGTGATAGCAGCTAGCTCAAAACCTTGCTTGTATGGAACACGAGATGCACTTCCACTAACATCAGAGAGGGAATAAGGATGCTTAGGTTGTTTATCATTGCCACTGCCATTTGACAACTTAAAGAATAGAGTAAACAGAGCAAAGGAATAAGCAGAATTAAAGCTCGTCTAATCATTACTCATAGATGATATTATTAGTAACTAAAAATCCCCCAAGAGATCCAACTGAAAAACTATTTACAGCAATACAAGATTACAGTAGGAGGGTCATATTTTAAAATAGCAAAATCAATGATTTTTCTATATTAGCAATAATCACCTATAAATATTTTTTTAAAAATCCTATTTAAAACAGGAATACAAATGTTAAAGTCTCAGCCAACAAGAAATATACAGAAACAATATATAGACAACCACATTCTTAGTGAGAGACTTGAAAGAAGACAAGAATAATTTAGGAGACACACCTACACGAGAGTGGGAAGACCCCATACTGATGGATGCCAATCATTCCCATGTTAATTGTTGAGTTGCCATTCTGTTAATTCTATGTCGACGTTTTTCCAATCAAGATAATGGATATACACGGGAAGACAATCATCCCCAAATTAATGGTTCCATGAATTTCCTGTAACTATATTCAAAGATAGGTCTTTTAATCGAGGTGACACATGTTCTTGGTTAAAAAATCAAATTGTACAAAAGGGTTTATGAAGAGAAACGACTGTTTTTTCTTCATCCCTTCCCAGCCTGGACCCCACTCTTCGGAGACAGCTCCTATAAGTACATTTAGCTCTTTCTTCTGAAAGTTACCTCTATATTTTTAAATATATTTTGCTGCAATTTATAGACTGATCAGTTTTGGACATTAATTATTGACCTACTGCCATGACAGATGAAGACTTAGTTCCCCTCCCCTGCTTCTCCATCTCTCCCCAATGTCCCAGTATAATACTATCACTCTTTATTTTTTCTCTGGGTTACATTTGTCACTTTTGGAGCAATCTGCTTGGATTTTATTTCTTGTTAGGTCCATAATAGCAACTTCTCCCTCATGTTGTAGGATGAGCTTTACATCCCTACAGATCTCCTACCCCTTCCACTCCATCGTCTGTATTTAAATGTCCATGTTATCAAGCTGGCGGAGGTTTATATTATGTTCTTCGATCCTGAAGTCTCCTTGTTGGAGTCTAGGTCAGTTTTTTTTTTTAAGATTATATTTATTTATTTGAGACAGAGAGAGAGAGCACACGCCTGAGTAGGGAGGAGTAGAGGGAGAGGGAGAGGGAGAGGGAGAAGCAGACTCCCTGCTGAGCAGGGAGCCTGACAACGTGGGGCTTGATCTCAGGATCCCAGGATCATGACCCGAGCCGAAAGCAGATGCTTAACCAACTGAGCCACCCAGGTGCCCCTCTAGGTCAGTTTTATTTTTAATTATTTATTTATTTTAAAAGATTTTATTTATTTCTTTGACAGAGAGAGACACAGTGAGAGAGGGAACACAGGCGGGGGAGCGGGAGAGGGAGAATCAGGCTGCCTGCCGAGCAGGGAGCCCGATGGGGGACTCGATCCTAGGATCCTGAGATCATGACCTGAGCCGAAGGCAGACACTCAATGACTGAGCCACCCAGGCGCCCCTCTAGGTCAGTTTTAAATGGAGAAAGTCATTAACAGACATTGCATTGTCATGACTACATAAACATTGTTCACTGTAGAGCCCACCAGTGTGCGGGGCATGACGGTAACTTCCCTGCACGGGTTTGTTTTTATTTTCCCCGGGGTTGAAAAAACAGCTTTCCTCTTCTTTTTCCACTGTTTGGTCTCATTGCCTCCTTCGCTTCAAATTCTCATGGAAAGTATAAGATCTCCCAAATCTTGCCCCAGTGCCTACGAGGCTTCTGTCCTGTTCCTCTTGGGCTGGGGTACGGGTCTCTCCATGCCTTCTCCCCCTCCCCCTCTCTGTGGGCTCTATTGTCTCTTGGAGGACATGTCTACTTCCTTATTTTGGGAGTGGGGGCTCACATCCTATTGGATTCCTAAGAAAAGACAGATGGGAGCTAATTTTTCTCCCTTCCACGGAACTAAAAATGACTTTATTCTACTCTTATTCTGAATGGCTTAACTCTCCCTGATGATCCTTGTCTGAAGCATTTATTTCATTCCGGGCTGCAAACTGGTAGATTTTCCAATTTCTTCTTTCCTTCCACAACTATTAGCTGGCATTCCTGTATAAAGAAGATTTTTTTCTTTTTCTTTTTTCTTTTTTTTTTTACTCATTAACTAGGTGTAAACTATTACTCCTAAAAAGCAGAGAATGGCTTAGTTCTTCCCTCTCTCTTTTTAATGTCAGTTGAACACATCCGTGAAACAGAAAGCACAAAAGTCGGGTAGCCTTTCCATGGGGTTGATGTATAAGCAATCCACGGTGATTTCTGGGTTTCTTTCTGTTTGGGAATCAGAGGGACGGAGTGGAGGTGGGGGCATCCTGCACCAAATGGATTCAAATCCCGAGACTTTGTTTCAGGACCGGTAGAGAAAGAAGATAAATCTTACCTCCTGGGAAAGCTCCCCGGCCTCTCCTGTGGCATCGTGCAAAGAATATTCGAGGCACCAACTCGACCCACTGTAATTCTGGCGTTTTAAAATTTCATGCTCCAGATGTTTTTAGAATTAATTGCTGTTCCTAGTGAAGCTGTGCCCGCCTTAGCAAAGGCGGCTTCTTCCTCGCTCTCCCCACAAGCCCTGCCCTCACAGGGGGGCTTGTGTAAAGGAAAAAGATCCCAAATGACTCTCCAGTCCTATTTGCTTAATCTGTTGTGTTACAGTGAATACCCCTGGGTTTGGAGTTCATTGGAGCTTTGCAGTAAAAGGAGAAAAGGAGGACATTTAAGATGTTCTGTAATCCCCTTGTCTCTTGGAGCAAAGATTGTAATTTCTGGTTCAAAGGAACTCTAGCAGAGAAATCTGCCTTGTTTTGTTTGTCCCAGGGGAAAAAAACACAACAGCCACCCCCCCCCCCCCAAATGGCCTCCTTTCCTGCTGTGTGTGTGCATATCTACACATTCACCCACTCCTCCTTGGCTGGGGATTTCATTCCTTTCTCAACCCAGGTGTGGGTGCTCTGCGGCTGTTTTAGATTCTGAGCGGGGGTGGGGAGGTGGGCCGGGATCCGTGGAGATGCGACACATATGGTGTGGCCCCATTCCGTGGTGGAGCGCGCCTTTTCCACACGCTCCCCGGACGGTTTCTGGAGGCGAGTCATAACGGCTCACAAAGTTCCCTGATCAGGAAAATGACAAGCTGGAGCCGAGCAGAAGTCCTGTTTATGAAGTGTCCTGCCCAGTGTGGACATGGAACAGGCAGTAGAGACATGTCACACCACTCCCGCCTTGCCTCCAATAAGGGCTATTCTAAAACCTCCCCCAGACCTGCCGGTTTGTGCCTCCATGTGTACATGGATTAATAATGGGGATCAAGGGGCGCCTGGGGGGCTCAGTTGCTAAGTGTCTGCCTTTGGCTCAGGTCATGATCCCAGGGTCCTGGGATTGGCCCTGCATCAGGCTCCCTACTCAGCGGGAAGCCTGCTTCTCCCTCTCCCACTCCCCCTACATGTGTTCCCTCTCTAGCTGTGTGTCTCTCTGTCACATAAATAAAATCTTAAAAAAAAAATAATGGGGATCAAGTGGCATGCTTTGTGTGGAGGTAGATGGGAAAGCTCTGTGCTCACAGGCAAGAATTCTTCTAGCAGTGCCATGCATAAAGGGGAGAGACCTTGGGGAAGATTGTACTAAAACTTCCTCTCCTCTGCATATGTGGGTGGGGGGTGGGAACAGTGCCTTCTTATGTTAGGGAACTAGGCCACCAGAAAGGCAGTGCTCATGATTCACATGACTCCCAATTAGTTTGCCATTTTTTTTTTATTTCAAAATGACTATATATATGCATTTTTCTTAATACTTGAATATTGTAAAAAAAAAATCAAACACGAAAGAGAAAGTTCAAATCCCCCCATCCCATGGTGAGAACTACTGTTAGTGGCTGGGTATACAGGCATTTGGATTTGTTAAAAACAAAATTCAACTGAGTCAAATTTGAAGATTTTATTGGCTTTATTCAATGATTCATGAATCGGCAGCATCCCATCTAGTAGAAAGAAAGGAGCTCTGAGGAGCTGTACAAAATGAAAGACTTAAGAGGCAAAAGGGAGCAGGAACAAGGAAGTTATACTAGGCAAAAGGTTAGGTTGGTTGTTGCAAGGTCACTGTCCTGTAGGGGTGGGTGGGGGTCTATCAGGCAGATGACAGGACTAGTGCTGGTCAGGTGACTCCCGATCGACTGGATTAAGATTCCATTTCCAGGAGACCCAAACTGTAATTAAGTGAAGTCTTGCTTTGGTGACAGGAGGTTTAGCATAAGGGACTTCATTTTGGGCCTGTTGTCTTGTTTTGAGCAGACTTAGAAAATGAATGTAAAGATAGGTGAATAACTTCAATTTTATTACATAAATGGAGTATCAAATTCTGTTTTCTCTCTCGTAACGGACATATTTGGCCCTCTTGTCTGTGTAAACCTGCATCAGCAGCATCTGTCCGAATCTGCCCATCTTTGCATGGAATCTATTGCCTGGAATTTTGGATCCTCTTTCCTACTGCTCCTGGTCTAAGGTCCTGATGTCACAAAGACTCCCTGTGGAGTGTCCCCTAACCTCTTACCTGGGGACTGCGGACAAGTATATCTGTGTTTTAGCACCTTCTCCTCTCCTTAAGCACAAACCACAGTGACGTTCTGAGACAGTGTGGGCCCCAAAGCAGGCAGGGCCCCCACGGCACCAAGATGCCCATTTGTGTTTTGGGATCCCCACTATTCATGAAACACTTCAACCAGTTGTTCTTTCTCAGAGAAGGCCAGTCTGGGAAGCTTTGAACTAGGTCTCTGTTAGGCTGCTCCAGCCTCATTTTCTTTTCTTCCTCGTTTCCTGTTTGATTGGAAGTAGCTGAGACAGGTGATACTGACATCTGATACTTACAAAATCCCCTAAATGATGTAACCAGCTCTACACCCACCGCCCAGGTCAGGGCGCCGGACAGTCCAACGCGCAGGTGCTTTCTCTTCCCCGCCTTTCTCTCTGCCCACGTTGTAGAAGCTCTTCTGGCTGCCTGTAGGGCCACCTGTAACCAGGAAACACTTAGCTGGGCCCCTGCATTTCGTACCCCAGACACCACTTCCTTAACTGCCCCCCCCCCCCCGCCCTCCCGCGACCTTTTCCAAAGAGGTCACCACCGTGGAGGAACCAGCCTCTTTCCTCCAGTTTCTTGCTTTTTCCCAACTCCGCTTTCCGGCATCCCCACCTCGGCCTGGACCCAGATCCAGACGGGAGTTCGGGGCAGCAACCCCCCTGCAGCCCCGACACAGTCCGGAAGGGGTTAAACTCAGGCGAGCACCAGCTCCAGCAGTTAATCCGGGATTCTCGGCACTGATCTCCGTGCCTGTCATTTGCATTTCTCTCCTTTGTGCGGGCTTTTCTTCCTCCCTTTCCCCGGGCCCGGCGCCCACATTAGCATAGCGCGCTCGGCGCGCCGGCTGCAGGGCCCCCGCTGTGTGCCAGCCTGAGCAATCTGCGGGCGCCATCAATTTTTCAGCACTTTGCTCATTTCTCATTACAGTCAGGCCCGTGCGGCTCCCCACTCAACACCCTCGTCGGCCGTCCTGCCGGCGCGCTGGCGAGCCAGGCTCTGTCACGTCCCTCCCCGACCCTCCCGAGCATGCACTTGCTTGTTGAGGCTCCCACCATAATTAATCACAGTATTAATCCTGGCCAAGCCTGTCTTCCTGAATAATTATGTCAACACGCTTGGGTGCCTGGGCCCGACAGAAATTTTACCAAACCTTGAGCCCCAGACGATATCTTCGTAGGCAGGACTGCCGCGGGGCCCCGGGCTCCTTGCCTACCCCTGCCGCACACTCACGTGCACACATGCACGCGGCCCTGCTCGCGCACACGTGCAGGCGCACACTCTGCACAAAGCTAGAGGCCCGAGGGACGAGCAGAATGGTGCAGCTCACAGTAAACAGCATTTCTTTTCAAACAAGGAAACATGGCCACACAATGAAGTTATCTTTAGGTACCAAAGTGGGTGGTTGTCATAGCAATGCGTGCATTATTAAGAGAGTGTTGTTCATCCTGGCAGCTAATCTTATAATGAGGCTGGCTCATTATCACGTTGTGGCAAAGTTGGCTTTTGCTCTCCTTTTAGCTGTGGGCCTGGGGTCCAGCAGGGTCCCTGTCTCCAAGCTGGATCACTGATTCCCAGCATGCATCTTTAATTTGGCTACCCCATCCTCCTTCCCTGTTCTTCCCCGGGTGTGTGGGGGCGGGAAGTAGGGGAGGGGGGGTGGTGGCAGATGCAGGAGGCTGGGGCCTGGCAGGGCTCCTGGTGCCTTTGCCTCCTAGATGTCCCACAGTTGGTGCCTGCTATAGTGTGTGAAGCACTTGACCATACCTGAGAACGACATTGGCCCGGTTATCTGGGGCTCATATGAATGAAAATTCCGGATTGGCTTGCAAACAATCAGTTCCACCACTTTTCTTCTCTGCCTGCTCCTCAAGTCTACCCTGTCCCAGGACACCAACCTAATGGACCACATACTACATCACAGCCAACCTTTCATGGGGACTTCTTCACTCCCCAGTGGTCACTGGAATTTTGTGAGTCCCCAGGATTCATTAAAAGTCCACTCTCACCTCAAGTTTGGGAGTCTGGTGACTCTCACTTTATGACCAGATATCCAGTTAGTTGTTTTCTTTCTTTTTTTTTTTTTAAAGACTTTTTTTTTTTGTTTATTTGTCAGAGAGAGAGAGAGAGAGAGCACGAGCATAAGCAGGGGGATGAGCAGGGAGAGGGAGAAGCAGACTACCTGCCGAGCAAGGAGCCGGATGCGGAACTTGATCCCAGGACCCCGGGATCATGACCTGAGCCCAAGGCAGACACTTAACCGACTGAGCCACCCAGGCGCCCCTTATCCAGTTAATTTTAAATAGTTTTGGATATCATTTGCCATTGCCTTTTTTGTCGGTCTCTGTTCGGGTTTTTTGCAGATTGCTACAAAAGTCTATTGGGCTCAAGTTTATTTTCACGCAGCTTGTGATTTTCATCCTCCTCTTTCCTTTTAAATTAAACTGCATCTAATTTTGCTCACCGTCTGGGTTAGGGGAGCATCCTCTACAAAGGGAGAGGAGGAAGCAAAGTAACCAGCTGCCTGGTATGCCATCCAGGGAGATGGTCGCCACGGACCTGAGAGGTGAGCCAGGGAAGGGCAGTGGCTTGTACCGCCCTGTCTTATGAAGTGTTGTGTCACAGTGAGCAGAGGTGCTGCCTTCCCAGGGACAGCCCTCGGCAGCGCACAGATGCCCCCCGCACTGCCCGACTCCAACCTACCCGTTCCTCAGAGGCCCTGGGATGCGCTAGCGTTTTGTGCTGGGTTTCCTCGGGGCACAGTCCACAGACATGAGAATCACCTGGGAATTGATTAGAAAAGCAGATTCTAGAATCCCCTGACCGGTTGGAGCTGCCGGATTCTACAAGTTCCTCAGGTAAATATGATGCACATAGATTATTTCTCATGAGCCTCTTTGTTTAATTTAATAGAGTGTTTCCTTTACCTTTCCCCCCCTTTTAAAAGTAACGTAGGGATCCGGCGAGGCTGGTTCAAACAATGAAAAGGAGGAATAGTCCTTGTCTCCAGGCTTCCTCCCCCATTTTTTTTTTTTTTTGTGTATCTTCCCAGAGATATTCTTGCATACATATGTGTATAAATCCCTTTAAAATCCACAAATGGTGGCATCCTAAACACACCATTCTGTCACTTGCTTTCTTCACGATGCAATATATCTTGGCTATGGTTTCATATCAACACATTGAGATCTTCTTCATTTTTTAAAATGACTTCGCAGTGCATTTTGTATGGGATGTAGCATGTTTTATGGGTTTCGGATAGAAGCTGGTGTCAGCTCCTACTCAGGCACCTTTCTTTTCGCAGGCTATAAGAATTCTGCCTCAGAAATCTGCAACAACCCCTGGGGAAAGGGAGACAATTGATGTTTTTGTGAGCCCTACTTTAGACCCTAGGGTAGCCTGTCTAGCCCAAGGCAGACCCTGATTCCAGGATTTCAGTGTGGGTGGCTTATTTGGGAGGTGATCACAGGCAACACCTGTAGGAGAGTGGGGATGAGCTGGTGTATTTATCCGCCACTGACTGTTTGTGGGAAGTGGGGTGTTAAATTCCCCGGCACTTCTGGTCTGTTTCTCTGGGCGGGCAGGTTGTAGTGTCCGGAGAAAGCAGATCTCAGGCAAAGAGATGCTAGAAGTTGGGCAGGTGGGCACTGAGACAGAAAGGGAAAAGGCATGTGGTTGCGGTACCAACAGCAGGTTGCTACCCAACTGAAGGCCAAAGTTTCCAGACTAATCTCTATACTCAAAAAGTGCAACTGTGGTGCTGGAAAAACAGATTCTATTCCTAGTTCTGCTCCTACTGGTCGGTGACCTTGAGTGAGTTGAATCATTCAAGCTTTTGGAGCTTTACTTTCCTCATCTGGAAGATGGGATTGGTAGCACCTACCTCTCAGGATTGCTTTGAGGATTAAATGTGATTTCCAGTTTTGGAAAAAGGGCTTCAGAGCTCAGCACGTGGGTGACTACTGTTCTTGCATAACAGCTGACCCTCTGGGAAAGAAGGCAACTTGTGTCCTTCAGAACCTGCCCGAGATCACCAAATCAGAGCTCCAGTCCCTGAAGTCACTCATGTTATTCTCTACAAATACCAAAGTCAAATTCAGACCAATCCAAATGGCACCAAGATGGCCACCAGAATGGGAACAAAATGATTCCCAGGCAAATCCTTTCCATCAGGAGAGAAGCCAACCCTTTGATTCCATAGTAGCCAGACTACCTTATTTATTTTTCAAAAATAGCCTAGATTTTAGAGTCAGAAAGGTTCTTTTTAAATATTTTTTTATTTAAATTCAATTTATTTAATATATGGTGTATTATTAGTTTCATTGATAGAATTTAGTGATTCATCAGTTGCAAACAACACCCAGTGCTCATTACATCACGTGCCCTCCTTAATGCCCATCACCCATTACCCCATTCCCCCACCAGCAACCCTGAGTTTGTTTCCTAGAGTTAAGAGTCCCTTGTGGTTTGTCTCCCTCTCTGATTTTATCTTATTTCATTTTTTCCTCTCTTCCCTTATGATCCTCTGTTTTGTTTCTTAAATTCTACATATCAGTGAGATCATGTGATAATTGTCTTTCTCTGGTTGACTTATTTCACTGAGCATAATAGCATCTAGTTCCATCCATGTTGTTGCAAATGGCAAGATTTCATTCTTTTTGATGGCTGAGTAATACTCCACGGTATATGTATGTATACCACATCTTCTTTATCATTCATCTGTTGATGGACAGCTGGGCTCTTTCCACATTTTGACTGTTGTGGACATTGCTGCTATAAACATTGGGGTGCATGTGCCCTTTTGGAATCACTGTGTTTGTATCCTTTGGATAAATACCTAGTAGTGTGATTACTGGATTGTAGGGTAGCTCTATTTTAAAAAAAGATTTTATTTATTCACTTGAGACAGAGAGATACAGAGAGAGAGAGAGAGAGCATGAGCAGGGCAAGAGCCAGAGGGAGAGGGAGAAGCAGACTCCCCACCGAGCAGGGAGCCTGATGCGGGACTCGATCCCAGGACCCTGGGATCATGACCTGAGCTGAAGGCAGATGCTTAATAACCATCTGAGCCACCCAGGCATCTCTATTTTTAACTTTCTGAGGAACTTCCATTCTGTTTTCCAGAGTGGCTGCATCAGCTTGCATTCCCACCAACAGTGTAAGAGGGTTCCCCTTTCTCCACATCCCCGCCAACATCTATTGTTTCCTGACTTGTTCATTTTAGCCATTCGAATCTGAAAGCTTCTTAAAAATTGTGTAGTTCCTTGGTTTCAAGCATTTTTAGCCTCAGGACCCTTTCTTTAAAGAGAATGACGTTCAAATGATGTCAAATGAAAGTGGAGTGCTCCTCCAGTGGAATTTGATGGCGACCCAGGCCCTCCCTTGGGGTCCCGTTGCACCCACCTACTCCCTTGCTCACCTCTGACAGGCCCCGGTCCCCCGCCAGGCTCCGTAGGTGCAGTTTGTAAACATCTTGTCTGGTACATCCCTTTTCAATGAGCAAAGGAAGAGGTGGGGCCCCTTGTTATCCTATGCTGGGGCCTCTTTAAATGGCCCAGGGAACCTAGACCTATGCACCCAGGGAGGGTGAAAACCCAGTTAGGGCTGTAAGACCCCAATCTCGGAGACGATGAAACGGCAGAAGTCTCCATCCCCTTGCTCTGATTCTGTGCTTTAAGGATACATTCTTTTTTTAAAGATTTTATTTATTTATTTGACAGAGAGAGACACAGCGAGAGAGGGAACCCAAGCAGGGGGAGTGGGAGAGGGAGAAGCGGGCTCCCCGCCGAGCAGGGAGCCTGATGCGGGGCTTGATCCCAGGACCCTGGGGTCATGACCTGAGCCGAAGGCAGACACTTAACCGAATGAGCCACCCAGGCGCCCCAGTTGGCTTAAGATTCTTTCTTAGGGGTTGAGCCATTAAGGATACATTCTTGAGTCCCCTTTCCTCCAGCCCCCACTCCACCTCCTCTGACCCCACCTTGAAGCTCCCAACCTGGTCCCCTGGCATTGTCAACTCATTTGCTGTGAAGCTCAGCACATTCCTTCCCCTGCTACCCTTTGCTCTCAGGCATATAAACCTGAGCTTCCTGCTACCCCCTGCCCCCAGGGACTGGCCTGCTGGGCTCACCTCCTTCCCACCAAGCCTTCTGCTTCGGGGAGGGGGATGGGAGAGATGAGCTGACTTGCCTAGTGTGGCAAAGCATCTGCAAGCCCCTGGTGCACGGCGATTTTGACCAGGTGTGATTCCCGGTAGTTGTTAGGCTGCTGTTTTCAGGCATCTTCTGTTTTGCCTTTCATCTTATCCAAAGTAGCCTCCTCTAAGGAGGCTTTGTCACCACCCCAGGAGTCAGGTAAATGGCAAAGGGGACACACTGATGGGCACATTTTTTTTCTCCAGGGGGAGGAAACAATGGAAGTGGAATTGCATGTTGCCATATGGTTTGGCAAGAACAACCCTGATCTTTCTATTGACATTTTGCCACGTCCTGGCAGGCAGGCCCCACCACCCCCCGCCAGCCTGTGTTTCCCCATGTGTAAAATTGGGGTTGTGACACCTTCCTTGGGTTGCTGTGAAGACGACATAGAATGACATGTGTGAAAGGGCTTTGGAAATAAGGCCTTCAGAAATGGAAGGGATTCCTTTACTAGTGTACCGTTTTGATGGCTCTGGAGGTGTAATCTCTGTAGGGCTGAACAGCAACCTCATAGGAAGCCGGGCACAGAGTGCGAGATGTGCCTCCAGAGAACCTCGCCCTGCCTGGAGGGAGCTGTGCCCTTCACATGCATGACCAATGGGGACGGGAGTCAGTGTAAATGTCCCAGTCTTTCACTTCTCCAGTGGGATGATTCGGAGGCACATCCTTCATATCCCAGAGGGCCCCCAGCATGACTAAGCCCCACTACTGCTCAGAAATGTGCTCTTCACTGGGTTTCCTCCGTTCCCTGCGTTGCACTTCCAATTCTCCTCTTACCCTATTCTCTGGGGCTCCCCTCCCAAATAAACTACCTGTACCCTGGTCTTTGTTTCAGGGATTGGTTTTAAGGGAGCCCAGACTGAGACACACAGTGCGTGGGCAGCAGTAGGAAGAGGGCTGAGAGGATGTGGAAGGTCAGAGGAAGGGAAGGCCTCCCACAGCTGAGAAGCTGATAGAAGGCAAGGAATAGAGATCCTTGCTGAATGGCCCAGGATGGATGCAGGACCCATGGAAGCTGCCTGTGCCCTGTTGGCATGACCCCAACTGGAGCCTAAGGCTTCCAACCCTGGGCTAGCTTGTCCTCAGAGTGTTCTCTGCCCAAACCCACTCCCAGCTCAGCTGTGCCCTGCTGAGGTGAGGACAGAGCACACTGTGCCACGGCAAAGTCTCAACGTCTCCTTTCAGGGCACACTTAGTGAGCACCTGTGCTATGAGGAGAATTTGCGGCTGCATCTGCTGGGGATGTGTCATGTACCCCAAAGCATTGTGATGATGCTAAACAACAGAAGCATACAAATAGGAGGCGGGGGAACAGGGAATTTAGGAACGAACTTACTACATGAACTTGGGCACATTTAACTTCTCTGGGTCTCTATTTCCCATCTGTAAAATCGAAGAGGGTTGGGGGTGGGGGGGACTGGCAGATCCCCATGGGTTGTCCCAGCTCTGAAATTCATATCTGACTTTTCTTCACTGACCCTAGTACCAGGCATACCTGGCAGGGACCCACCATGAAGAAATAGCCTTACAGGGAGCTCAGTGGTGGGGAACTGTGAAAATGTAATGCTCCAGAGATGGTGTGGACAGGCTGTGAGCTAACCTTCAATCAGCCTCGACTTATCCCTGCCAGGGGAGGCTCTGGGGGAGAATGCTTCCTGGCATCTTCCAGCTTCCAGTGGCTTCAGGAGTTCCTAGACTTGTGGCCACATCACTCCAGTGTCTCCCTTTCCACATGGCCTTCTCCTCTGTGTCTTCACAGGTCTTTCTTCTCTGCATCTGTATCTCCTCCTCTCCTGACTCTTCTAAGGGAACTTCCCACTGGGCTTAGGGCTCACCTGGGTAATCCTGGATGATCTCATCTTGCGATCTCAAATTTAGTTACATCTGCAAAGACCCTTTTTTCAAATAAGTTCACAGTCCCAGGTTTCAGGTGGATGCATCTTTGGAGGAGACACCGTTCACCCCATGACATCTGGCACTCCTTGATGTCCCTGAATGTAAATTGTGATACTCAAGTGCTTGAGCCTGCCTGCGGAGAGGCAGGTTCTCTAGGGCCTTGGTTCTCTTATTCTCCAGGTCACTTGGGATTGGGTATGACAGCATGAGAGGTTACTACTGGGAGAATGAATAGGAGCCAGTGGAGCCTGAGACCTTGGCCGGCCTCAGTAGCAATGGTGTCCAGTCTACAATCCTGGTTCTGACCTAGCATCTGCTCCTCCCTGGGGTGAAGGAAAGAACTAGGAGGGCAGTGAGTGGAGGGGATACCTCCTGGCATGGGGAGGTGGAGGGGTTCCCAAGAAGGGGGCTTTAGCCCAACATAAGGCTTTCATCATTGGGACTGGCCAATGCTTTCATCTTTCCAGTCTGGGCCATCTGAAACTCATTACCTCAAAGGGTTGTCACTCCAGGTGGGCAGAAAGAGCAGCACCTGGAGCAAAGAGGCCCTGTCCCAGGGACCTGGTAATCGAGAGGATAGGTGGAAATGAGCATGAAAGCTGAGTTAGTCTGATTTTTCAGCCCTGAGAAGCCTCCAGAGGAGAGAGAGAGAGTGAGCCAGGTTAGTGGGGACATTTCCTCATCAGAGGGCACTGAAGTGTTCTTTGGGGCTCTGGGGGCTGTATCGCCAGGTGCAGTAGCCTTTGGGGCCTCTGTTATTATAGCGCTGGCCACAGCTTCCCCCAGGTTTTCAATTATAAGAGGGTTGTCAATTATAAGAGGTCAGCTTGCAATGCTCAGTACAAGTGGTGATCTTTCTCATCCCCAAAACCAGAATGAGGGAAAGGTTCTGAAAGGAAGAGAGTTTGAGCGGTACTTAAAAGCAGAAGCCACAAACCACCCACCAACCCTAACTGGGCTGCAAGGTCAGGGCACTTGAAGAGGCAGAGGCAATGTCTCCTCTTGACCAGGAATTCTACTTCCCAAGACAGTCAAAGGCCTCGAGTAGTCAGTGATTCTGTGAATCTGAAAACCATCTCCAGTAGCAGCTGTGCCTCAGTTTCTCCTGAGAACTGATAGAATCTTCTTGGTCTGGACACAAGCCTGAAAAGAGAGAATATGTGTGTGGGGATGAGCTGTGTACTCCACTGGGCCTGGTAGGTTCTGGAGACAGGAAGGACAGGTAGGGCGTGCGGACAGCTGCCACAGGAGCCAAAATATGTTCCCATCCCAATGCCCTCCGTGGCAAAAACAGAAAGACAGGAGCAGAGGGAGAGGAGATGGTCCTGGGGCAACTCGCTGTTATCACAGTCATTTTACAGAAAGGCTGTCTAGAAGGAAAGCTGATCTCTTCAGAATTGTAGTTGGTTTTGCCTGAACTCAGAGTATGAATAGGATGGGGGAGCCCCTTCTCGTAGTACAGACACCCCAACATCAGGAAATGAGGAAGCCAGCCCAGAATGGTAGGGGATGTGGGAAACATCTGGAGGAAACGAGGGGGTTTCTTCCAATTACTTGGTGAAGAAATACTGGGATTCCATACCAGCACTGCACTGTACTATGGATTGTTTGTAATGTGTCTCATAAATGTGGAAGAATGATATTGAAAAAGATGTAAACTGAGGTTTATATTTTCAGTTCACTCCTTTTTACCACAGAGGTTCCCCCCCCATTCCCCACCTTTCAAGGAACTAGGATACCATCGTGAGAGAATTCCCCAGAACCCTCAGGGGATGGGCGGGGGGAACCCCAGCATAGACAGAACACTCAGGGGACACAGCACAAGGGAGAGCAGAATGTTGAGACAAGAGGGCTTCTCCCAGGCTTGGGGAAGAAGGGAGCCAGAAGGAAAGAGATGAAAGCACAGGCTCTGATGTTCCTAGAGAGAGGGACTGCAGTTCTGGTTTCTCAGTGGAGCATCAGGGAAACAGGCAGATGAGACCCAAGAGTGGGTTCTGTGTTCTGTTTCTTGGGTAGAGCCCTGGGGAGGGGTGGGAATGGCTATGGGGCATATTATGACAGCCTGGTAGAAGGGTTCTCTCACCCCCACATGGTATGGCATAGAAATAGGGACGAGAGATACTGGGCCTGAGGTAGCCAGAGGATGGGAACAAGGGACAACTCAGCAGCAGTTTGTGCAACCTGGTGACCGGGGATGATAAGATGGGGTTGGCTTAGCTGATACCTAAGGAACAGGTGACTTACTGATCAGTTGTTCCATCCAGCTCTGCCCTTGCTATGCCTTGGCCCTGTGGAAGTTTCCACGAACTTGGACTTACAGCATGTTAGTTTGAGTTCCCTGGAAGCAGAGCCTGAGACAAGGATTCATGCATAAGTAGTTTATTTGGGAGGAGATCCCAGGAAGTGGAAGTGAATGGGTGGGAAGAGTGAGTCAGGAAAGGAGGAGAAGCCAATAAAGAGGGCATTAATGATCAGGTTGCTGCTGGAAGCACTTAGAGCTCGGTTTCTCAGGGGGCCCTCTGAAGAACAAGCCTCAAAATTGTCTTCCCAGAGGACTGTTAAAAAAACAAAATTCAACGAACTAAATTTGCAGATCTAACTGGCTTTATTAATTGACCCATGAATTGAGCAGCATCCCATCTGGCAGCTAGAGGGAAGCTCCAAGGAGTTGTACAAAATGGAAGGTTTTTATACAAAGGAGGGTGGGGCAAGAAAGTTATTAGCAAAGGAAAAGGATTGTTTCAGGCAAGGTCACTTTCCCTTAGAGGGAAGGACAAGGGATCTTATCCTGTAGATTACCTCATCTTCCTTTGGGGGATGGAGAGGGCCCATGTGACAGAGTACCTCATTGGTGCTGATCAGAAAATTCCTGACTGGAGTGGTTAACACATTTCTGGGGGAGGCTGGAACTGCAATTAGATTAGGTATTAAGCCCCAGTTTGGTGACTTGGCCTGTGATGCCATTTTGGACCTGTGGTTTCTTTTTAACAGGGCAAAGAGGCTAGTTATCTCCCTACTGAGGCAGCAGAGAAGAGAGGTGTGGTGGCATATGCTTAACTTAGGTACTGGCAGTGTGCATGGCCCTGTGTGGACCTGTCCCCCACAACTGCCCAGCGGGATGTGGTGTGGAGCATCCCGAAGGCCTACTGCACAAACCTGGGAAGGGCAGGGGCAAGCAATTGCTTGAGTTTAAGTTACTGCCCCCCTTGTGGAATGAGCTCGAAAGAGAAATTAAGTTGAATAATAGAAAACTAAAGAAAGTTACATTTGTTAGACAACAGTGTTTGTAGACTGAGATTTTATATCTGCTTTATATAAAATATGAAGATTAACTTATGTCAGTCTGGTATGAGGGAAAGAATATAAATTCTGGAGTCCGACCAACATTGGGTTTGAATTCAGGTCCTATCACTTAGTTGCTGGGTGACAGTGGGTTAATCATGTCATGTCTCTGACCTTCCTTCCTGCATATGTTGAATCAGGAATGATGACACTTGTCCTAAAGAGTTGTTGAGGGATTAACAGTGATTCATGGGAAAGCCCCCATGATAGGTTTTCAACATGCATTGTTTCATCAAACCTTAGTTTTCTTTACATGGTGTTGGTCAGCTTATTCTTTTTTTTTTTTTTTGGAGAGAGAGAGAGAGTGTGTGAGCACATGTGCATGTGTGGGTTGGGAGGGGATGGGGAGAGACAGAGGGAGAGGGCGAGAGAGAATCCCAAGCAGGCTCCACACCCAGCGCAGAAGCTGACATGGGGTTCGATCTCAGGACCGTGACCTGAGCTGAAGTCAAGAGTTGGGCGCTAACTGACTGAGCCACCCAGGTGCCCCTTGGTTGACTTATTCTTAACAAAAAGTTAAGAGACTTTTTGTTACAAAGACAGCACATCTCTCTTTGAAGAAAGACCTTCTTCTTCTCTTCCCGGGAATGACCACATAACTTTATTCAAAAAGTTCTTAGCAAAGATATTTCTTCTGGATACTGTACTAAACAGATTTAAATGGGGTGAGCCCAGATGTTATTGTCCTCTGGAGTCCAGCACCGTCACACCTGGAAAGGAGACCATACAGAGCTTGGCTGTCTTGCGTCTCTTTCTATCTAAGTGTGACCCATGTTGCACATGGGCTCATTTTCCCAACTGACCTCTGAGAATGAAGCATTTGACTCTGGTATTTGTTTTGGGGGCTGGAAGCAGTATAGCAGAGGAATTCCCTTCCTTTCTCCTTTCCAAAGTCTCTTCCCACACGCCAATAAACCTGTCTGTTCTTCAGTTTATTACGACGAAGGGTGAGAAATGCGTCCGCGTTGGTTAAAGGCAAATCAACTGCAGCTGGATAGAGCTGCGATCAAGGTTTAATAAGAGTGGCGAGGTGGCAGCAATGTCTGGGGTATAGCCCTCATTAAAAACTGGCTGACTCAGTAGAAAGGCTCCTGCAGACAAAAAGTCTGCCCTCCTCAGAGGGTTGAACTTGGAGTGTGTCGCAGCTCTCCCGGAGGAAAGCACCGTGCGGGCACTAGAGCAGACAATCCTGCCCAGCATGGTGACCTTTGCTTCAGAGAGCAGTACTTGGGCTGGGGCCCCCTAAATGGACATCACAGTACCTGGGAACACTCAGAGCTCCCCACAGCCCCGCCTCACTCACAATGGAAGCCTCAGGCATGCCACAGAAAGTCCTGGAAACTCAGCTCCAGAATCTAGCTAGGCATCATTCCCATTTAATCTCGTCTGGTGTCCTCAAGTTTCCATTCCACCAAGAGGTGCATCTCCGCCCAGTCCTCTGGTGGGTTATCTATTGAGCTTTCACATTTTCTGTTCACCCCTGGATGCTTTCTGCTAACTGGATGACCTAGGCTTCTTGCTTTGAGAGGAGAGTTTGTCCTGTTGCATGAATTGCATAACATGTGTATTAGTCAGGTTTTATTACATAACAAACAGCACACACCTATTGTTTCTACTTATTGATCTGTGGGGCAGTGCAGGTGGCTCTGTTTCAGACTGTGGGTCACCATGGGACTCCTCCCTCTGGTACCAGAGGCTCCTGGGAGCAAGGCCTTCTTATGGCAGATGGCAGAGGCTTGAAAGGCCAAGCTAGATGAAACAAGTGCTTTTAAAGTCTCTGCTCACTTCACATCCACTCACATTCTACTGGGCAAAGCAGGTCACATGGTCAAGCCCATCGTGGGTGGGATGGAGATGTACTTCCTGCCTCTTTCAGTGACGGGGCAGTGCAGAGTCACATGGCAAAGGATGTGGATGCAGATGCGGTGGTGGGAGTAGTGAAGAGTTGGAAAGAGTAATCCAAAATAGCTGTCTTTCTGTGTCAAATAAGTTGTCTTTCTGTGGATTACCAAAATATGCCCTTTGTGGGCAGGTTATCAAAGTTGCCCTTTCCTTTGGGATTATACAGTCCCTAGTCTGGGTGCTTGGCTTGGCGAGTAGAAGACGGAGTGGAATTCAGCCCCCACCTGCTCCTTGGGTGGGCACCTTCGTGCAGGGTCAAGCTGCAGGTCTGGGTGCCGTGACCCTGCACCCACCCAAGGAGTGACTCACAAAGCCCGGGAATGCATTTTGTCACAACTGACTCCAAGCACTGCAGGCTGGAACAGTCTGGGATAGTTTTCTGTTTTTTTTTTAATCCAACTCAAAAAAGGATTTCTTTGGACTCCACCTTCAGAAAAGAAATGGGGACTTTTTTCCTTCTCAGAAGTAGCCTTGCCAGCCAACCACACAGGCCAGAGCCAATGTAAAAGGAATGAGATGCTTATGAAACATTCATGATTGTAGAGCAGCACATCTGTCTTTGAAGTAAGACCTTCTTCTCTTCCTGGGAATGACCACATAACCTGCAATTACCCTCATATTCCAATGTCAGAGGAAACACCACACCTTTCTGGATAGCAAGTAATAACCAATCCTGACAATGTAGGCCCGTGAGTGCAATGGTCTACAATGACTACTTGCAAAGCGCAAATGAAGTGCATAGTGTACTCCATCACTGTCCTCCAGTTTTTGTGGTGGCCAGGTGTGTGAGCATGTCATTTTCATTTTCATACTTCCTAATTATCAGAAATACAACCAATGGATTAGAATTCCAGACTCTCTATCAATTATCGTGGCTTCAGTTTGAGTTTGGAGGCAGAGCCAAGCTTTGGTAGATGGAATTGTTGGCTCTGCATCCCTCACTCTGCCCTATGTCCTCACCCTTGCCATGGCTTCACTGTGGGTGGAGTGTGGCCCTCACCCCTTTCAGTTCTGCCATGTGACATCCTTGGGCCAGTGATATATGGATGGCAGTGAGAGGTTGCCAATTCCAAGCTCAGGTCTTTTTTTTTTTTTTAAGATTTTATTTATTTATTTGACAGAGAGACACAGCAAGAGAGGGAACACAAGCAGGGGGAGTGGGAGAGGGAGAACCAGGCTTCCCGTGGAACAGGGAGCCCGATGTGGGGCTCGATCTCAGGACCCTGGCATCAGGACCTGAGCTGAAGGCAGACGCTTAACGACTGAGCCACCCAGGCGCCCCCAAGCTCAGGTCTTAAGAGGCCTTAGATTTTCTGCTCTTTCCCTGTGCATCAGAGAAGACCTTCTAGACCTCTGGGCCCTGAAACCAATACTTGTGGAGCAGATATGAGCCAAGCCTCAGTGAGGGTTAGCCCTCACAAGCTACATCCACAGCTTGAGGCAGAGCTGCTTGGCCAATCCCAGCCTGAATCAGCCAACTTCCAGCTGACCTGCAGACCCACAGACCTGCAGATATGTGGGTGACATGAGTGATTATTACTAAGATTTGGAGTGGTTTATTCTATAGCATTATTGCAGCAACAGTTAACTGATACACTTGTTTCCTAATGGAAAGCCACAGTATGATGACCTTGGACACGAGTCATGGCCGGGACACAAGAAGCACCCAAGCAGAGAGGACACTCTCTTTCTGACTTGAAGGCTGGGATCTGCATGAAGGAGAAAGTGTGTGACTCAATTAAGATACAATTAAGATCCTCCTCCATGGCCTCCCTTTTATCTACTGTCCTCATTATCCGGCTTCCTTTTCTTCTCACCGTGGGACTGGTGCTGCTATTGCATGCTGATGAGTTTGTCTGTGGCCCAACTTCTAAAGTAGAGCTATCTGGGTAATTAATTTGGATTTAAGCTCCTCTAGCCAGTCCTTGATAGGCCCACAACTGAGTGCTTTGGAAGGCCTTGATTTCTCCTGAGCATTTTTTGGGTACTTAGAGGTCAAGAGTCATTTGGTACCTATCTGTCTAAAGTCAGTCTCAAAGTGAATTTTGAAAAATGTATGAAAATGTACAGTTGTTTCAAGTGACTTAGCTTACTCCTGGGAATCTCCCTCCTCCCCCACAAATGCTATGAAGTTTTTTGCATTTCATCTCTACAATTTGGTTACAGAGCAATTCTCCGTCATGAAAGTGTGGAATATTTGCTAGGCATGAGGCTCGGCTGGAGCTCAGACTGGATATGGGCATCTTGACAGAAGTCCCCCATTGAAGTAGGGCGACGAGCAGATAGAAACAAAACTCCAACAGACAAGTGGGGAATGAACTCAGGAAGTAACAGCCCTAGTTTTACATGTCACTGTTTCTGGATGCACAGTGCACTTTCCAATTTTTCATATTTCTTTGTCTTCTCTCTACCCCCTTTGAATCCTCTTAAGGTCTAGTCTTTCTAGATTTCACCAGGGTTAAATGAAACCATTGTCCCTGAAATCCCGTGGTGCTTACTACAATGGCTTTCAAGATTTTTGTTGTGTCCCACAGTAAGAAATAAATTTTGCATCAGTTCCTAACACACACACACACACACACACACACACACACTTTTATATGTCTAATTTTTTTTAAAAAATATTTTATTTATTTACTTGACAGAGAGAGAGAGAGCACAAGCAGGGGGAGTGGCAGGCAGAGAGAGAGGGAGAAGCAGGCACCCTGCTGAACAGGGAGCCCGCTGTGGGGCTCTATCCCAGGACCATATCATGACCTGAGCCGAAGGCAAACGCTTAACCAACTGAGCCACGAGGTGCCCCTATAAGTCTAATTTTTTTAAATTTTTTTATTGTTATGTTAATCACCATACATTACATCATTAGTTCTTGATGTAGTGTTCCATGATTCATTGTTTGTGCATAACACCCAGTGCTCCACGCAGAACATGCCCTCCTTAATACCCATCACCAGGCTAACCCATCCCCCCACCCCCCTCCCCTCTAGAACCCTCAGTTTGTTTTTCAGAGTCCATCGTCTCTCATGGTTCGTCTCCCCCTCCGACTTACTCCCCTTCATTCTCCGCCCCCCGCTATCTTCTTCTTTTTCTTTTTTCTTAACGTATCTTGCATTATTTGTTTCAGAAGTACAGATCTGTGATTCAACAGTCTTGCACAATTCACAGCGCTCACCATAGCACATAACCTCCCCAATGTCTATCACCTAGCCACCCCATCCCTCCCACCCCCCACCACTCAGCAACACTCAGTTTGTTTCCTGAGATTAAGAATTCCTCATATCAATGAGATCATATGATACATGTCTTTCTCTGATTGACTTATTTCACTCAGCATAACACCCTCCAGTTCCATCCACGTCGTTGCAAATGGCAAGATCTCATTCCTTTTGATGGCTGCATAATATTCCATTGTGTATACATACCACCTCTTCTTTATCCATTCATCTTGTCGATGGACATCTTGGCTCTTTCCACAGTTTGGCTATTGTGGACATTGCTGCTATAAACATTGGGGTGCGCGTACCCCTTCGGATCACTACATTTGTATCTTTGGGGTAAATACCCAGTAGTGCTATTGCTGGATCGTATGGTAGCTCTATTTTCAACTGTTTGAGGAACCTCCATACTGTTTTCCAGAGTGGTGGCACCAGCTTGCATTCCCACCAACAGTGTAGGAGGGTTCCCCTTTCTCCACATCCCTGCCAGCATATGTCGTTTCCTGACTTGTTAATTTTAGCCATTCTGACTGGTGTGAGGTGGTATCTCATTGAGGTTTTGGTTTGGATTTCCCTGATGCCGAGCGATGTGGAGCACTTTTTCATGTGTCTATTGGCCATTTGGATGTCTTCTTTGGAAAAATGTCTGTTCATGTCATCTGCCCATTTCTTGATGGATTATTTGTTCTTTGGGTGTTAAGTTTGATAAGTTCTTTATAGATTTTGGATACTAGCCCTTTATATGATATGTCATTTGCAAATATTTTCTCCCATTCTGTCGGTTGTCTTTTGGTTTTGTGGACTGTTTCTTTTGCTGTGCAAAAGCTTTTTATCTTGATGAAGTCCCAATAGTTCATTTTTGCCCTTGCTTCCCTTGCCTTTGGCGATGTTTCTAGGAAGAAGTTGCTGCAGCTGAGGTCGAAGAGGTTGCTGCCTGTGTTCTCCTTTAGGATTTTGACGGACTCCTGCCTCACGTTTAGGTCTTTCAACCATCTGGAGTCTATTTTTGTGTGTGGTGTAAGGAAATGGTCCAGTTTCATTCTTCTGCATGTGGCTGTCCAATTTTCCCAACACCATTTGTTGAAGAGACTGTCTTTTTTCCATTGGACATTCTTTCCTACTTTGTCAAAGATGAGTTGACCATAGAGTTGAGGGTCCCTTTCTGGGCTCTCGATTCTGTTCCATTGATCTATGTGTCTGTTTTTGTGCCAGTACCATACTGTCTTGATGATGACAGCTTTGTAATAGAGCTGTAAGTCTGGAATTGTGATGCCACCAGCTTTGCTTTTCTTTTTCAATATTCCTCTGGCTATTCGGGGTCTCTTCTGGTTCCATACAAATTTTAGGATTATTTGTTCCATTTCCTTGAAAAAAGTGAATGGTATTTTGATGGGGATTGCATTGAATGTGTAGATTGCTCTAGGTAGCATTGACATCTTCACAATGTTTGTTCTTCCAATCCATGAGAATGGAACCTTTTTCCATTTCTTTGTGTCTTCCTCAATTTCTTTCAGGAGTATTTTATAGTTTTCTGAGTACAAATCCTTTGCCTCTTTGGTTAAATTTATTCCTAGGTATCTTATGGTTTTGGGTGCATTTGTAAATGGGATCGACTCCTTGATTTGTCTCTCTTCTGTCTTGTTGTTGGTGTATAGGAATGCCACTGATTTCTGTGCATTGATTTTATATCCTGCCACTTTACTGAATTCCTGTATGAGTTCTAGCAGTTTTGGGGTGGAGTCTTTTGGGTTTTCCACATAAAGTATCATATCATCTGCAAAGAGTGAGACTTCTTCTTTGCCGATTTGGATGCCTTTGATTTCTTTTTGTTGTCTGATTGCTGTGGCTAGGACTTCTAATACTATGTTGAATAGCAGTGGTGATAGTGGACATCCCTGCCGCGTTCCTGACCTTAGGGGGAAAGCTCTCAGCTTTTCCCCATTGAGAATGATATTGGCTGTAGGTTTTTCATAGATGGCTTTTATGATATTGAGGTAGGTACCCTCTATCCCTGTACTCCGAAGGGTTTTGATCAAGAAAGGATGCTGTCCTTTGTCAAATGCTTTTTCTGCATCTATTGAGAGGATCATATGATTCTTGTTCTTTCTTTTGTTAATGTATTGTATCACGTTGATTGATTTGCGGATGTTGAACCAGCCTTGCAGCCCAGGGATAAATCCCACTTGGTCATGGTGAATAATCCTTTTAATGTACTGTTGGATTCTATTGGCTGGTATTTTGGTGAGAATTTTTGCATCCATGTTTATCAGGGATATTGGTCTGTAATTCTCCTTTTTGATGGGGTCTCTGTCCGGTTTGGGGATCAAGGTAATGGCGGCCTCATAAAATGAGTTTGGAAGTTTTCCTTCCATTTCTATTTTTTGGAACAGTTTCAGAAGAATAGGTATTAATTCTTCTTGAAATGTCTGATAGAATTCCCCTGGGAAGCCATCTGGCCCTGGGCTTTTGTTTGTTGGGAGTTCTTTGATGACTGCTTCAATTTCCTTCGTGGTTATAGGTCTGTTCAGGTTTTCTATTCCTTCCTGGTTCAATTTTGGTAGTTGATACATCTCTAGGAATGCATCCATTTCTTCCAGGTTGTCTATTTGCTGGCATAGAGTTGCTCATAATATGTTCTTCTAATTGTTTGTATTTCTTTGGTGTTGGTTGTGATCTCTCCTCTTTCATTCATGATTTTGTTGATTTGGGTCATTTCTCTTTTCTTTTTGATAAGGCTGGCCAGGGGTTTATCAATCTTGTTCATACTTTCAAAGAACCAGCTCCTAGTTTCATTGATCTGTTCTACTGTTCTTTTGGTTTCTAGTTCATTGATTTCTGCTCTGATCTTTATGATTTCTCTTCTCCTGCTGGGTTTAGGCTTTATTTGCTGTTCTTTCTCCAGCTCCTTTAGGTGTAGGGTTAGGTTGTGTATTTGAGACCTTTCTTGTTTCTTGAGAAAGGCTTGTATTGCTATATACTTTCCTCTCAGGACTGCCTTTGCTGTATCCCAAAGATTTTGAACAGTTGTGTTTTCATTTTCATGGGTTTCCATGAATTTTTTTAATTCTTCTTTAATTTCCTGGTTGACCCATTCATTCTTTAGTAGGATGCTCTTTAGCGTCCATGTATTTGAGTTCTTTCCGACTTTCCTCTTGTGATTGAGTTCTAGTTTCAAAGCATTGTGGTCTGAAAATATGCAGGGAATAATCCCAATCTTTTGGTACCAGTCGAGACCTGATTTGTGACCTAGGATGTGATCTATTCTGGAGAATGTTCCATGGGCACTAGAGAAGAATGTGTATTCCGTTGCTTTGGGATGGTATGTTCTGAATATGTCTGTGAAGTCCATTTGGTCCAGTGTGTCATTTAAAGTCTTTATTTCCTGGTTGATCTTTTGCTTAGATGATCTGTCCATTTCAGTCAGGGTGGTGTTAAAGTCCTCCACTATTATTGTATTGCTGTCAATGTGTTTCTTCGCTTTTGTTATTAATTGGCTTATATAATTGGCTGGTCCCATGTTCGGGGCATAGATATTTACAATTGTTAGATCTTCTTGTTGGATAGACCCTTTAAGTAGGATATAGTGTCCTTCCTCATCTCTTATTACAGCCTTTGGTTTAAAATCTAATTTGTCTGATATAAGGATTGCCACCCCAGCTTTCTTTTGGTGTCCATTAGCATGGTAAATGGTTTTCCACCCCCTCACTTTCAATGTGGGGTGTCTTTGGGTCTAAAATGAGTCTCTTGCAGACAGCATATCGATGGGTCTTGTTTTTTAATCCAATCTGATAGCCTATGTCTTTTGATTGGGCCATTGAGCCCATTTACATTCTGGGTAACTATTGAAAGGTATGAATTTAGTGCCATTGTATTGCCTGTAAGGTGACTGTTACTGTATATTGTCTCTGTTCCTTTCTGATCTGTGCTGCTTTTAGTCTTTCTCTTTGCTTAGAGGACCCCTTTCAAAATTTCTTGGAGGGCGGGTTTTGTGTTTGCAAATTCCTTTAGTTTTTGTTTGTCCTGGAAGCTTTTTATCTCTCCTTCAATTTTCACTGAGAGCCTAGCTGGATATAGTATTCTTGGCTGCATATTTTTCTCGTTTAGTGCTCTGAAGATATCATGCCAGTCCTTTCTGGCCTGCCAGGTCTCTGTGAATAGGTCTGTTGCCAGTCTAATATTTCTACCATTGTAGGTTATATATCTCTTCTCCCGAGCTGCTTTCAGGATTTTCTCTTTGTCTCTGAGACTCGTAAGTTTTACTATTAGATGTCGGGGTGTTGACCCATTTTTATTGATTTTGAGAGGGGTTCTCTGTGCCTCCTGGATTTTGATGCCTGTTTCCTTCCCCCCATTAGGGACGTTCTCTGCTATTATTTGCTCCAATATACCTTCTGCCCCCCTCTCTCTTTCTTCTTCTTCTGGGATCCCAATTATTCTAATGTTGTTTCGTCTTATCTTATCACTTATCTCTCGAATTTTGCCCTCCTGATCCTGTAGTTGTTTCTCTCTCTTTTTCTCAGCCTCTTTATTTTCCATCATTTGGTCTTCTATATCGCTAATTCTCTCTTCTGCCTCATTTATCCTAACAGTTCGTACCCCCATTTTTGATTGCACCTCATTAATAGCCTTTTTGATTTCCACTTGGTTGAATTTTAGTTCTTTTATTTCTCCAGAAAGTGTTTCTCTAATAACTTCCACGCTTTTTTCAAGCCCAGCTAGTATCTTTAAATCATGATT
The DNA here is from genome assembly GCF_003265705.2 of Callorhinus ursinus. Lineage (NCBI taxonomy): Eukaryota > Metazoa > Chordata > Mammalia > Carnivora > Otariidae > Callorhinus > Callorhinus ursinus. Next base: position 139,282,653 of record NW_027397063.1, on the reverse strand, counting down.
CTGAACTCTAGGTCTGACATCATACTAATGTCTGTAGTGAGTAGGTCCCTGGCTGATGGTACTACCTCTTGTTCTTTTTGCTGAGGTGACTTTTTTCATCTTGTCATTTTGTCCAGAGGAGAATAGATGAATGAGAGAACAAAATGCTAAGAGGTTAACAATGTCCCCAGCAAATATACTCTATACCAATCAGAAAAGACCTGAAACCAGGGGAAAAGAAAGGGAAAGAAAGAAAAAAGAAAGAGAAAAGAAAGAAAGAAAAAAAAAACAAAAAGAAAAAGATTAAAAACAAAAACAGAACAATACAAAAAAAACCGAATATGATCAAATATGATCAGGCTAGTGCATAGATCAGTGCCACACACTAGATTTTGGGTGTATTTTGGTCTGTTAGAAAAAAGTGCCTCCTAAAATTTTAAAGGAAGAAAGACTTATATATGTACAAAATAAGGGTTGATACAATGAAGGGATGGAAGATGACTGTAAAGATGAAAATTAGAAAAGATTTTATAAAAGGAATTGATATGATAAGAAGTTGTTTGAAAAAAGAAGGAAGAAGATTTAAGAAAAAAAAGGGAGAGAATATGATCAGGCGGGAGACTAGAACAAAGCCATACACTAGTGTTTTAGGGTATATTTTGATCTGTTAGAAGAAACTGTATCTCAAAATTTTAAAGAGAGCACAACTTATATATATATGCCCAAAATAATGGTAACTATTATGAAGGGATAAAATATGACTCTAAAAATGAAAAATAAAAAATGTTTTTTTAAAAAAAGGATTGATAAGATGTTGGTTGAAAAAGGGAAAAAGAGAAATTAAAAAAACAGTTAAAAAATTAACTTTGAAAAACTAATGAATCATGGTAAAAAAAAGCCATGAATTCTATGTGCAGTACTCCCCTAGCGCTGGAGTTCTCCGGTTCTCCTTGATTGGTAAACTTGGTCTTGGCTTGCTGGCTGTTCCTGCAGATCTTCTGGGGGAGGGGCCTGTTGCCGTGGTTCCCAAATGTCTTTGCCGGAGGCGGAATTGCCCCGCCCTTGTCGGTCCCAGCTAAGCAAGCTGCTCGGGTTTGCTCTCAGGAGCTTTTGTTCCCTGCAAGCTCTAGGTGCAGCTTTGGAGGACGACAATGAAAATGGCGGCCTCCCAATCTCCGCCCCAGAGGAGGCAAGAACTCGGGGCTCCGCTCCTCAGTGCGCCCCCAGAGAAAAGCAGCCAGTCACTCCCGTGTCCCCGGTCTCCGGCCGCACTCCGTGCTCACCCAGCCTGTGACCGAGCATTTCTATCTCTGGCACCCGACCCCGTGTGGAGTCTCCAAACCCAGCAGATCCCTGCGGTGTGCTCCCGTGCCGCTCCTCCCCGGGAAGGAAGGGGAGTCTCCCCGGCTCTGCCGCTTGTTGGGTCCCTGCTGGAGGCGCAGTGGCCCGACTGGGCCGCGGGTCACAGTCTATGGCAACCCCGAGCTGAGAGCCCGCGACTCTGCTCCGTCTCTGCAGCCGGCTTCCCCGCTCCGATACCTGGGAGCTCTGGCGCACTCAGGCACCCCCGGTCTCTCCGTGACCCCAAGGGTCCTGAGACCACACTGTCCCACGAGGGTTCCACCCCCCGCTTAGCCACTGCAGCGACGTCCCTCAGCGGAGCCGACTTCTAAAAGGTCCGATTTTGTGCTCTGCGGCTCTATCACTTGCCAGAAGCGGCCGACGGAGGCCCCTCCCCCGCCGTCTATCCTCCCGAATATCGCCTCGGATTCACTTCTCCGCACGTCCTACCTTCCAGTAAGTGGTCGCTTCTCTGTTCAGAGAGTTGTTGCTACTCTCCTCCTCGATCTCCTGTTGAGTTCGTAGGTGTTCAGAATGGTTTGATCCCTATTCAGCTGAATTCCTGAGACCAGACGAAATCCAGGTCTCCTACTCCTCCGCCATCTTGCCCCGCCCCTCCTATAAGTCTAATTTAATGGGTCACTCTTGTCTTAGTTTTGGCTGTCCCAGAAGTAAGACCCTGAAATAAGGATTCATGTGCAAGTGGTTTATTTGGGGGATGAAGCCAGGAAAGACCAGTAGAGGAGTGGAGAAGTGATCCAGGGGAAGGAAGGAAGGCATTTGAAAGTGCATTATCAACAAATGCATAATCGCATTGGGGAACTCTGGAGACAGTTTTTGTGGGAGTAAGCCTTCCAGTCTGCCCCTGTGATCCTAACCTCCAGGTATTCGTGCCTTTGTGTAATTCCTTTCCACACTGAATTATGTGTGTGGCTTGTGTATCCAGTAGAATATGGCAGAAGTGATGCTCTACCATGGTAGGTTAGCATCCGAGATGGCCCCAATTCTCCCTACCTGCTGGAATTTGTGACCTTGTACAGTCCGCTCCCTAGGTGTCGGTCATTTACAACCATATAAGAAGTGATGCAGTTCTAACCATAGAATATGACAAAGGTGATGGATGTCATTTCTGAGATTAGGTTGCAAAAAGACTCTGGTTTTTGCCTTGCTTGTATTCTCTGGCTCTCTCCTTCACTAGCTCTGAGAAGAAACCAGCCCCCATGTTGTGAGCTACCCTATGGAGAGGCCACAAGGGGAGTGGCCTGGTGAGGAATTTTGAGTCAGAGGCACGAAGAGTCCCCCAGCTAAGCTGTGCCCAGATTCTTGACCAATAGACATTGTGAATTAATACATATTTTAAAGCTGCTAAGTCTTGGGGTAATTTGTTATGCAGACATCAATAATTAACACAGTATTTGACTTTTGAGGCTGGACTGCAAAAGACTTTTCTGTTCTCACCTTGGTCTCTCACTCTCTTGGATTAGAGCCCCAGAGGAAGCCAGCTGCAGATCACGAAGTTGAGTGGTGGTGCACTGAGGCCTGTCAGCAGCCAGCAATGTCAATGAGCCGGCTTGGAAACAGAGCATTCAGCCCCAGTCAGGCCTTCAATTGATTGCTGCCCCAGCTGACATCTTGACTGCAAAATCATGAGCACCCTGGAGCCAGAACCACCTATTTGGGCTTCTTCTGAATTCCTGACCAATTGTGAGGTAATACTTATGTGTTGTTCTTCAGCTGCTATGCTTTGGGGATAGATTGTCATATAGCAGTCGATAGCTAATATAGCATAGAACAAGTGACTCAGAGTTATTCTACACAAATGAAGGAGCTGGGGTATTTATACACCAAATCCCACCCATCAGTGGATGAGGGCTGCTTCTAGGGGGATACCAATTCCCCAGCACTTATTTGTTAGCAGAAAGGGCTTCAGTGGCCAGAGAAAGGCTTGCAGGCAAAGACATGCAGGCTCTGGCAGTTGGGAGTCAGGCCTGTGTGAACCCAAAGGTAAAGATGAGGGGATATGGGTAAGGGTGTTTGCAGAGCCTGCAACTCTCAAACTCCACTTAGATCTCATCTACATTACCTCCCTCCCTTTAGGTAGCTTGGAGCACTCCTCCACTCCTTCAGAGCCTAGTTCTTCCAGAATGGTTTCTCTGGTGGAAGGAAATGGGAAAGGACAAACCTCTCTTGGGGTGCCTGGGTGGCTCAGTTGGTTAAGTGTCTCCCTTCAGGTCAGGTCATGATCTCACCATCCTGGGATCGAGCCCCGCACTGGGCTTCCTGCTCAGCAGGGAGTCTGCTTCTCCCTCTTCTTCTGTGCGTGTGCTCTCTCTCTCTCTCTTCCTCTCTCTCAAAAAAAAAAAAAAATTAAAAAAAAGGACAAGCCTCTCTTTATATAATTGTGCCCATCTCTGGTGCTTCCTTTGGGGGCTGTTGGTATTTCTTGGGCCAACACTGACTGGTTGTTGATATTTTCTGTGACATGAGTCCAAGGGCGAGGCTTTCTTGAACGGTGTATGTCTGGGTCTTTGAAGGGTTCAGTGGTAACTCCCTCATGGAGGCTGACTTCTCCCACCCCCCACTTAATTTTCACTCTGGAGTCAACCATACCACCTCCTCCTGCCTCCCTGTGCCTAGCAGGCAGGCCACCTGAGTGGAGTACAGGAAAGACAAGTCAAGTCCAGCCACTTTGATGCTTTACCTTTAGGGGACTCAGAACATCAGCCTCACCAAACAATGGGGCATGGGCTGCTCTGGGCTGTCCCCTTCTGCCCTGTGCCTCCCCTTCAGGCATGCCTCCTGCTCAGTGGATACAGTGCCTCACTGGGGTTGAGGAGACAGTCTCCCCATCTTGCAGGAATCCCAGATCTTTACTGCTGACTCTTGAGGCCTTCTCACTTGGCTTTGAGGTGGGAATAGCACTCATACCCATTGGGAAGAACCACATGTCTTAGATCCAGCACTGCCTTCCAGTTGGCGGCTCCACTGTGGGTCCCAGCTTCATATCTGGAACAGCAGGAAAAGTCTAGCCTAGTAACCCATAATACAAATTAAACACCTCTTACAATTATGGGCAGTGGGTACTCCACAAATATTCATTTCTTCCTTCTCAGTGTTGATGATGGAACCTGTACCAGTGTGGCTGGTCTGAGGACATGGGGTTTAATACAGAACTGGGACTCAGAGACAGAGGGAAAGAAAGGCACACATGAGTTCCTAGTGCAGAGCCTTGGGTAGAGTGGAGCAGGTATTCTCCAAAAGAATGAAAGACGGAGCTGACACAGGAGTTTTTTCAATAGAAAGCAAATGCATAGAGATACAGAGGTCCAGCATCAGTTTCTGGTGCTTGTGGGGGAGCAGAGTTGTGACCTCAGCCTGGTCTTCAGTGGTCAGCCCCCATAAACCAGGGGCTTCCTCTTCTGGGGCACCAGGCAACTGCCACCTGACTTGTCTCTTTTCTATAAAATGTGGCCAGACCCAAGATCCTCACCATGAGCCCTCCCTTCCAGAGGCTACCTGGGCTCCCTCCCCTTCCCTTTCCTCCTTCCTTTCTTGTTCCATCCATATATTTCAGTATCTACTACAAAGGTCAGGAAAACAAATCAATGAAGAGAAGGACCCAATAATCCTGAGACCTGACTCAGGGATGGGAGGTGGGGAGTGAAGTCGCTCAATAAAATGAAAGAGAATTTAAAAAGTCCCTGAACAAGGCACAGCATGGGGTCCTGATCAAAGGGCCAGGCAGCTTCAGCTTCACATGTGCAGGATGCTCTGGGGCCGGGGGCGAGGCAACCCCCTCCCCACCTCCCTTCCAACACAGACACACAGACACACAGACACACACACACACACACACACACACACACACACGTCCATGCACACACACATGCATGCATGCACACACACTGCTTGGACCACCACCTGACTGCTAAAGAAAGATCTGATGATGAATTTCTTGAGTCTAGGAGGCAGAGGGGAGAAGGCCTTGGCAGGTCACTTATATCCCTGCAGTGGCCCCATTTTCCAAAGCTGTCTCAAGATCCCTATTGGCAGGAGAGAGTCAAATGCTCTTTGAGGACCAGACAAGCATTAGGATAGTGATGAGGTGCAGGATGTTACAAGTCCTATCTCGCTTTTTCTGATCCAACCTTGGAAAAAGGTGAGACCATAAGAACCCACCAGTCTGCAAGGAGTCGTATCAGCTTTTTAAAGTCTCTTCCTTGTGTAATAAAAAAAAAAAAAAAAAGGGCGCCTGGGTGGCTCAGTTGGTTAAAGTCTCTTCCTTGTGAATGGCAGTTCTTCCCTGAAGTCCTTCCTGGCACCCACCACCACACCCCCAGTCCTCCGGGCTGACTGAGCACTCTCCCTCTGAAGCACTCACTGTATCCCAGTACTCTTCCACCAGAACACCTGGGGTGTGATATCATTCTTCATCATTAGTCTGTCCCATTCTATTCTAAGAGGCCAGTGGTAGAGCAGATCAGGGGCAGACTGCCTGAGCTCACACCAAGCCAGCACCCTGCTTGGCTGTGTAACTGTGGACACACGATGGAACCTGTTTCCTCATATGTACAATGGCTATAAAACACATATTCCTTCTTTTGCCCAATGACTCTTCAAATATTTAAGGGTAGGCTTTTCTCCTCCTAACTCAACAGGCTCTGTTATTTTCACAATTCTTTATATAACACAGCTTCCAAAGATCCAAAAATGTTTTGAGCAAGAACAGCATTGTGGGAATAAGGGTAGAAACTCTCCACTTTGGGGAACCTCACGCAGATGTATATGTTCTGGCATGTTTGCTATCAAGTGACTCATTGCTTTATATTATGCTTATTGTATGTAGAGATGTAGAAAACATGAAGACCTCCATATACACATAGGTGGGGAAGGCAACATATGTGCATATTTGTATCTGAGTGCATGTGTGTAGGCATGTGATTATTTTCCTGCTTGTTTCCAGAGTTTTGAGGTGGTTTGCCGATTAAAACAGAATAAAAGATGAGGCGTTTAATAATAAAATAAAATCAATATGATGAAAACGATGCAGAAGCAGATGCTTTGAGATTTCCAAGTTAAGCAGATTAAACATGTGTAGGAAATTTGGCTGTTTCTTAAAGGTTAAGGCTTTAACCTTTAAGACTTTAACCTTTAAGACTAACCCTTCTGGTTACCTTGTTTTTGTTTTGGCAAAAATGGTTTCATTTCATGACTATTTCTTGCTTGCAGGTCAGAAAAATGGCAGCTGGATCTAGGGAGATAAGATATTGAAGTAGGTTTAGGAGTTGGCAGCCAATGGCATGTTGGTTTGTGTCTTTTCACTTACCTTTTCTTTGTCTTTTTCTTACTTATGTAGTGACAAAACCAAAAATAAATCCTATATTTGTAAGCCACTTTCCACATTGTTCCTCTAATGATTCTGTATGTGGTATAAACGTTATTCTTCCCATAAACTGAAGCCCCAGAGTTAAGAGTGACATGTCCATTGTGTGGACATACCACAGTTTATCCTTTCTCTTAGTGATGGAGCTCTCAGCTGTTTCCACTCGGGACTTTTATAAACAAAGCTACTGGAACTTTCTTGTACAGGTCGTTTTGTAGATTTATGTTTTCATTTCTCTTGAGTAAATACCTCGGGGTAGAATTACTGGGTCGTAGAAGACATGAATGTTTAGGTTTGTTAGAAAGCCAAACAGTCTTCTATAGCTCTGTCTTTGGATATCATATACAAACTGGAGATAGCTCCACAAAGCAGTGTTTTCTCAACTTTGCCCATCAGCACCTCTCTGTCTGTGGTTAAGGAGTCTTGCCTGCTTGCTATCACTTGTGTTGATGCCCCGCCTGGTGTTTGGCACCAGAAGACTACTGGAGGGTCTGGTGTAAAGTGTAGCCTCTTCCACCAATTTAGACTTAATTAGAAGATAATTTTGCATTCTGAAATAGAAAAAAAGGTGGGGTGGGGTACCATAATAATCAAAGTAATCCTTACATTTGCATAGTACTTTAGCTGCTTCCAAACCATTTTCACATGAAATATCTTTACCAACCAACAATGGGAAGGTAGGAGATAGTTATTGTTACCATCTTTTTTTATTGAAGTAAAAACATATAACATGAGGTATACCCTTTTCACAAAATTTTAAGTATATAGTACAGTATTGTTAATTCTGAGTACAATGTTGTACAGAAGAGCTCTAAAACTTTTTTGTCTTGCATAACTGGACCTCTACGTTTCCATCTCCCTCGCCCTGGCAACTACCATTCTATTTTCTGTTTCTACAACTTTGACTACTTTAGATACATCATATAATTGGAAACATGGAAACAAGGTACATGTCCTTCTATAACTGGCTTATTTCACTTAGCATACTGTCTTTGATGTTCATCCATGTTGTAGCATATGACAAGATTTCCTTCTTGTTTATGGCTGAGTAATAGTCCACTGTATGTATATACCACATTTTTCTTATCTGTTCATCCACTGATGGACAGTTCGGTTGTTTCCACCTCTTGGCTATTGTAAATAATGCTGTAACTAATGCAGTAAACGTAGGAGTGCAGACATTTTCTCAAGATCTGGATTTTAATTCTCTTGGATAAATACACAGAAGTGGGATTGCTAATCATATGGTAGTTCTATTCCATTTTTGGGGGAACTTCCATACTGTTTTCCCTAGCAGTCACATCATTTAGGAGGTAGATATTAACACACACAGGAAACTCCTACTGGAATGACCAGCTAGACACATTACTCCATCACTTGCTAACAGGGCTGAGTACTAACTTTGGACCCTTATGGAGTCTCAACAGATAAGGAATGTTAGTCAATCACCTTAGAATTAGCCAATCAGTCTCAGCATTCTCTTGGGATGGAGACATTCCTATTAACCCTTAGCATCCCTGTTCACCAGCACTTCTGACCCTCTGGCCTGGGAGTTGGAAATCTAGGGAAATGTTGGGCAGCTGGTGGCCTTCTTCCCTAAGACATGGGGAGCAGAGCAGGGAGACAAGGAGTAAAAGGCCCAGAGAGAGAAAGTGACTCAATTAATGCTTCTTGCTGAGTTGATGGCAGGACCAAGAATAGAATTTTAGATGATCAGATGGTGTAAATTTCTCTCATAGCAACTGACCTCATGTTGCACTGTGGGATTTTTGTTTCAGAATAAAGATTTCAGTGATTTCTTACTAATATATTTTTAAATTTATCATCTAGCAATGGATTTGCAGAAGCGAGCTGATGTCGTATGAGTTGAAGAGGACCAGGCTAGAAGAGAAATGGTCATGATTTCTGGTTAGGTGTGTGTTGTTAATACCAGTTTGGTTAGGGACAGGTGTTAGCAAAGAAGGGCCATGGCTGTAGGTGGAAAGTGGGAGCATGGGAGTTTACTGAGGATCTCCTGCCACTCATACTGGTTTGCTCTTGGATACCTGGGTGGGCTGGAGCTGACCAGGACAGTATAGAACTTGTGGTGCTTGGATTTAAAAAGCAGGTTGAGGTTCCCTACAGTAGGGACTACTGTTCCCTCAGTCATGGGACTACTCAGCCTAGCAAGATAGAGGATGGAGGTCATGTGGAGTAGAGACAAGCCATCTCAGCTGAGGCCATACTAGTCAGTCAGTTCCTAGATGTCCTGGCAACCGACTGCAGAAGCATGAGTGAGTTGAGGCCAGAAGAACCATCCACCTGAGCCCAGCTCAAATTGTCAACCCACAGCAACTTGAGCTAAATAAATTATTGTTTGAAGTCATTAAGTTTTAGGTGATTCATTACATGGCAGAAGTTAACAGATAAAATGCATAGAATGTACACTACCAAGAGTGAACCCTAAAGTAAAATAGGGACTTTGGGTGGTTATGATGATCAATGTAGGTTCATCAATTGTAACAAATGCACCACGGGGGAAGAAGGGATGTTGATAATGGAAGAGTGCATGTGTGGTGGCAGGGTGTGTGTGGGAACTCTGTACCTTCCTCTCAGTTTTGCTGAGAACCTAAAATTACTTATAAAAAATACAATCTTAAAAAAAAAAAGTTAATGGATATAGTCTATTGCAGAAATGACCAAGAGAATCCCCAGAATCTTAGTGCGGTCGCCATGGAGGCCTGGTATGAGCCCTTTATAGCAGAGGGCATGTTGTGTCTTAATCTTTAGGATGATCCCGTTATTATTTCCACTTAAAAAGCAAGAAAACTTAGGCAAAGGGAGGTTAAATGATTCTCCCAGGGTCATGCAGATGTGAATGTTGTAGCCAGATGCAAATGCTGGTCTCACTTATTCATGATGCCAGTTTGCTGGCCGTGGTCCACTCTCTCTGTGTGCTGTAAGGTCAGTTCTGTGGCCGTAAATCTCTCCTCGTCAGTCGGAAGGCCTCGCCCTGCTCTTTCAGGCGGTAGTACAACACTGGCTCAGGGCTGGGGGTGGGAGTGAGGCCCACAAGGAAACCTGGCCCTGCCCTCTCCCCGTCCTCACCTTCTTCCCTGGATTTGCTTGCACTGCTCAGAGCCTCTCTCAGTTCTGAACATCAGCAATTCTGTTATCGCACAGTATCAGCACCAGGGCTCCCTGGGACAGAGTGCTTCTTGGAATCCTCCAGAAGCCCACTTATCAAGCGTCCCACACCAGAGAGATCCTGGCTCTCCAGAAACAAGCCCCTTTCTGTCAGCATGAGATGGAATTAACCTCCCAAAGGATGCTGTGCAGCCTTTATGAACCAATCACAATTGGCTCCACATTGAGTGTCCATGGGCTTTATTTTATTTTTCCTCCAAATCTCGTGGCTGTTGCATTAGGCACCAACTCCACAAGTTGCTTAGAAACTGCTTTGCGTCAGTGGGCTCATCCAGGTCCCCATGTGCAGGCAGAGTGATAAGCACCACTATTTATTTTTTTTTAAAATACAGACATATAATTAAGGAAACCGTTCTGATGTCTGCAAAGTCCCGCTGGCAATGAACAGCCAATGAGAAAGGCCTCAAGGTGGAAGAGAGCTGGGGATTTCAACGAGAAAAAGGAATAAATAAGACCCCCCCATTCACTCCTCTCTCTGTAAACTTAGGTCAGCGCCAATTTTAGGTGACTCACTTCTTCCCCCCCAATTCGGTTCTTCTCAGGCCCTGCCCAATCCTTCAGAGCTAAAGATGTTTCTCAAGGGGGAGACACTTTCAACTGCATGTCTTATTATTCTGAACAAGGAAGAGGAAGAGAAGAGAAAGGATGCAGATGGCAGTGGACATCTGTTGTGCTTCTCAGCTCAGCTTCCATGTCCTCTGCTTCTGCTAACAGCACTTTGATTTTGCGTGGGGGTATCACCTCTCCCCTATTTCAGGTCACAGGGTTTGTAGGGAAGACTCCACCCAGCTCCAGGAAGCAGACATATGACTCAGGCCCTGCCAGGGGGAACGATTCAGGGCTGGACACATGACCCAGGAGACTCAGTCTTGAACTTGGTTAGAATTCGGGGAAAGGTGGCATTTTTTTTTTTTCTGCTGGAGTTCAACCTTGGTAGCGCAGATACCTGGTTCTGCTGGTGGCCATCTTTGTTACCATGTGGGCAGAAGCCTGCTGAGAATGAAGCCAAAACAGAATAAATTTAAGGGATGGAGATCACATTGTCAGAGCCACCGGATCCAGCCTGATTTTCAGTTAAATGAGTCCATACGTTTTTTCTTTCTTTTCTCTTTTTCTTTTTTGCTTAGGCTAGTTTGACTTGGGCTTTTGTCATTTGTAGCCAAAATAGTCCTGGAAAGCATTTGTGCCGATCCCTCACTCCTTTCTTCAAAGCTCTGCTTCCTACCTTCTAATCAGGGCCAGGGCAGAAGGACTTTGCTTTATTCTGGTCCCTTTAAGCTCTGGGCGCCTACTGGGGCAGGTCTTCTCCTTCACAGGGAGGGTGGCTGAAGGAGAAGTCGGTATGGGCTCCACAACATGGTGAGAGGGAAAGACGTCTGTAACTCTCTTTGAAGTCAGTAGAAATGAGTATTACAGCTCACTGATGTGATGGCTGAAAAGCAACATCAGGCATGGGCTCGTCACACCAGGAATTTTGGCTTTGAGAAAGGGTGACAGAATGTACGTGTGAGCAAAGCCAAAGACACAAGTCCACAGTGCAAACCCTCACGGGAGACCTGGTCGGTCAGGGTTGTGGGGGCTCTTGGAGGGCTGGTAGAGAGGCAGGCTTCTTAAAGCTGTGGGTTGGGAGGTTAGAGTGGTCAGTGAAGGAGAAGGCAGAGGGACATGTTAGCAACTCTGTGATGGAATCAGGTCCAATTTTAGAGACTAGAGACTGCCCAGGCCTTGCAAGCCAAGCCTCCATCTCTGGGTAAGAGGGTCCTCCTATAGTCATCTGCTTCTGCTTCCCTCTTCTGCCTCCCTTTCTCTGTCCCCTGAAGTCTCATGGAGCAAGGGACAGTGGGAGAGTATGGTCATGGGGAATCACTTCTATCCTCTCTTCCACCCCTGGGAAGCCAGCACAGGCTTTGAATCGCATCAGGGCGGAAGTACGTTAGACTGAAGGAAGAGCTAAGCAGGACTACTAGAAGGGTTCACATCAGTTGCCAAGGCAACATGCTGACTCTTTCCCTGGAGGAATTTTAAAATAGGTCACACATTCCTTTTTATGGGAGGCTGGGAGTCCTGCCAGGAACGATGATGGGACCTGCAAAGGACTCAGCATGAGAGGTCAAATCCTGTGAAAGCCCAGATTACATTTATAGAAATCTGTACAAAAGGACAACTTCCTCATCCACTGGGCTGCTCCCATGGACCACCTGTTTGCACAGCCTGGGGAGCAGAAGAGGTGGTCCAAGGGATGAAGGGGCCTATGTGGTTATGGTTTCTTGCAGGCTCCCTCTAGGGGTATAAGTGTCTTAGTGTCACCTGGGTGCCTCCTTCCTTCTTTCACAGCAGGTGCAGGTGCCTCTTGGTGGTTTTCCTTGTGGGGCTGAAACAGGGTCCCCCCAAGCATCCCTGTCTTCTGGTACTGGTTCCTTTGGACTTTGGATCCAGGTTTGACTCTCTGAGCTGCCTTTTACTAAACAAGAGGTACAATCAGGCTACTGAAACTTTTTGAGCCTTGGTTCTTAATCTGTAAAAATTGGGGCACAGATCACCCACCTGGAAGTTCTGGGCAGGGGAAGAGAAGAAATAGTGCTGAGAAACAGCTCAGCCCTGTGTCTGGCGCAGAGAAGACATGTAGACATTATCCACTTCCTTTTTAAGTTCAGGGTTTTCATCTCTTTTAGAGGGGATTACTCAATTTAGGGCGGTCACACCTCTTGAGAATCTGGTCCCTGCTCAGGTGTCCCTTAGCAGAGATGCCTTTCTTGAAGCCCCGCTTCATGCAAGTCTCGCCCCATGCTCTCTCAGGGCTTCCTTTATTCTTCTTTCTAATTTGTACTTATGTATTTATGATCTTTTGATGATCTGCAGTAAGAACAGGAGGGCAGGGATCTTGTCTGCTGCATTCTCCTCCATCTCCTCAGTGCCTGACACATGGTAAAGGTTCAGTAAATGTTTGTTGAATGAACAAATGAGTGACCAGAAACCCTCCTTGGTAGTTGCACATGTCTTTGCTTAGTAAGACACAGGGGAAATGAAGACCTTGCTATCTAATAAATGTAATTTCTCTGGGAGGAAAAATCTTTGCAAACATGAGCCCATGTGATGTATATAAATAATTAAAATAGGCCCTTGGTGGTAAAGAAGTAATTCCTGGAGTTACATGGTCTGGTTGAATTTTGCTTTTGTTTGCTCTAGTTTAATGCAGAAACCTTCAAAATCTGCATCTATTGCTTCCACCTGCTATAGTCTGTGGACTATATCTCATCTGCATTGCTTTAGGTCCTTGGCAGGGGCATTTCAGCTCAAAATCTCTCCCTAATTGTTGCCCCTTGGATGCTTGTCCATGTGTTTCTCTCTTCCTTCCGACAGGGCTGTGGGTGAATTTGTGCCTTGTACCATCCTGCTTGTGCTTCCTTGGGGCTGGGCACAATAACAGCTACATCACAGTCTCAGTGCATGCATGTGTACACACACAGGCATACATGTATGTGCCTGTGTGTGCACACAAGTATAAGCACATGTGAAGCATTGGGCAGACAGGGTTGGGAGGGTGATCTCCTGGAGAGATGAAGAAGCCATGACTGTGGAAATGAATGCTAGCATTGGAGTCAGGTGGGTCAAGAAGAGAACACATAATTGGTCATTGAGAGGTCCTCTTGCCATAGATGATAACAGAGAAAGTCTACAAGGGAACAAGGAAACATTGATGACAGAATCAGAGATGGGTAAAGATAGTGATTCTGATTCCTATACTGGGTCATATGGAGGCTCAGGGTAAGTGAGGTCTTCAACTAGTTCCTGTGACCTTCTCTTCATCCTTCCAACTGGAGAGAAATTTCATCTCCACAAACTACAAATCACATCAAAGTATCCTTTATATCAGCAGGGATTGGCATGGGGGTTCCTTGGGAAGGTTTGCTGGATGAATGACGCCCAGTAACCCTCCCAAAATTCCTTCAGTAATGGAGATAGTGATGGTGTCAGAGAAAGGTAACTGCCTACTCTCCCCTTCCATAGTAAATGTTGAGATGGAAAGAGGTTGGTCAGTTAGAGACTGCGTTCCCAGCCTGCCTTGTACTTGATAGGAGTCATGAGACTTGTTCTCACCAATAGAATATGAGAAGAAGTGATGTGTGTCACTTTAATAAAAGGAGCATGTGAGCACATATGCCCTCCTGCATCTGTTCCCTTTCTGTCAGTTTGATATATATGATACTGAGGCCTTAGGGAATAAGAGGGGTGGACACTAGATGGAAGGTTCCTAGTGTCTGGATGATCATGTGGAGGGGATTGCTTGCAGACTTGAACCCCCTCCCAGGTACATGAGCAAGAAATAAACTTTTACCATAGCAGACCATTACATGTTTGGATCTATTTATCATAGCAGCTTGGTCTACACTGAATAACACAGACAGGGGACTCCGAGTTTGAGCCGATAGAGTGGCAGGGTAGAGAAGATGTTCACACACTTCTTCATGACTAGACTCAGCAGCTGACTTTCCATAAAGGTCCAGATAACTTTTAGCTGGGCTCAGGATGGCCATCCTTTTTGAATAGGTAATTTATTCACATGGTTTAAGAAGTAAATGTTATGAAAAGATATACAGAACTCACTCTCATCTACCCCATCTATGCTATTTACTGTGCTCCCCTAACATGCAAAGGGGTCACCTTTTTTTTTTAAAAGATTTTATTTATTTATTTATTTGACAGAGAGAGGGGGGGAGAGAGAGAGAGAGAGCATAAGCAGGGGGAGTGTCAGGCAGAGGGAGAGAGAGAAGCAGACTCCCCACTGAGCAGGGGGCCCAATGCGGGACTCAATCCCAGGACCCTGGGATCATGACCTGAGCTGAAGGCAGACGCTTAACTTACTGAGCCACCCAGGTGCCCCATACCTGGTCTTATAATCCTCTTCATGCAAATTGTGGTTAAATGATGTTTATAGGCCACCAGAAAGTTCCTAGTTCTTGTCACAACTACCCCTCTGATCAACTCTTTGATAACAGACTGATTTAGGACAGTATTGATATATTTCAAGTGAAGGCTTTAGGTTTGAGAGTCATCAGCTCCAACACGAAATAAACTTATAATCCAAAAGAATGATAAATTCATAAGCAAATGTCCCTTCTGTCTTTTAAGCTGCTTTTCAATTTGGCCAAACCAAGTGAGATTCACACTGTCAGTGCAGCACAGAGGAAAATTGAGGGCAAAAGAGGTTTAAAAATTTTTTTTAAATTATGTTTTTTTAAAAATATCTTATTTATTTATTTGAGAGAGGGAGAGAGAGAGCGAGCACAAGCAGGGAGAGCAACAGGCATAGGGAGAAGCGGGCTCCCTGCTGAGCAAGGAGCCCGATGCAGGACTTGATCCCAGGACCCTGGGATCATGACCTGAGCTGAAGGCAGATGCTTAACTGACTGAGTCACCCAGATGCCCCTTATTTTTATTTTTTATTAGGTAGGATCTGCATCCAGTGTGGAGCCCAACATGGGACTTGAACTCATGACCCTGAGATCAAGACCTGAGCTGAGATCAAGAGTCAGACGATTAACTGACTGAGCCATCCAGGCGCCCCATGAGCAAAACAGTTTTTAACACATATGCTCACTTAGACAGATGGGCCTTATAGATTGGTATCCACAATGGATGATCTGGTGCAGTTATGTTCTGAGGGCCGTGTGGTTTTCACAGAGTAGCTATGACCATAGGTTCTAATTGAAGATCATCTTTTTATCCTCAAAATTTAATTTTTTAAGTTTTTTTTTGTTTCATATGTAGAATCTAGTGATTCATCACTGCATATAACACCCAATGCCCTCCTTTACATCAAGTGCCCTCCTTGATGCCCATCAGCAATTATCCCATCCCCCTACCCACCTCCCCTCCAGCAACCCTCAGTTTATATCCTAGAGTTCAGCGTCTCTTATCATTTGCCTCCCTATTTTCATCTTATTTTATTTTTCCTTCCCTTCCCCTATGTTCATCTGTTCTGTTTCTTAACTCAAAATGTAACTTTTAAGCATGCTTTAAGCACAGGAGGTGCTCAATAAATACTGAATGAATGAATGAATGAATGAATGAATAAATGAACCATTGGAGAAAGCCTATTAGTAAGAAATCGAATGAAGAAGTAAGTCCATGCTTTTACAGAGTATCAGTTTTCATTCTTTTATTGGTTTTACTTCATGGGTTACTTCCTCTGTCAAGAGTTGGTTTTATTCAATAATCAGTATTTATCGTGTGAAGGCCTAGTGTGAGGGGTTGGTGGGCATATAGGGATCACCAAGTCTCTATGTTGTTTATTTAATTTTAAATTAGAGGATATTTTAGCCTGTAGGAACTGAGATGTCACAAGTTGTCTGACTCTGTAATGACTTTGCTCCAAAATCTGTTACTGCCTTTAGAAAATGCAGTTTTGCATATTTTCTGCCTATTATGATCCAGGTATAAAAATCATCACCAAATAGGAAAGAGAGGGAAACACAGGAAGTCCCACTAGTAATCCAGGCATTGCGTCTGAGCTCAAACACCTTACTACCATTGGACATCCCACATCACCATGGGGAGGGGAATAGAAAGGGAATGAATCAGCCTGGTGCTCCAGGGACTTACCCAGTTCCAGTGGCCTCTGCCCTGACCCTAAGTCCTAGCCCCACTTCTTGCTATTATGTTGTCAACAGTTAAAGGCAGCCCAGCTCAGTCCTTTTTTTTTTTTTTAAAGATGTTATTCATTTATTTATTTGAGAGAGAGAGAGAGTGGGGGGAAGAGCAGAGGGAGAGAGACAAGCAGACTCCCGGCTGATAGTGCAGAGCCCTATCTCACAACCCTGAGATCATGACTTGAGCCAAAACCAAGAGTTGGACGCTTAACCGACTGAGCCACCCAGGTGCCCCCTAGCTCAGTCCTTTTGAAGGCAGTGGCCCACTCACTTTTTGAGGGAAGACATAGTTTGTTCTTAGTTACCAACTGACCTCTGTCCTTGGCCACTCAGTAGGACTTGCTAAATTGAATCCGAGCACATATGATACAGTGTGATCTTCAGCAAATGTGTTGGGAAGTGAGCACCCTACCTTCATATTTTTTTTTTAAGATTTTTTATTTATTTATTTATTTTTATTTATTTGCGAGAGAGAATGAGAGACAGAGAGCATGAGAGGGAGGAGGGTCAGAGGGAGAAGCAGACTCCCTGCTGAGCAGGGAGCCCGATGTGGGACTCGATCCCGGGACTCCAGGATCATGACCTGAGCCGAAGGCAGTCGCTTAACCAACTGAGCCACCCAGGCGCCCTCTACCTTCATATTTATAACTATTATGTTTTCTGTTTAGATGCAATATGTAAGTATGTATTCTCTTTTAATTTTATTATTTGTTTGTTCTTACTGTCCTTAGGCTAGAAAGCTTGCAAAACCAAATTTTCTGATTTGTAAAACCCTGTAAAAATGACTGATTAAAGATTATCCCACCCCACTGCCTTCAGTAGTGGGCATTTCCCCCTAAGAGTTGGGAAAGGAAGAGGTGGGAGGCTGTGGTGAACTCTACCGATACCCGCACACACATGTCTCTGCTGCAAAGGGAAGTAAACAGCCATCTCTTATTGAGAATTGACTGTGCCAACCGTGTGCACTCTGTTCTTTACCTATATAAGCTTAGTTCTTTCAAAATCCTGTAAAGGGGTCAGTTTCTCATTTTATGGATGAGGAAACCAAGGCTCAGAGACACTGGTGCATAACAGATCACCTATCTGTGAGTGATGAAGAGATGTTGATTCCTTCATGAGGTCCATCATCAAAGACAGATACTGCAGACTGTGGCCAGATCTGGCTCGCTTGGTATACAGTGCTTACAAATGACCCCAGGTAATTTACTACATTTAAAATCCAGGAAATTTCACATAAGAATCTAGGCTTTGGGTTTCTCTTGAAGAACATCAATTGTATGGTATTATTTGCTGAGTAATGGCTCTTCTCTCAAGTGGGGGGAACCCTCCCTAGGTCACCACAATCCCTATTTGGTCCGCTTTATTAATTTATATCCTCTGCCTAGCCCTTTAGTCATTTGAGTTTGATATTTTTGATCTAGATTTCTCTAGGAGTAATGGTAAGTGTGTGGTAGGGGGTGGAAGTAGAGGAGAAGGTAGGGGGTGTGAGGGATAAAGGGTGATATGGCAGAAGACATATTGCAGGATATTCTGGAACCAGATCAACATTTCCAAGCTGTTTTAACCATTCTGAATTTGGACAGCTTGGGGTCAAATGAAGGGGCTGCACTAGTTGATCTCTGAATTCCCATCTAGTTCTGAGCTTCCTTGTAGGTTTTATCTCACCTGCAAAACCATATTCTTTCCTTGTTGTGAGTGGATTTGTCATAATTGCTATGGGAAAGTGACTTTATTGTCAAGGTCACCACTGGGCAGTAATCTTGGGTTGATGGTGATCAGCATCGGTAAGTTTACAATTCCAGAATTTCTACAGTATTCTGCATGTCTTCTGGAGCTGTGCAACATGGCAGCCATGCCAGTGGCATGTGCCACTGTTCTAGATGGCTAAGATAGCTAAGAGACTTTCCTTGGTGACTATTAAGTGTAGGCTAATGACATAGACTTGAAAAAGATATATAGACAACTACAAAATGAATTAGTCACATTTATGGAGTGCTGGAACATGAAAAAGTGTGTAAAGCAAGAAGTGGTGTTTCAAATTTAGATAGGAAGAGATCGAAAGCTGTCACATTGCTTCTTACTCTGGAAAGTTATCATGAAAGAGATCTGTGTTTATGAGCTGATTCATGGTGAAGGGAAGCTGCCAGATGGGCTGGTGTCAGAAATATGAATGAAAGAAAGAAGAAAAGTGATATTTTCAGGGAAAGAGACTTTTTCTAAGAATTTTTCCTTCTATATTAAAAAATACTTAGGTGGAGTATTTCTTTTGGCATGAAGACAAATATTCCAAAAAAATAGATTGTTACCTCATCTTTAATGACCCCAACTGATTTAAAAATCTACACACTAGAGGGAAATGCAAATCAAAACTACAAAAAGATATCACCTTATACCTGTCAGAATGGCTAAAATAAAAAACAGAGGAAACAACAAATGTTGGTGAGATGAGGAGAAAAAGGAACCCTCATACACTGTTGGTGGGACTGCAAACTGGTGCAGCCATTATGGAAAACAGTATGGAGGTTCCTCAAAAAGTTAAAAATGGAACCACCCTATGATCCAGCAAGCACACTATTAGATATTTACCCAAAGAATACAAAAATACTAATTTAAAGTAATGCACGTGCCCTGGTTTGTAATAGCCAAATATGGAAGCAGCCCAAGTGTCCATCGATTGATGAATGGATAAGGAAGATGTGATATAACACACACACACACACACACACACACACACACACACACACACACACTGGAATATTATTCAGCCACAAAAAAGAATGAAATTTTGCCATTTGCAGCAACATGGATGGAGCTGGAAGAGTATTTTTTTTTCTTTCTGTATCTTGGATGTACTTGGAGCTGGAGAGTATAATGCTAAGTGAAATAAGCCAGTCAGAGAAAGACAAATACCATATAATTTCACTCATATGTGGAATTTAAGAAACAAAACAAACAAGCAAAGGGAAAAAAAGAGAGAGCAAGTGACAAACCAAGAAACAGACTCTTAACCATACAGAACAAATCAGTGGGTGCTAGAGGGGAGGAGGATGGGGAAGTAGGTGAAATAGCTGATGGGGAGTAACAGTACACTTATCATGATGAGCTCTGAGTAATGTATAGAATTGTTGAATCACTATAGGGCTCCTGGGTGGCTCAATCAGTTAAGTGTTCAGTTAGGGAGTTAAGCAGTTAAGTGTTTGCCTTTGGCTCAGGTTCAGGGTCCTGGGATGGAGCCCCACATCAGGCTCCCTGCTCAGTGGGGAGTCTGCTTCTCCCGCTCCCTCTGCCCCTCCCTACTGCTCATGCACTCTCTCTCTCTCTCTCAAAGAAATAAATAAAATCTGAAAAAAAAACAATTGTTGAATCACTATACTGTATACCTGAAACCCTGAAATATAACACTATATGTTAACAATACTGGAATTAAAATACAAAACAATAAAAATCTACACACTAGGAAGATTTTAATGTAATATTTACATGTATTTTATGATAGTCAAAATTTCCTTTTTTACCAGCTCAGGTAAAAATCACTATCCCCGCTCCCCCTTTATTTTTGAAAATCTCAATGTATTGCCAATTTTTTTCTTTATTTTCTTTCTTTTTCTTTTCTTTGAGGTTTTTTTTAAAGAAATTTTATTTTTTTAAATTTTTTATTGTTATGTTAATCACCATACATTACATCATTAGTTTTGGATGTAGTGTTCCATGATTCATTGTTTGTGCATAACACCCAGTGCTCCATGCAGAACGTGCCCTCTTTAATACCCATCACCAGGCCAACCCATCTCCCCACCCCACCTCC
The DNA here is from genome assembly GCF_003265705.2 of Callorhinus ursinus. Taxonomy (NCBI): domain Eukaryota; kingdom Metazoa; phylum Chordata; class Mammalia; order Carnivora; family Otariidae; genus Callorhinus; species Callorhinus ursinus. Next base: position 139,262,309 of record NW_027397063.1, on the reverse strand, counting down.
CCTCTAGAACCCTCAGTTTGTTTTTCAGAGTCCATTGTCTCTCATGGTTTGTCTCCCCCTCCAAATTACTCCCCTTCATTCTTCCCCTCCTGCTACCTTCTTCTTCTTCTTTTTTTTTTTTTTAACATATATTGCATTATTTGTTTCAGAGGTACAGATCTGTGATTCAAAACTCTTGCACAATTCACAGCACTCACCATAGCACATACCCTCCCCAATGTCTATCACCCAGCCACCCCATCCTTCCCACCGCCCCACCACTCCAGCAACCCTCAGTTTGTTTCCTGAGATTAAGAATTCCTCATATCAGTGAGGTCATATGATACATGTCTTTCTCTGATTGACTTATTTCACTCAGCATAACACCCTCCAGTTCCATCCACGTCATTGCAAATGGCAAGATCTCATTCCTTTTGATGGCTGGATAATATTCCATTGTGTATATATATCACTTCTTCTTTATCCATTCAGCTGTCAATGGACATCTTGGCTCTTTCCACAGTTTGGCTATTGTGGACATTGCTGCTATAAACATTGGGGTGCACGTACCCCTTCGGATCACTACATTTATATCTTTGGGGTAAATACCCAGTAGTGCAATTGCTGGATTGTATGGTAGCTCTATTTTCAAATTTTTGAGGAACCTACATACTGTTTTCCGGAGTGGTTGCACCAGCTTGCATTCCCACCAACAGTGTAGGAGGGTTCCCCTTTCTCCGCATCCCCGCCAGCATCTGTCATTTCCTGACTTGTTAATTTTAGCCATTCTGACTGGTGTGAGGTGGTATCTCATGGAGGTTTTGATTTGGATTTCCCTGATGCCGAGCGATGTGGAACACTTTTTCATGTGTCTGTTGGCCATTTGGATGTCTTCTTTGAAAAAATGTCTGTTCATGTCGTCTGCCCATTTCTTGATTGGATTATTCGTTCTTTGGGTGTTGAGTTTGGTAAGGTCTTTATAGATTTTGGATACTAGCCCTTTATCTGATATGTCATTTGCAAATATTTTCTCCCATTCTGTCGGTTGTCTTTCGGTTTTGTGGACTGTTTCTTTTGCTGTGCAAAAGCTTTTATTCTTGATGAAATCCCAATAGTTCATTTTTGCCCTTGCTTCCCTTGCTTTTGGCGATGTTTCTAGGAAGAAGTTGCTGCGGCTGAGGTCGAAGAGGTTGCTGCCTATGTTCTCCTTTAGGATTTTGATGGACTCCTGCCTCACGTTTAGGTCTTTCAACCATCTGGAGTCTATTTTTGTGTGTGGTGTAAGGAAATGGTCCAGTTTCATTCTTCTGCATGTGGCTGTCCAATTTTCCCAACACCATTTGTTGAAGAGACTGTCTTTTTTCCATTGGACATTCTTTCCTGCTTTGTCAAAGATAAGTTGACCATAGAGTTGAGGGTCCATTTCTGGGCTCTCTATTTGGTTCCAGTGATCTATGTGTCTGTTTTTGTGCCAGTACCATACTGTCTTGATGATGACAGCTTTGTAATAGAGCTGGAAGTCCGGAATTGTGATGCCACCAGCTTTCCTTTTCTTTTTCAACATTCCTCTGGCTATTTGGGGTCTCTTCTGGTTCCATACAAATTTTAGGATTATTTGTTCCATTTCTTTGTAAAAAATGGATGGTATTTTGATGGGGATTGCATTGAATGTGCAGATTGCTCTAGGTAGCATTGACATCTTCACAATGTTTGTTCTTCCAATCCATGAGCATGGAAAGTTTTTCCATTTCTTTGTGTCTTCCTCAATTTCTTTCAGGAGTATTTTATAGTTTTCTGAGCACAGATCCTTTGCCTCTTTGGTTAGATTTATTCCTAGGTATCTTACGGTTTTGGGTGCAATTGTAAATGGGATCGACTCCTTGATTTGTCTCTCTTCTGTCTTGTTGTTGGTGTATAGGAATGCCACTGATTTCTGTGCATTGATTTTATAGCCTGCCACTTTACAGGCAGAATTCCTGTATGAGTTCTAGCAGTTTTGGGGTGGAGTCTTTTGGGTTTTCCACATAAAGTATCATATCATCTGGAAAGAGTGAGAGTTTGACTTCCTCTTTGCTGATTTCGATGCCTTTGATTTTTTGTTTTTGTCTGATTGCTGTGGCTAGGACTTCTACTACTATGTTGAATAGCAGTGGTGATAATGGACATCCCTGCCGCGTTCCTGACCTTAGGGGGAAAGCTCTCAGCTTTTCCCCATTGAGAACGATATTGGCTGTAGGTTTTTCATAGATGGCTTTTATGATATTGAGGTAGGTATCCTCTATCCCTGTACTCCGAAGGGTTTTGATCAAGAAAGGATGCTGTCCTTTGTCAAATGCTTTTTCTGCATCTATTGAGAGGATCATATGATTCTTGTTCTTTCTTTTGTTAATGTATTGTATCATGTTGATTGATTTGCAGATGTTGAAGCAACCTTGCAGCCAAGGGATAAATCCCACTTGGTTGTGGTGAATAATCCTTTTAATGTACTGTTGGATCCTATTGACTAGTATTTTGGTGAGAATTTTTGCATCCATGTTAATCAAGGATATTGGTCTGTAATTCTCGTTTTTGATGGGGCCTTTGTCTGGTTTGGGGATCAAGGTAATGCTGGCCTCATAAAATGAGTTTGGAAGTTTTCATTTCTATGTTTTGGAACAGTTTCAGGAGAATAGGTATTAATTCTTCTGGAAATGTTTGGTAGAATTCCCCTGGGAAGCCATCTGGCCCCAGGCTTTTGTTTGTTGGGAGATTTTTGATGACTGCTTCAATTTCCTTAGTGGTTATAGGTCTGTTTAGATTTTCTATTTCTTCCTGGTTCAGTTTTGGTAGTTGATACATCTCAAGGAATGAATCCATTTCTTCCAGGTTATCTAATTTGCTGGCATAGAGTTGCTCATAATATGTTCTTCTAATTGTTTGTATTTCTTTGGTGTTGGTTGTGATCTCTCCTCTTTCATTCATGATTTTGTTGATTGGGGTCTTTTCTCTTCTTTTTGATAAGTCTGGCCAGGGGTTTATCAATCTTGTTCATTCTTTCAAAGAACCAGCTCCTAGTTTCGTTGATCTGTTCTATTGTTCTTTGGGTTTCTATTTCATTGATTTCTGCTCTGATCTTTATTATTTCTCTTCTCCTGCTGGGTTTAGGCTTTATTTACTGTTTTTTCTCTAGCTCCTTTAGGTGTAGGGTTAGGTTGTATATTTGAGACCTTTCTTGTTTCTTGAGAAAGACTTGTATTGCTATATACTTTCAGGACTGCTTTTGCTGTATCCCAAAGATTTTGAACAGTTGTGTTTTCGTTTTCATTGGTTTCCATGAACTTTTTAAATTCTTCTTTAATTTCCTGGTTGACCCATTCATTCCTTAGTAGGATGCTCTTTAGCCTCCATGTATTTGAGTTCATTCCGACTTTCCTCTTGTGATTGAGTTCTAGTTTCAAAGCATTGTGGTCAGAAAATATGCAGGGAATAATCCCAATCTTTTGGTACCGGTCGAGACCTGATTTGTGACCTAGGATGTGATCAATTCTGGAGAATGTTCCATGGGCACTAGAGAAGAATGTGTATTCCGTTGCTTTGGGATGGAATGTTCTGAATATGTCTGTGAAGTCCATTTGGTCCAGTGTGTCATTTAAAGTCTTTATTTCCTGGTTGATCTTTTGCTTAGATGATCTGTCCATTTCAGTCAGGGGGGTGTTAAAGTCCTCCACTATCATTGTATTGCTGTCAATGTGTTTCTTCGCTTTTGTTATTAATTGGCTTATATAATTGGCTGCTCCCATGTTCGGGACATAGATATTTACAATTGTTAGATCTTCTTGGTGGATAGGCCCCTTAAGTGGGATAGAGTGTCCTTCTTCATCTCTTATTACAGTCTTTGGTTTAAAATCTAATTTGTCTGATATAAGGTTTGCCACCCCAGCTTTCTTTTGGTGTCCATTAGCATGGTAAATGGTTTTCCACCCCCTCACTTTCAATGTGGGGTTGTCTTTGGGTCTAAAATGAGTCTCTTGCAGACAGCATATCGATGGGTCTTGTTTTTTAATCCAATCTGATAGCCTGTGTCTTTTGATTGGGGCATTTAGCCCATTTACATTCAGGGTAACTATTGAAAGATATGAATTTTGTGCCATTGTATTGCCTGTAAGGTGGCTATTACTGTATATTGTCTGTGTTCCTTTCTGGTCTATGCTGCTTTTAGGCTCTCTCTTTGCTTAGAGGACCGCTTTCAATATTTCTTGGAGGGCTTGTTTTGTGTTTCCAAATTCCTTTAGTTTTTCTTTGTCCTGGAAGCTTTTTATCTCTCCTTCTATGTTCAATGACAGCCTAGCTGGATATAGTATTCTTGGCTGCATATTTTTCTCGTTTAGTGCTCTGAAGATATCATGCCAGTCCTTTCTGGCCTGCCAGATCTCCGTGGATAGGTGTGTTGCCAGTCTAATGTTTCTACCTTTATCGGTTACATATCTCTTCTCCCGAGCTGCTTTCAAGATTTTCTCCATGTCTCTGAGACTCGTAAGTTTTACTATAAGATGTCGGGGTGTTGACCTATTTTTATTGATTTTGAGAGGGGTTCTCTGTCCCTCCTGGATTTTGATGCCTGTTTCCTTCCCCACATTAGGGAAGTTCTCTGCTATAATTTGCTCCAATATACCTTCTGCCCCTCTCTCTCGTTCTTCTTCTGGGATCCCAATTATTCTAATGTTGTTTCGTCTTATGGTATCGCTTATCTCTCGAATTCTGCCCTCGTGATCCAATAGTTGTTTATCTCTTTTTCTCAGCTTCTTTATTTTCCATCATTTGGTCTTCTATATCGCTGATTCTCTCTTCTGCCTCATTTATCCTAGCATTTAGTGCCCCCATTTTTGATTGCACCTCATTAATAGCCTTTTTGATTTCGATTTGGTTAGATTTTAGTTCTTTTATTTCTCCAGGAATGGTGTCTCTAATAACTTCCATGTTTTTTTCAAGCCCAGCTAGTATCTTTAAAATCATGATTCTGAGCTCTAGGTCCGACATCGCACTAATGTCCACATTGAGTAGGTCCATGGCAGATGGTACTACCTCTTGTTCTTTTTGCTGAGGTGACTTTTTTCGTCTTGTCATTTTGTCCAGAGGAGAATAGATGAATGAGAGAAGAAAATGCTAACAGGTTAACAATGTCCCCAGCAAATATACTCTATACAAATCAGAAAAGACCTGAAACCAGGGGAAAAGAAAGGGAAAGAAAGCAAAAAGAAAGAGAAAAAAAAGAAAAAGAAAAAGAAAAAGATAAAAACAAACGAAAACAGAACAAAACAAAACAAAAAAAGCAGAATATGATCAAATATGATCAGGCTTGTGCCTAGATCAGTGCCACACACTAGATTTTGGGTGTATTTTGGTCTGTTAGAAGGTAGTGCCTCCTAAAATTGTAAAGAAAGAAACACTTATATATGTACAAAATATGGGTTGTTACAATGAAGGGATGGAAGATGACTGTAAAGATGAAAATTATAAAAGATTTTATAAAAGGAATTGATAAGTTTTTTGCAAAAAGAAAGAAGAAGATTTCAAAAAATAAAGGGAGAGAATGTGATCAGGCAAGAGACTAGAACAAAGCCATACGCTAGAGATTTAGGGTATATTTTGATCTGTTAGAAGAAAAATAAAAGAAGAAGAAGATAGCAGGAGGGGAAGAATGAAGTGGAGTAAGTCGGAGGGGGAGACGAGCCATTAGAGATGATGGACTCTGAAAAACAAACTGAGGGTTCTAGAGAGGAGGGAGGGGTGGGGGGATGGGTTAGCCTGGTGATGGGTATTAAAGAGGGCACATTCTGCGTGGAGCACTGGGTGTTATGCACAAACAATGAATCATGGAATACATCAAAAACTAATGATGTAATGTATGGTGATAACATAACAATAAAAAATTATTAAAAAAATTAACTTTGAAAAACTAATGAATCATGGTAAAAAAACCATGAATTCTATGTGCAGTATTCCCCTAGCGCTGGAGTTCTCCCGTTCTCCTTGATTGGTAAACTTGGTCTTGGCTTGCTGGCTGTTCGTGCTGATCTTCTGGGGGAGGGGCCTGTTGCCGTGGTTCCCAAATGTCTTTGCTGGAGGCGGAATTCCCCCACCCTTGTGAGTCTGGGCTAAGCAAGCTGCTCGTGTTTGCTCTCGGGAGCTTTTGTTCTGTACAAGCTCTCGGTACAGCTTTGGAGGACCAGGGTGAAAATGGCGGCCTCCCAATCTCTGCCCCGGAGGAGCCGAGAACTCGGGGTCCTGCTCCTCAGTGCGCCCCCAGAGAAAAGCAGTCACTCCTGTCTCCCCAGTGTCCAGCCGCACTCTGTACTCACCCGGCCTGTGATCGAGTGTTTCTATCTCTAGCACCCGACCCCGTGTGGAGTCTCCAAACCCAGCAGATCCCTGTGGTGTGCTCCCGTGCCGTTCCTCCCGGGGGAGGAAGGGGAGTCTCCCTGGCTCTGCTGCTTGTTGGGTCTCTGCTGGAGGCGCAGGGGCCCGACTGGGCCGCGGATCACGGTTTATGGCCACCCCGAGCTGCGAGCCCGCGCCTCGGCTCCGTCTCTGCAGCCGGCTTCCCCACTCTGATACCTGGGAGCTGTGCCGCACTCAGGCACCCCCGGTCTTTCTGTGACCCCGAGGGTCCTGAGACCACACTGTCCCTTGAGGGTTCCACCCCCCACTTAGCCACTGGAGCGACGTCCCTCAGCGGAGCCGACTTCTAAAAGGTCCGATTTTGTGCTCTGCGGCTCTATCACTTGGCACAAGTGGCCTACGGAGGCCCCCTCCCCCACCGTCTATCCTCCCGAATATCGCCTCGGATTCACTTCTCCGCACGTCCTACCTTCCAGTAAGTGGTCGCTTCTCTGTTCAGAGTTGTTGCTATTCTCTTCTTCGATCTCCTGTTGAGTTCGTAGGTGTTCAGAATGGTTTGATATCCATTCAGCTGAATTCCTGAGACCAGACGAAATCCAGGTCTCCTACTCCTCTGCCATCTTGCTTCTCCCTCCACTGTATTCCCAATTTCAAGTACAAGAGAGAGCAAAGTGAAGGACTTTATAAAGAAGCAGGAAGTGTTTAGCTTTCAGTGTCTTAGGCCTCAGTTGACTCATTGGGTCACATTAGAAAATAAACAGCCTGCTTCGCATTTTCTGCTACAACGGGAGTTTTTAGATGCTCAGAACCTGGGACACTTGTGCACGTCTAGTGAATAGGTGAACCTTGGGATTCTGTCAGACAAGTTTCTCCTGCATATGACAGTCGGAATCTTGTATAACACTCTCTAACCTTTTCCTTTCTCATGGGTTCCTAATTCTGCCATCTTCTGCTTGCTATAAAAGAATCAGCCCATCTTTTTTTTTTTAATTTTATTTTATTATGTTATGTTAGTCACCATACATTACATCATTAGTTTTTGGTGTAGTGTTCCATGATTCATTGTTTGTGCATAACACCCAGTGCTCCATTCAATACATGCCCTCCTTAATACCCATTACTGGGCTAACCCATCCCCCTACCCACTCCCCTCTAAAACCCTCAGTTTGTTTCTCAGAGTCCATAGTCTCTCATGGTTCATCTCCCCCTCCAATTTCCACCCCCTTCATTTTTCCCTTCCTACTATCTTCTTCTTCTTCTTTTTTTTTAATCATATAATGTATTATTTGTTTCAGAGGTACAGGTCTGTGATTCATCAGTCTTACACAATTCACAGTGCTCACCATAGCACATACCCTCCCCACTGTCTATCACCCAGCCACCCCATCCCTCCCACCCCCCACCACTCCAGCAACCCTCAGTTTGTTTCCTGAGATTAAGAATTTCTCATATCAGTGGGATCATATGATACTTGTCTTTCTCTGATTGACTTATTTCACTTAGCATAATACCCTCTAGTTCCATCTACGTCATTGCAAATGGCAAGATTTCGTTTTTTTTTTGATGGCTGCATAATATTCTATTGTATATATATACCACATCTTTTTTATCCATTCATCTGATGATGGATGTCTTGGCTCTTTCCATAGTTTGGCTATTTTGGACATTGCTTCCATAAACATTGGGGTGCACGTACCCCTTCGGATCACTACATTTGTATCTTTGGGGTAAATGCCCAGTAGTGCAATTGCTGGGTCATAGGGTAGCTCTCTTTTCAACTTTTTGAGGAACCTCCATACTGTTTTCCAGAGTGGCTGCACCAGCTTGCATTCCCACCAACAGTGTAGGAGGGTTCCCCTTTCTCGACATCCCTGCCAACATCTGTCGTTTCCTGACTTGTTAATTTTAGCCATTCTGACTGGTGTGAGTTGGTATCTCATTGAGGTTTTGGCTTGGATTTCCCTGATGCCGAGTGATGTTGAGCACTTTTTCATGTGTCTATTGGCCATTTGGATGTCTTCTTTGAAAAAATGTCTGTTCATGTCTTCTGCCCATTTCTTGATTGGATCATTTGTTCTTTGGGTGTTGAGTTTGGTAAGTTCTTTATAGATTTTGGATACTAGACCTTTGTCTGATATGTCATTTGCAAATAGCTTCTCCCATTCTGTCAGTTGTCTTTTGGTTTTGTGGACTGTTTCTTTTGCTGTGCAAAAGCTTTTTATCTTGATGAAGTCCCAATAGTTCATTTTTCCCTTGCTTCCCTTGCCTTTGGCAATGTTTCTAGGAAGAAGTTGCTGCGGCTGAGGTCGAAGAGGTTGCTGCCTGTGTTCTCCTCTAGGATTTTGATGGATTCCTGTCTCACATCTAGGTCTTTCATCCATTTGGAGTCTATTTTTGTGTGTGGTGTAAGGAAATGGTCCAGTTTCATTCTTCTGCATGTGGCTGTCCAATTTTCCCAACACCATTTGTTGAAGAGACTGTCTTTTTCCCATTGGACATTCTTTCCTGCTTTGTCAAAGATGAGTTGACCATAGAGTTGAGGGTCCATTTCTGGGCTCTCTATTCTGTTCCGTTTATCTATGTGTCTGCTTTTTTGCCAGTACCATACTATCTTGATGATTACAGCTTTGTATAGAGCTTGAAGTCCAGAATTGTGATGTCGCCAGCTTTGCTTTTCTTTTTCAACATTCCTCTGGCTATTCGGGGTCTTTTCTGTTTCCATACAAATTTTAAGATAATTTGTTCCATTTCTTTGAAAAAAGTTGATGGTTTTTAAACTGAGAGTTCTAGAGGGGAGGGACATGGGGGGATGTGTTCGCCTGGTGATGGGTATTAAAGAGGGCATGTATTGAATGGAGCACTGGGTGTTATAGGCAAATAATGAATCATGGAACATTACATCAAAAACTAATGATGTAATGTATGGTGATTAATATAACATAATAAAATAAAAAAACAATATAATAGACAAAAAACGTTGATGGTATTTTGATAGGGATTGCATTGAATGTGTAGATTGCTCTAGGTAGCATTGACATTGTCACAATATTTGTTCTTCCAATCCATGAGCATGGAACCTTTTTCCATTTCTTTGTGTCTTCCTCAATTTCTTTCATGAGTATTCTATAGTTTTCTGAGTACAGATTCTTTGCCTCTTTCGTTAGATTTATTCTTACGGTTTTGGGTGCAATTGTAAATGGGATCCACTCCTTAATTTCTCTCTCTTCTGTCTTGTTGTTGGTGTATAGGAATGCCACTGATTTCTGTACATTGATTTTATATCCTGCCACTTTACTGAATTCCTGTATGAGTCCTAGCAGTTTGGGTGTAGAGTCTTTTGGGTTTTCCACATAAAGTATCATATCATCTGCAAAGAGTGAGAGTTTGATTTCTTCTTTGCCGATTCGGATACATTTTATTTCTTTTTGTTGTCTGATTGCTGTGGCTAGGACTTCTAGTACTATGTTGAATAGCAGTGGTGATAGTTCAGCCCATCTTTTGATCCACATACAAAAAGTACAAAAGTGGAGAAGGATAATGAATCCTGAAAAAACTTTGAGTTTTGTAGTTATCAGTATCCCATCCTATCCCCTCAGAATTTACCTCTGTAAGACAAAGGCTGCTACTGTGACATCTGTGAATCTCTGCCCAGTAGATTTTTTATGGTCCTGGGAGCACACAGCCTGTATGGAAGGCAAGCCAAAAGATCGGTGTTCTGGAAGCAGCAGTCAACTAATCACTTTAGTAGATGGTGGATAAATATCCCAGATTTTCATGTCTTGGGAAGGATAATTCTGATGTTTGTGTCATACACTGGCTCCTGGAGGTCCTACGAAGGCTGAGCTGCAGCTGTCCCAGGAAGAACTTGTTGGATAACATGTTGGCTGCCTTCTCTTCCTTGCCTCACTTCTCCACTCTGCTGGTGTTCCCCAGATCACCAACTATTGCACTAGAACCCTGGTATCAGGACCTGCTCTAGGGAAATCCAAACTAAAACATCTGCTGAAAGGATAAAGAGGAAACTCCAGAAGAAGTAGGTACTGATGACCACCAAAGCTGTGAAAGAGAGACTGGAAAAAGTTAAAAGGTGCAACCACTGAACCTGGTGCATTTAGGACTCTTTTGAATTCCTTCTTTTTCCTCAATGACTTTGCCGAAAATGAGGCCTTCTATGATTATTAGATATTAGGAAGACCATAGTCAAATTTTTGAAGTGTGGATGTAGAGCACCTAACAGAGTGCCTGGCACATAGTACATGCATACAGTAGCTTCAAATTCATGAACATGGACATGTCAGACATGTTGGTCAACAACCTCCCTCAGTCTTTTCAGTGTTCATTACTGTTACATCTGTTCTCCTCTTCCACCACTCCTCATGGACTGTCCAGTTGATTTTTCCAGTCCAGGTGTGGGTTTTACATTCACCCATATTAACCCTTTTCTTGTTAGATTTACCTATTTCCAGTTACTGGAGTTCTTTTGGCTCCTGATTCTTTCACCATACTCCTGCTGCTCTGTCCAGCTTCTCTCTCCCCACAGTTCTTCTCAGGACCTTATCTCTGTCCTCATCCAAGGCACTGGCACAGTTCTCACCCAGGAGTGAAGTTAAGAATCTGGGCAGGAAATCATGTGACTGGTGCCACTACTTACCTTTATCTTAGGAGTAGTAGGATAGCAAGGAGAGAAAGTGGCTTAAAGTAGCATAAGAGAAAGAAGGTTTATTTTAAGCACTCTGGGAAATTTCATGTACTCTCATTTCTCTCTGCCATATGGATCCTCGTGGTTTCCTATTTCTGCTAGAGCAAATGCTGCATCTGCCAGCTCATGCAGACTTGGATTTCTGCTCATTTGCTGAGACTCACAGTGAGCTATCATGGCTGCCCTCAAGGAGTTCCTTCAGATCCCAAGACCACTTGGCTTTCCAGCTCAGCTCCATATGTTCACATGTCCTTCAGATTGACCCATTTCGGTACAAGTGTCCACATCTGCTTCAACCATCTGTGGCCAAAGACAAAATCAAATTATATAATGAGCCGCCCCTTCAAGATTTTGAGTGGGGCAGTTTCTTCATGTTGAGCCATAAAAGAGAAGAAAATGATTGCAGATATATCTAGAATTCCTCCAAAAGCCAAAAATGACTCTAGAGTCAAGAGGGCATTCATGGTGTAGATTCTGGAGACATCAGCATTTCAAGACCTCATAACCTTAAAGTGAGGTATGTAGTACCCACAGAAGACAGCCAAGTCCATATTAATGTCTACTGGGAGCCTACTTTTATTAGGAAGGCATTTATTTATTCATTACTGGGGAAACCCAACAATTTCCTATAGTTCCATTCTGATTTTAATTAGAATATTAATCAGCTATGCTCTGCACAATTTTGGCTAAAAATCCACAATGCAATATACTAAAATTCCTAGGAACAGAGCCAATTTAATTTGTAGTAGATATTTTGCCGCAGGTTAGCATTAGGAACTTATTATTGCATGTCTTATCCAGCTATTATTATTATAAATGTGCATATTGTGCAAATTAAAATCATATTTTATTCAGGATAAAACCTTTCTGTTTGCTTGAGTCCTAGTGACTGTGTCTCTGTTCCTGAGGGAATTTAGTACTTGTGACATCTCTCATGGTAGATCTAGCAAAGAAATGCCTTGGGACATTCAGCCACTTACCATTTCTGGAAGGACATTGTTTGCACTGAGGACACAGAGAAGGACCAGATGATGGCCATCACTGTGTCTTTGTTCAAGGATCTTTCCGCACATAGAATAATGTATGATAAATATTATGATGGGGAAGTGCAGGATGCTATGGTTTACTTGGTGAGAGCCCTAACCTTGTCAAGGGAGTCAGGAAAAGCCTCCTGGAGTCTAGGATGTATAAGCCAAGACCTGACAATTGAGTAGAAGTTAAAAAAGGGAAGAGAGAGTAGGGTATGGGAAGAATGACCTAATGTTCAGTGTGGTTGCATTATAGAGGGTGCAATGAGGATTGGCAAGGCCAGAACTGGAGAACCAGAGTGGAGCCAGGTAATGGAGAATTTTGAAGCCATGGTATGGAATTTACCCTAAAGAACAATGGGAAGCCAATGAGGCCTTTAGTAGAGGAGTAGTATGATGAGATTTGCATTTTAGTAGAATCCCTCTGACTAAGAAGTAGAGCATGTGTTGGAAGGAAATAACAGTAGAAGCAGAGACATTTGTTAGGAAATAATTTCCATGATGCAGTCAAGAAAAGATCATGACTGGGACTATGGGTGTATCTATGGAAATGGAGAGAAGTGGGTGGATGGAGGGATAATTTGGGGGGTGAAATGGATAGGTGGTGATGATTGATTAGATGGGCAGGTGAGAAGGAGTGATAGATCATGGGAGAATTCTAGGTTTGTTTGAAACATCTTGGTGGATTATGGTGTCATTTATTGAGATAAGGAATATGGGAGGAGAAGCATTTTTAATTTTAAATTTTGTCGAGGGGAGGAGGTGGGGAGAGGAAATGAGTTCAAATTTGAACACATTGAGTTTGAAGGGCTGGGGAATCCCCATAGGTTTGAAGGGCTGGGAGACCCATAGGCTGCTCTCTTGGAGGTAGGTGGACATATGGATCTTCTTTTCAGGAAAAGAGACCTGGTGGAAGATAAAGACTGAGAAATCTCAACACAGGAATGGTCTTTGAAGCCATGAGTTTTGTTGGAGTATTCCAGGAAAGCATACCAGTTGAGAAGAAAGGAAGTCGCAAGACAGAGCCTTGAGCAACAGCCTGAGGGTGGGGGAAAGAGGAACATGCAAAGGAGACTGAGAAGAAGTGTGCAGGGTGGCTGAGGGGAAACCAGGAAACACTGGAGCCACCTGCGCTTAGGTAAATGTGTCATGGAACTGAGAGGGCAGAGTCAACAGTTTCAAATGCTGCTAAAGGCTCAAATAAGATGGTGCCCCAGAGAGCTGAACTCAATCCCATATGCCTATAACCCCAGAGTCCATAGCCAAAGGTTTTAGCCCCCACTCACCATTGCATACTTATATTCAGTTTCCTGCCCTTCTTTCTTTTTGAGTTTAAATGTATTTTCACCATGAAAAGAAATATACCCAGTATCAATAGGTATTCAGTGTAGTGACTGGGTTTTGACTTGAACTCTCTCTGCCATTTTGATTGGAAAGCTTCATCCAGAAATATATAATCATTGCTTTTCTGTACTCACTGTTTCACCATCACATAAACGTTCATATTTATTTAGTAGCTCCATTAAAATAGTGGTTCTCAAATGAGGTCCCTAGAACAAAATCAATAATATCACCTCAGGTGGTAAGCAGAATTCTAAGATGGACCCTATATTCCTGACTCCCTGGTGTACATGTTCTCCATAATTCTCTCCCTTTGAGTGTGAGTGGGACTTCTGAATATAATGGGTTATCAATTCCATGATTATGTTAATAAAAAGAAGGGATTTTCCAGATGTAATTAAGGTCCCTAATCAGTCAACTTTGAGTTGATCAAAAGGGAGATTATTTGGATGGGACTGACATAATCTATTAAATCCTTAGGATTGAATCCTTCCTCAGGAAGGAAACCTGAGCCTTCCCTGACAGAACAAATTCAAATAATGAAATAAATGTCTTTTTCTGGCCTTGGAATGATGAAAATTGCTATATTGTGGGAGAGCCCATGAAAAGTCTGTGTGGCAAGGACCTGAAGGTGACCTCCAGTCCCTGGATAACAGCCAGCAAGAAAAGGGGCCCTCAGTTCTACACCCACAGGGAGGTGAATTCTGCTACCAGCCACCCCAGCTGGGAGAAGACTCTAAGTTCCAGAATGGAATGCTGTCCAACCAATACCTTGATACCATTGTGCCACCAGCCAATGTTGCTGTGGGCTGTCCCTCCTAGTGGGCTCTGAATGCAGAGAGTTCTCTGCTCTCCTCACCCTGTGCTGCACACATCCTCTTACTGTCTTCTCCTCCTATGGCACCTGCTGGGGTCCATGGGTCCCTGGTGACCCCCTGCCACCAGCACAAGTGCAGCCAAGGTCCCAGTTCCACCAAAGCATCTGAAGAAAGAGTCAAGTGGCCTCTGATCATTCAGTCCAGACACAGGCCCTGACTGAGGAAAATTTGCCCCAGCTATGAGCAAAACCCACTGAAAAGAGGGAGGGACAGTGTAATTCATTTAAACCCTCCTGGTCTGAGTTTCCCCATGGAAAATGGAACAATAATGGTTCTTGATTTGGTCTGGACTCAAACCTGACTGTACACTTTCAGCTGTGGCCCAAGGGCCAGTCTGGCCCTGCTCTGAGCCTCACACCCTCACCAGGTTCTGAGCAACAAGTAGGGAGATGCAAACCAAAGGGCACATGGAAGCTACAGGCAAAAAGCCATGGTGGGGGTGGGGGGTGGTGGTGAGTGGCTATTCTTCCAGAATCTAGTTTTATTTGACTAACATTGTCTCTCCCAGACACCACGACATTTTGGCAGCAGAGCTTAGTGGTTCAGACAGCTGTGTTGAATCTCGGCTCTGCTAATCAGCAGCAGTGGGATCTAGGCAAGTAGCTCACCCTGCATGTTCCCCAGCATCCTCACCTGTAAATGGATCAGTAGTAGAACCATCTCCATGGTCATGGTGAGGAGTCAGTGGGTTAATACACATAAAAGCTGCAAGGTGTCCTTGTAATAATCCCTGCCCTCAGAAGGTGCCACAGTATGACTCTTGTGGTGGGTGTGGGCAGCAGGTGGGAATAGTGACCAGAGAGGCATCCAGGAATAAGCTGTTTTCCTGATCTGGGTGCTAGCTTCACAAGTGTATTGTGTATATAAAAACTCATTGAGCGGTGTGTGGAAGATGTGTGCACTTTCTCTATATCATGCCTCCAGAAAGGGGTGTGTGTGTGTGTGTGTGTGTGTGTGTGTGTGTGTGTGTGTGAGATCTGATGAGCACTGGGTGTTATATGCAAATAATGATTCACTGAACACTACATCAAAAACTAATGATGTAATGTATGTGATTAACATAACAATAAAAAATTATTAAAAAATTAATGATGTACTATATGTTGGCTAATTGAATTTAAATAAAAAAATATATATAGCGAAAACATTTGGGACCTGTAGCTTGGTGAAGAAGAGTTCTTAGACACAATACTTAAATCCAAAAAAGAAAAAAAATTGATAAATTGTACTCCATCAAAATTTAAACTTTTACTTTCTGAAAGACCTTGTTAAGAAGATGAAAAAACAATCTACATGGAGAAAATATTTTCAAACCACATATATGACAAAGGACACATCTATATGCAGAACTCTCAAAATTCAACAACTGTCCAGTTAGAAAATGGACAAAAGTCACAAAGAGATATTTCACTAAGAAGGATGTACAGATGACAAATAAGCACATGAAAACATGTTGAATACCCCTAGTCATTAGGAAAGTGCGAATTAAGGCCATGATGAAATATCAGTATATGACTATTTGAACAGCTAAGATATATATATATACACACACACACAAACACATATACAATATACACATATATAATTATACATATAATACTATACCAAACACTGGCAAGGATGCAGAGAAACTGGTTCTCTCAAATTGCTGGTGGGAATGTAAAATGGTACTGCCACTCTGGAAAATGGTTTGGCAATTTCTTAAAAATGAAGCATACACTTATGGAATGACCCAGTATCACACTCCTGGCCCTTTACCCCAGAAAAATGAAACTTGTGTCTATACAAAAAACCAGAATATGAATGTTTATAGCAGCTTTATTTGTAACAGTCCCAAATAGGAAGCAACTAAAATAGCTTTAAATGAGTGAGTGGCTTAGCAAACTGTTTGGTACATCCACACCATGGAATATAATAAAAAGGAACAAACTATTGAAATACACAACTTGGAGGGATCTCAAGGGCATTATGCTGAATGAAAAAAGCCAATCTCAAAGGGTAACATACTCTATGATTCCATTTATGTAACATTCTTGAAATGACAAAATTATAGAGATGGAAACAGATTAGTGGTTGCCAGGGGTTAGGGTGATGAGTGGGAGGAAGTGGGTATGATTATGAAGGATTAGCAGGAGGGAGATCTTTGTGGTGATAGAATGACTCTGTACCTTGATTGTAGTGGTGGTTACAAAAATTGATACAAGTGGTAAAATGACATAGAACTGTATTCACACATTGTACCAATGTCAGTTTCCTGGTTTTGATACTGTGCCATATTATGTAGCAAGTAACTGTTAGGGAAAACTGGGAGAAGGGATCATAGTACCTTTATTTTTGCAACTTTCTATGAATCTATAATCATTTCAAAATAAACAGTTAAGGGGTGCCTGAGTTGTGCAGTCGGTTAAGCGTCAACTCTTGGTTTTGGCTCAGGTCGTGATCTTGGGGTTGCAAGATCAAGCCCTGCATCGGGCTCCAGGCTCAGAGTGGAGTCTGCTTGGGATTCTCTATCCCTCTCCCTCTGCCCCTTTCCCCTGCATGCTCTGTCTCTGAAATAAATAAACTTTAAAAAAATAAACAGTTTAAAAATAAAAAAGTAAAATACCTTATAAGTTTACATTGATACTGTCCATTCAAATTTAGGATTACAGAGTAAATCTTACTGATCTAACATATGTGTCACCTTCCCCTGCATAGAAAAACCTGATTCTCAATGACACTATAATAAGTACCTGTTTTTTTTTAAACACTTCCAATAAAATCTGTTGGAAAATAATGGCAATACTCCCCTCAACAATGTAGTTACTGAAAACAAGAATTTTGTAGTTATTTCTTTCTTTAAAGGTATAGCCTACTAGAGATGTACAGGCAATTCCTTTAGAGTCACTTAAAGTATTTTTTCTTGGGATTATGTCTCCAAGGTATATATATCTGTGTTCATTTGTTCTTTTGATTTTAGGGATTGCACTTTAAAAATTTAATTCGTTTTGAAATTATGTAAATTATTTGTATGGTTTCAAGTCAAATCCTCAAAACTAGCTATATTCAGAGAAGCACAGATTTTATTCCTTTCATTCTCCTCTGTTTATAGGTAACCATTCAGAAAGTTGTGTGGTTCATCCTTCCATAAATGCATATGCACCTTTTAGGAACTATGCAAACTTCACTGCAATAAAATTTTTACTTAACTATTTACCTTGGCAATTACTTCCTTATGCTGTACATCTTTTGACAGGTGTATAACACTCCACTGTGTTTATATTATAGTTTATATATAAATGTATTACCTATTATATTTTATTTACTCACTTTCCTAGTGGTGGGCATTTATATTTTTTCCAGTTTTCTGTTATATATAACACAGCAGTAAAATGTCATATGCACACGTCTTTTCATATTTTTGCCAGTGTATCTTCGGGATAGATTCCTAGAAGTGGGATTGCTGGATTAAACAATAATTTTTATAGATATACAGTTGGCTTTTGATTTGTTAGAAAACAAAACACAATGAAACACTAAGGTAGAATGCAGAATTTCAGTTCTGTGAAGATGACCATGAATTTTGACCCCTTGGTTCTTCCTTAGTGTAGTGGGATGCTCCATCACAGGGATGGTCACTGTGAATTGGAAGGTGAGTCTTCTGCTTGTCCCACCAGCCCCTGCATGGTCTTTGGGCGATGAACCGAATCAGAAATGCAGGCAAATATCTGTGGTGGTGCCAAGCAGGGTACCAAGTTATTCCTGGGACCTGCTCTGCCCTCCAGCCTCCTGGGGAAGCCCTAGCCCTACCTTTTGTGGTGACCATTATCCATCCTTTGATATAACAGGACTCCCCTGGGTTGCAGGCATTAGGCTCATTCAATCCATCCACCCTAGGAAGGGTAGACTATTGGGGAAGCTGAGAAAACTAAGATTCAGAAGAGGTCTCTTTTTCAAAATGCCATAGCTAATGAGTGATGGAGCTGGTTTTCAATCTTCGTCAGTAGAATTCTGGAACGTGATACAGTAAAGATGTTTCTCTGATTTTTTTTCTTTTCCAAAAATGATCCAAAATCAACAAGGAGAACAAGAAATAGAATTATGAAACATTTGAAACCCTGAATCACCAATACCAAGTCAGAGAGAGGAGGGAAGAGAAGTTCACAGCTTAGTTGAGACGATGAAGCTTAAAACTGGTGGCAAGGTGTGTGTATGTGTGAGTGTGTGAGTGGTGTGTGTGTGCGCATATGCTTTGCTTGCTTGCTTTTGTCATGCAGAATACAGGAAAGGCTCAGATATGGGGGTGTCGCAGGGACTTTCAAATGTTGGGTTCATCACCAAAGACAGTGGAGTGGTTACTTGAAAGTCAGTGTAGGAAGCTGTTAGGTATCAGATTCTCATTCCATTTCTGCAGGAAGCTGAGAACTTAATCTTTGGAGAAATTGAACCAGGGGATGGGATGCTGCACGGGAAGAGAACTATGTCAATAGGTGAGACCTAAAATTGATAAATCTGGAGAAAACAGCATCCCATTTGGAGACACATTGGGAAAGCCTGGAAAAAAATAATCCAAAGTATTAAAAACGATTGCTTACCAACAATGAAGAAATGGTGACTAGATAAACACAGGTGGTCACATGTTGATAATCACTGAAACTGGATGATAGGCACATGGAGATACATACCATTGTCTCTACTTTTGAGTATTTTTGAAAATTTCTGTAATTAAAGAGTAAAAATCAAGGACTCTTGCTGTAGTTGTTGTTGTCACTATATTATTAAAGCACCATTTGACTTTTGAAGCTGCTTACCAGGACTTACCCTGACAGCAAAATAACAACCAACCTGGTTTGTCCACTCCCAAGCTCTGAAAACAATAAAGTTAAGCAAGACAGCTCGGGGTCATGGAGGAGCCCTGGTGTCTGGGGCAGACTGGAGGGCTTTGGGAAAGTCGTCCAGCCTCACTGGGCTTCAGATTCCTCATCTCTAAGAGGAGGAGTCTGGACCAACTCCAAAGTCTGTAATCCTAGGATTTAGCAGGGTTGGTCTAGACTACGGGAATGGAACGGGACAAGGTGGGTGGGAGGGGAGTATATTAAAAATTCTATGAGGAAATGAAGGGTTAAAAAAAAAGGAAAGTGAAGATTTGCGGCTGTCAAAGAGTCTTAAATTAAGGATTGCTTCTACTTGCACTTATTTTCTTCTCCAGTGCTTTGTAATCCTCTTCAGCCAATTTAGAAAATGCCCCTCTATGCCCTGGGAGGATTATATTTCAATAGGAGCAACATTTGATTATATGGAGGAGCGGAGCAGGGACCGGTGAACACCAGCGGTGACAGTGACTAATGAAAGCAGGGCCAACAGCTTGTGAATGGGGACGAGAGCTGTGTGGTGGTGCTTCCACCCTTAGTTAAATCGAAGGGTCCAATTTGGTCTGCTGAACAAACATTTATGGAGGTTTATTGAACACAAAATTAATTTAGGAGACATTAATCTAAAAAGAATGCAACTGACAGCCATAGTGGTGGTGTTTAATGGAAGACAGAGTAAAAAAATGAGCCCTTCCTTTTGTTGAGAAAATACGAGTATCCCAGGGCTTTCACAGACTCTTTTGAACAATACAGCCTCCAGATAGACCAAGCGAGCAGAATAGAACCCTTAAGAATGCACAATCTAAGAGATAAACACCCTGAAGTCATGTTGGCTTCAGGTACCATCTGCCCATTGGCACATATTCTTCTCTTGCTTTTGTTTTCTTTGCGTGTATGTTTGGCCTGGGTTTGTTCTGCGTAACCAGGCTTCTCGCAGTGTGGTCCACAGACCAACACTGTCAGCATTGCCTGGGAGCTTGTTGGAAACCCAGACACTCAGGTGCTGCCCCAGACTGACTGAATTTGCATCTGCATTTTAACCAGATTCCCAGGCAATTTGTAAGCACGTTAGAATTTGAGACACACTGTTTCATAAAATTCCCGTCTTTACGAGGAAAACATAACAGTCTAACCTCAATTGTCAGAAAACTAAGAACTGTCTGAAACTTTCCCCCTGCAAATTATAAAAGTAAGGACCAGTGCAGAAAATTCAAAAACAAAGAATAAGAGACATACAAAGGCAAAAAGTCGTCGTTATCTTATGAACCCAATATGACTACAATGAACATTTTGGGATGTGTTCTATGCATATGATGTGTATTTTGAAATACAAAAGGCAATCCTTCATCCATTCAGTCAGTCATTCAATAAACACAGAGCACCTAGTAGGCACTGGGTGCTGGGGATACAGTGATGAACGAGACTGATAAAGTTTGTGGGGAAACTAAAATGTAACCATATGAGCCTTAACCAGTTCCATTCCAGGGGTGGCAACCTCTTGTCTCCACTTGCCCAATCTCTGCCTTCTTTTCTCCTATGTCTGTATGTCTGACCCTCAGCTCCAGAGAGACAGTCTCCCCCTGATCTGCCTCATTGGCCTTCTCTCATCCGCAGGTTTCCCCCCTAATCTCCCTCTCCTCCAGTTCTTTTTAATTATAAGTTTACTGACATTTACTGAATGCTTACAAAGTGCTAGGCACAGTACTAAGTGCTTTGCATGTATTATCTTTTGTCCTTGCAACAATCCTACCAGGTACATACTAACATTATTGTCCCTGTTTATGGTTCAAGAAATTGCCCAAGGTCACCTGGATAGTAACTGGTGGTCAAACCCCAGGGCTAGCATTGAGTGGATATACTGATTCATGCTAGAGTGTTAATGGATAGTAACTAGCATGTGTCTCATCTGAGCATTTAATAGGGATCTGCCAGGGAGCAGACAAGATGCCGTAACCAAAAGAATGAATCTCTAATTGTAACATTTTAGGAAGAGGGGAAGGTCCAGCGGGACGGACAGATGTTAGAAAAGGATCTTCCATGTATACCTTATTTCATATCATTTAGCTTTTTAGTGCTCTTGTGACTTTGTTAGGGCTAAAAGAGAGAACACCAAAAAGAAGTTCCAGTTATTGACTCTAAAAGACCTTTTAAGAAATTTGACCTGCAACCCTGTTTGTTTTAAATTCCCAGCCAGACAAATGTTGTTGACCCAGAAGCCTCCTCCTCATTCTTCAACAGAATATTTCCTGCTCTTTGAAGTTTTTCTTGCATTACTCAGGCTGAGCTGACCCTTCCCTCCTTGCTGTAACATGCTCTTTCCACCACCTGGATGGGACCTGGTCTCTCCAAGCCTTGGTCTCCTCGTTTATAAGATGGGAATATCATCACAGGGTCAACATCATAGGACTGTGACAAAGGCTGTAGGAGGTATGTTTACAGCTCCATGACCAGCCAGCATGTGGTAAATACTCAGTAATGGTATTTATTGTTCTTTTCATAGTGTAGCTTTTTATTTGCATGTCTCTATCTCCTTTTTGATGTTTTCTGAAGAGCAAGCACTGCATCTTACTCATTTTTTACACCTCAAGGAGCAAAGATAGATCTAGAATTGGTGTGCACTGAGGGAAAGTACTAGCAGAAAAGAAAAAGAATATATTAGGCAAGAAATGAACAGGATTTCATTTATGGTGATGCCTCATCCTCTGGGGCATAGACGTGGAAGAGGACACTTGGTATTTATGGACAGTCGGGTAAATATTTTGCAGGTTCCCAAAGCATTGATGAGAAATCCTGATTTCTGGATTAAAATATCTGGTGATCTTGCCTTTCCCTTTATATTTGTGGTTATAGTGAATGGTTTGAAATATTTTTCTGTGTCAGGTTTTGTAGTTACGGGTTTAAAGAGAACTTGTCATTGGTTTAGGGGAAATGCAAACTGATCAGTGAATTGGAAAACCCCTAGAAAAGAAGGTTAAAGGATCCAGTATTAGTTGATATTAGAAGAGAAAACCTTTCTAGTAATTCCACTGCTGGGTATTTACCCAAAGAAAACAGAAATGCTAATTTGAAAACATACATGCACCCCAATGTTTATTGTAGCATTTTACAATAACCAAGATATGGAAGCAACCCAGTGTCCATCAAAAGATGAACGGATAAAGAAGAGGTGGTATATATATGTATGTATATGTATATGTATATGTATACATATATATATGTATATATACATATATATGTATATGTATATATATAGACACAATGGAATATATTAATTACTCAGCCATAAGAATGAGATCTTGCCATTTGTGACAACATGGATAGATCTAGAGGGTATTGTGCTAAGTGAAATAAGTCAGACAGAGAAAGACAAATATATCATTTCACATGTATGTAGGATCTAGAAAACAAAACAAACAAAAAGCCAGACTCTTAAATACAGGCAACAAACTGGTGGTTGCCAAAGAGGAGATGGATGAAGGGATGTATGAAATAGATGAAGGGGACTGAGAGTTACAAACTCCCAGTTATAAAATACATAAGTCATGAGGGTGAAATGTACAGCATAGGGAATATAATCAATAATATCTTAATAGCTCTGTATGGTGATAGGTGGTGACTACACTTACCATGGTGAATGCTGAGTAATGGACAGAATTTTCAAATCACTATGTTGTACACCTGAAACTAATATAACATTGTATGTCAATTATATTTCAACAATTAAAAAACAGACAAAATAGGAAGTGAAAGAAATAGAGGAACAAAAAAGACAGAAGATGTATAGAAAGCAAATAGATGGCAGTGGTAAATCCAACTATATCAATAATAACATTAAATGTATATGAATTAAAATCTAATCAAAAGTCAGAGATCTCCAGATTGGAAAAAGAAACAAAATCCAACTACATTCTATCCATAGGAGACACGTTTTAGATTCAAAGAGACAAACAGATTGAAAACAAAAGGATGGGAAAAGGTATAGCATGCAAACAGCAACCACAAAGAAGCTGGAATTTTAGCTATGTTAATATGAGACATAGAGACCTTTACATGTGCCACTAGAGATAAAGAAAACCTTTTAGGGTAAACTGATAATATTACGAAGGTGATCAGAAAATTGTGTGTATGTGTGTGTTGTGTGTGTCTATATACACAAAGAATAGTGTTACACTTCTCAAGTCATGTTTACATTGATTTGGACATAGACTTCTCTCAATTCCAGTAGTAGTAGTAGACAAAGTGAGAGGGCTCTGATAGTTGGGGGTTTTAGATCTGCTCTAAGGGCTTTATATTTGATATAAGGGATTTAAATTAGTCATAAGTGGGGGTCTTTTGAGACCAACTTGAGCTGTTACCTGCTTCCTAAGTTATAGAGAAAGGTCTAGGAGTAGCTTTTATCTATTTTTTTTTTAAATATAAGCGTTCTTTTGCTATAACAAAAAATCCTGGTTAATGAATTTCTTGGGAAATTTTATGCAGATAAACTATGAACAGAACACAACTCCAAATTAATTCCACAAATGTATTAGGTTATTATTAGCAAAGGAAGCTCTGTGTTTCTCAAGGGACTAATAATGGCCTAGGACAATTTTAAACTTCAAGATTAAACAATAGTAACACTATAATTTTAACGTTAAATGTCTCTGAAAGGCCGAAGAATAATTCTCTCCCAGCTTTTGGTTGCACTCTCTGGCCTCCTCTGACTGACAGCAGAGCTTGGAATGGGGAACTCTCCAGATGGTTGCTCTGATATGGCATCTGTACCCTCTGAAGGCTGGGGTCATGTCCATTGCTCCAGCTTCCTGTTTAAGAAGAAAGTATTCTTGCAGCTTAACTGCAAGCTTAAGCTTTGTTTCTCTTTAATTTGTTTTTCCTCTCAGCACAACATTATTTCCTTTTTTGGCTATAACCCTGAGTGGCCAATGGACATGAAGTATGTTTCGAGTATGCTACCTGGGCCAGATCCACCATGGCTAACCCACTTGTCAGTCTAACCAAGATTCTCCCTCAATACTCAAAAGCCACTGTTTAGTGGCCCTAGACCTCCCAAAGGGGAGATGGGGGGAAACCTCAGGCCAAGTCAACTGCAGAAAATGCATGGGTCCCTGATCATTGCGCTTGCAGAAGACTGTCAGCTTGGCTCTCCTGTTTGGATTTCTGATAGAATAAGAGAACAAAACTCAATCACTTATCAATAAATGCATGGAAGCAGCAAGTAGTGAGCTCCTACTTTGCTCTAGACTTCAATCCAGCTGTCAGAGATACAAATGTGCACAAAGCCTTAGTCCCTTCTGAGAAGGAGTCAAAGGTTGATATGTGAAAAACACACATGTAAAAACTATCTGGAACAGTGTGTTGTGGTATCAGATGTATGTAATAGGGAAGCTCTCCTGTTTTGGTCTAGTCTAAAAAGTAATGCCTTAATCATTTGTCTGTCATCATTCATTCATCATCCATTCACTGATTCATTCAGCAAACATTAAATACCTACCAAGGGCCAGGCACCTTGAGTTACTGTTATCTCAGCAAGCCCAAACAGACAAGGAGAAAGACCTTTGGAATCTAGCATGACAAGGGCACTGTTAGGGGTGAGTTACATATGAGAAGCCTGGTGGTATAATCTTTAAAGACTTCATGGGAGGTGATTAATCTAGTGGGGCTATTGGGTGGCACTTGTCCATTTGCTTAATGACAATATTGGATGAGTGGGTAGGCAGAGAGGGGAGTTTGAATGACTTTCAGCTGAATAATGTACCTAACATTCTCTGGTGGGGAATGTATGGTCAGAGAATTTTAAAACTGGTGTTTTAAGAAACTGTATGATATGGTGGTAGGATTTTTTTTTTTTTAAACTGGTGGTAGTGTTTTTACAAATTTTTTAAATTTAAGTTCTAGTTAGTTAACATACAGTGTTGTATTAGTTTCAGGTGTACAATACAATGATTCAACACCTCCATACAACACCTAGTGCTCATCACAACCTGTGCACTCTTTTTTTAAAATTTTTTATTGTTATGTTAATCACCATACATTAGATCATTAGTTTTTGATGTAGTGTTCCATGATTCATTGTTTGTACATAACACCCAGTGCTCCACGCAGAACGTGCCCTCTTTAATACCCATCACCAGGCTAACCCATCTCCCACCCCCACCCCCTCCCCTCTAGAACCCTCAGTTTGTTTCCCAGAGTCCATCATCTCTCATGGTTCATCTCCCCCTCCGATTTCCCCCCCATTCTTCCCCTCCTGCTAACTTCTTCCTTTTCTTTTTCTTAACATATATTACATTATTTGTTTCAGAGGTAACAGATCTGTGATTCAACAGTCTTACACAATTCACAGCACTCACCATAGCACATACCCTACCCAATGTCTATCACCCAGCCACCCCCTCCCTCCCAACCCCCACTACTCCAGCAACCCTCAGTTTGTTTCCTGAGATTAAGAATTCCTCATATCAGTGAGGTCATATGATACATGTCTTTCTCTGATTGACTTATTTCACTCAGCATAACACCCTCCAGTTCCATCCATGTCGTTGCAAATGGCAAGATCTCATTCCTTTTGATGGCTGCATAATATTCCATTCTGTATATA
>NW_027397063.1:139223319-139231558 GCF_003265705.2 Callorhinus ursinus | reverse complement strand
CCTATTGGCTAGTATTTTGGTGAGAATTTTTGCATCCATGTTCATCAAGGATATTGGTCTGTAATTCTCCTTTTTGATGGGGTCTTTGTCTGGTTTGGGGATCAAGGTAATGATGGCCTCATAAAACGGGTTTGGAAGTTTTCCTTCCATTTCTATTTTTTGGAACAGTTTCAGGAGAATAGGTATTAATTCTTCTTTAAATGTTTGGTAGAAATCCCCTGGGAAGCCATCTGGCCCTGGGCTTTTGTTTGTTGGGAGATCTTTGATGACTGCTTCAATTTCCTTCGTGGTTATAGGTCTGTTCAGGTTTTCTTTTCCTTCCTGGTTCAATTTTGGTAGTTGATACATCTCTAGGAATGCATCCATTTCTCCAGGTTATCTAATTTGCTGGCATAGAGTTGCTCATAATATGTTCTTCTAATTGTTTGTATTTCTTTGATGTTGGTTGTGATCTCTCCTCTTTCATTCATGATTTTGTTGATTTGGGTCCTTTCTCTTTTCTTTTTGATAAGTCTGGCCAGGGGTTTATCAATCTTGTTAATTCTTTCAAAGAACCAGCTCCTAGTTTCGTTGATCTGTTCTGCTGTCCTTTTGGTTTCTATTTCATTGGTTTCTGCTCTGATCTTTATGATTTCTCTTCTCCTGCTGGGTTTAGGCTTTATTTGCTTTTCTTTCTCCAGCTCCTTTAGGTGTAGGGTTAGGTTGTATATTTGAGACCTTTCTTGTTTCTTGAGAAAGGCTTGTATTGCTATATACTTTCAGGACTGCCTTTGCTGTATCCCAAAGATTTTGAACAGTTTTTTTTTCATTTTCATTGGTTTCCATGAACTTTTTAAATTCTTCTTTAATTTCCTGGTTGACCCATTCATTCCTTAGTAGGATGCTCTTTAGCCTCCGTGTATTTGAGTTCTTTCCGACTTTCCTTTTGTGATTGAGTTCTAGTTTCAAAGCATTGTGGTCAGAAAATATGCAGGGAATAATCCGAATCTTTTGGTACCGGTCGAGACCTGATTTGTGACCTAGGATGTGATCTCTTCTGGAGAATGTTCCATGGGCACTAGAGAAGAATGTGTATTCTGTTGCTTTGGGATGGAATGTTCTGAATATGTCTGTGAAGTCCATTTGGTCCAGTGTGTCATTTAAAGTCTTTATTTCCTTGGTGATCTGTTGCTTAGATGATCTGTCCATTTCAGTGAGAGGGTGTTAATGTGCCCCACTATTATTGTATTGTTGTCAATGTGTTTCTTTGCTTTTGTTATTAATTGGCTTATATAATTGGTTGCTCCCATGTTCGGGGCATAGATATTTACAATTGTTAGATCTTCTTGTTGGATAGACCCTTTAAGTAGGATATAGTGTCCTTCCTCATCTCTTATTACAGTCTTTGGTTTAAAATCTAATTTGTCTGATATAAGGATTGCCACCCCAGCTTTCTTTTGGTGTCCATTAGCATGGTAAATGGTTTTCCACCCCCTCACTTTCAATGTGGGGGTGTCTTTGGGTCTAAAATGAGTCTCTTGCAGACAGCATATCGATGGGTCTTGTTTTTTAATCCAATCTGATAGCCTGTGTCTTTTGATTGGGGCATTTAGCCCATTTACATGGGTAACTATTGAAAGATATGAATTTAGTGCCATTGTATTGCCTGTAAGGTGACTGTTACTGTATATTGTCTGTGTTCCTTTCTGGTCTATGCTGCTTTTAGTCTTTCTCTTTGCTTAGAGGACCGCTTTCAATATTTCTTGGAGGGCTTGTTTTGTGTTTGCAAATTCCTTTAGTTTTTCTTTGTCCTGGAAGCTTTTTATCTCTCCTTCTATGTTCAATGACAGCCTAGTTGGATATAGTGTTCTTGGCTGCATATTTTTCTCATTTAGTGCTCTGAAGATATCTTGCCAGTCCTTTCTGGCCTGCCAGATCTCTGTGGATAGGTCTGTTGCCAATCTAATGTTTCCACCATTATAGGTCACATATCTCTTCTCCCGAGCTGCTTTCAGGATTTTCTCCATGTCTCTGAGACTCGTAAGTTTTACTATTAGATGTCGGGGTGTTGACCTATTTTTATTAATTTTGAGAGGGGTTCTCTGTCCCTCCTGGATTTTGATGCCTGTTTCTTTCCCCACATTAGGGAAGTTCTCTGCTATAATTTGCTCCAATATACCTTCTGCCCCTCTCTCTCTTTCTTCTTCTTCTGGGATCCCAATTATTCTAATGTTGTTTTGTCTTATGGTATCATTTATCTCTCGAATTCTGCCCTCGTGATCCAGTAGTTCTTTATCTCTCTTTTTCTCAGCTTCTTTATTTTCCATCATTTGGTCTTCTATATCGCTGATTCTCTCTTCTGCCTCATTTATCCTAGCAGTTAGTGCCCCCATTTTTTATTGCACCTCATGAATAGCCTTTTTGATTTCGACTTGGTTAAATTTTAGTTCTTTTATTTCTCCAGAAAGGGTTTCTCTAATAACTTCCATGCTTTTTTCAAGCCCAGCTAGTATCTTTAAAGTCATGATTCTGAACTCTAGGTCCGACATTGCACTAATGTCCGTATTGAGTAGGTCCCTGGCAGATGGTCCTATCTCTTGTTCTTTTTGTTGAGGTGACTTTTCTCATCTTGTTTTTTTTTTGTCCAGAGGAGAATAGATGAATGAGAGAACAAAATGCTAACAGGTTAACAACGTCCCCAGAAAATATACTGTAATCAAATCAGAAAAGACCTGAAACCAGGGGAAAAGAAAGAAAGAAAAAAGAAAAGAAAAAGATAAAAAGAAAGAAAAACAGAACAAAAGAAAAAAAAACAGAATATGATCAAATATGATCAGGGTAGTACGTAGATCAGTGCCACACAGTAGATTTTGGGTGTATTTTGGTCTGTTAGAAGAAAGTGCCTCCTAAAATTTTAAAGAAAGAAAGACATATATGTACAAAATAAGGATTGAGACGATGAAGGGATGGAATATGAGTGTAAAGATGAAAATTAGAAAAAATTTTAAAAAAAGGAATTGATAAGATGTTTGAAAAAAAAAGAAGAGGATTAAAAAAAAGGAAAGAGAGAAAAAAAAGGGGAGAGAATGTGATCAGGCAGGAGACTAGAACAAAGCCATATACTAGAGATTTAGAGTATATTTTGATATGTTAAAAGAAACTGTATCTCAAACTTTTAAGGAGAGAAGAACTTATATATATATATATGCCAAAAATAAGGGTAACTACAATGAAGGGATAGAATATGACTCTAAAAATGAAAAATAAAAATTTTTTTAAAAAAAAGGGATTGATAAGATGTTGGTTGAAAAAGGGAAAATAAAAAAAAAAAAAACCAAAACAGTTAAAAAGAAATTAACTTTGAAAGACTAATGAATCATGGTAAAAAAGCCATGGAATTCTATGTGCAGTATTCCCCTAGCGCTGGAGTTCTGCCGTTCTCATTGATCGGTAAACTTGGTGTTGGCTGGCTGTTCGTGCTGATCTTCTGGGGGAGGGGCCCCTTTGCTGTGGTTCCCAAATGTCTTTGCCAGAGGCGGAATTGCCCTGCCCTTGTTGGTCTGGGCTAAGCAATCGGCTCCGGTTTGCTCTCGGGAGCTTTTGTTTCCTGCAAGCTTTCCATACAGCGTTGGAGGACGACAGTGAAAATGGCGGCCTCCCAGTCTCTGCTCTGGAGGAGCCGAGAACTTGGGGCCCCACTCCTCAGTGTGCCCCCAGAGAAAAGCAGTCAATCACTCCCATCTCCCTGGTCTCCGGCTGCACTCCGCGCTCACCCGGCCTGTGACCGAGCGTTTGTATCTCTGGCACCCGACCCCGTGTGGAGTCTCCAAACCAAGCAGATCCCTGCAGTGCACTCCTGTGCCCCTCCTCTTGGGGGAGGAAGGGGAGTCTCCCCGGATCTGCCGCTTGTTGGGTCCCTGCTGGAGAAGCAGTGGCCCGACTGTCACTGATCACAGTTTATGGCAACCCTGAGCTGCGAGCCCACGCCTCGGCTTTGTCTCTGCATCTGGCTACCCCGCTCCGATACCTGGGAGCTCTGCCACACTCAGGCACCCCTGGTCTTTCTGTGACCCCAAGGGTCCTGAGTCCACACTGTACCGCGAGGGTTCCACCCCCCACTTAGCCACTGGAGCGATGTCCCTCAGCGGAGCCAACTTCTAAAAGTTCCGATTTTGTGCTCCGCGGCTCTATCACTTGCCAGAAGCGGCCGACGGAGGCCCCCTCCGCCGCCGTCTATGCTCCCGAATATCACCTCGGATTCACTTCTCCGCACGTCCTACCTTCCAGAAAGTGGTCGCTTTTCTGTTCAGAGTTGTTGCTATTCTTTTTTTCGATCTCCTATTGAGTTCGTAGGTGTTCAGAATGGTTTGATCCCTAACCAGCTGAATTCCTGAGACCAGATGAAATCCAAGGCTCCTGCTCCTCCGCCATCTTGCTCTGCCCTCCTCAACACGTGCACTCTTTAATCCCCATCACCAATCCAGCTAACCCCTCACCTACCTCCCCAGTGGTAACCATCAGTTTTTATTCTCAATAGTTAGGAGTGTTTCTTGGTTTATCTCTTGCTTTCTCTTTTTTCTTTTGCTTGTTTTGTTTTTTAAATTCCACATATGAGTAAAAATCGTATGGTATTTATCCTTCTTTGACTTATTTTGCTTAGCATAATACTCTCTACTTCCATTCATGTCATTGCAAAGAGTGAGATTTCATTCCTTTTTTATGGCTGAGTAATATTCCATTGTGTTTATATATGTGTGTGTGTATGCACATCTTTATCCATTTGTCAATTGATGGACACTTGGGCTGCTTCCATAATTTGGCTATTTGTAGATATGCTGTTCTATAAACACTGTGGTGCATGTATTCATTTGAATTAGTATTTTTGTATTCTTTGGGTAAATACCCAGTAGTGCGATTTCTGGATTGTATGGTAGTTCTATTTTTAAGTTTTTATTAGGAAAC
The DNA here is from genome assembly GCF_003265705.2 of Callorhinus ursinus. Classification (NCBI taxonomy): domain Eukaryota; kingdom Metazoa; phylum Chordata; class Mammalia; order Carnivora; family Otariidae; genus Callorhinus; species Callorhinus ursinus. The sequence continues at coordinate 139,226,617 of NW_027397063.1, read as the reverse complement.
TTCATACTGTTTTCCATAATGGCTGCACCAGTTTACATTCCCACCAACAGTGCACAAGGGTTCCCCCTTCTCCACATTCTCGCCAATACCTGTTTTTTCTTATGTTGTTGATTTTAGTCATTCTCACAGGTGTGAGGTGATATCTCATTGTTGTTTGGATTTGCATTTCTCCAATGATAAGTGAGGTTGAGGATCTTTTCATGTGTCTGTTGGCCATCTGGATGTGTTCTTTGGAAAAATGCTTATTCATGTCTTCTGCCAATTTTTTTAAATTGGATTATTCGTTTTGTGGGTGTTGAGTTGTATAAGTTCTTTACATACTTTGGATATTAACCCTTTATCGGATATGTCATTAGCAAATATCTTCTCCCATTCTGTAGGTTGCTTTTTAGTTTTGTTGATTATTTCCTTCACCGTACAGAAACTTTTTATTTTGATGAAGTCCCAATAGTTTATTTTTGCTTTTTTCCCCCTTGCCTCAGAACACATCTAGAAAGAAGTTTCTATGGCTGGTGACAAAGAAGTTACTCCCCGTGTTCTCTTCTAGGAGTTTTATGATTTCAGGTCTCACATTTAGGTCTTCCATTTTGAATTCATTTTTATTTATTTTTTTTTTAGAGGAGAGAGCATGAGTGGGGCAGGGAGGGGCAGAGGGAGAGGGAGAGAAAGAGAGAGAATCTTAAGCAGGTTCCACTCCCAGCGCGGAGCTGGACGTGGGGCTTGATCTCATGACCCTGAGATCATGACCTGAGCCAAAATCAAGAGTTGAACACTTAACCAACTGAACCACTGAGGCACCCCCATCCATTTTGAATTTATTTCTGTGTATGATGTAAGAAAGTGGTTTAGTTTCATTCTTTTGCATGTTGCCGTCCAGTTTTCCCAACACCATTTGTTGAAGAGACTGTCTTTTCCCCATTGGATATTCTTTTCTGCTTTGTTGGAGATTAATTGACCGTATAATTGTGGGTTTATTTCTGGCCTCTCTATTGTGTTCTATTGATCTATGTGCCCATTTCTGTTCCAGTACTATACTGTTTTGATTACTAAAGCTTTGTCATATAACCTGAAGTCCAGAATTGTGATGCCTCCAGCTTTGCTTTTCTTTTTAAAGATGCTTTGGCTATTTGAGGTCTTTTGTGGTTCCATACTATTTTAGAATTATTTGTTCTAATTCTCTGAAAAATGCTGTTGGTATTTTGATAGAGATTGCATTAAATGTGTAGATTGCCTTGGGTAGTATTGATGTTTTAACAATATTTGTCCTTCCAATCCACAAGAGTGGAATGTCTTTCCATTTCTTTGTGTTGTCTTCACTTTCTTTCATCAGTGTTTTATAGTTTTCAGAGCACAGGTCCTTCACCTCTTTGGTTAGGTTTATTCCTAGGTATCTTACTGGTTTTGGTGCAATTGTACGTGGGATTTATTCCTTAAATCTCTTTCTGCTTCTTTGTTTTTGGTGTATAGGAATGCAACAGATTTCTGTATGTTGATTTTATATCCTGTGACTTTGCTAAATTCATGTATCTGTTCTAGCAGTTTTTTGGTGGAGTCTTTTGGGGTTTTCTGTATATAGTATGTGTCATCTACAAATAGTGAAAGTTTTACTTTTTCCTTTCCATTTTGGATGCCTTTTATTTTTTTGTTGTCTGATTGCTGAGGCTAGGACTTCCAGTACTATGTTGAATGAAAGTGGTGACAGTGGACATCCCTGTCTTGCTCCTGACTGTAGAGGAAAAATTGAGAGTTTTAAGATATTATCTACCTACCTACCTAAATATCCATTTAGGATATTAGCTGTGGGTTTTTCACCTATGGCCTTCATTATGTTGAAGTATGTTCCCTCTAAACCTACTTTGTTGAGGGTTTTTATCATGAATGGATGTTGTATTTTGTCAGATGCTTTTTCTGCATCTATTGAAATGATCATATGGTTTTTATCCTTTTTTATTAATGTGATGTATCACATTGATTGATTTGTGAATACTGAACCACACTTGCAGTATGGGAATAGATACGAATTGATCATGGTGAATGATTTTTTAAATGAATTGTTGGATTCCATGTGTCAGTATTTTGTTGAGGATTTTCACATCAGAGATATTGGCCTGTAGTTCTCTTTTTAAGTGTTGTTTTTATCTGGTTTTAGTATCGGGGTAATTCAGGGCTCATAGAATGAATTTGGAAATTTTCTTTCCTTTTTTATTTTTTTTGGAATAGATTGAGAAGAATTGGTATTAATTCTTCTTTAAATGTTTGGTAGAATTCACCTGTGAAGCCATCTGGTCCCAGACTTCTGTTTGTTGGGAGTTTTTTGATTACTGATTTAATTTCTTTGCTGGTTTTTGGTGTGTTTAAGTTTTCTATTTCTCCCTGTTTCAGTTTTGGTAATTTATGTTTCTAGGAATTTGTCCATGTCTTCTAGGTTGTCCAATTTGTTGGCATACAGTTTTTCATAATATTCTCTTATAATTGTATTTCTGTGGTGTTGAGTGTTATTTCTTGTCTCTTGTTTGTGATTTTATTTGTTTAGGTCCTTTCTCTTTTCTTTTTGATAAGTCTGGCTAGAGGCTTATCAATTTTATTAATTCTTTCAAAGAACCATCTCCTGGTTTCATTGATCTGTTCTATTGTTTTTTGTTTGTTTGTTTGTAGTTTCTATATCATTTATTTCTGCTCTAATCTTTGTTATTTCCTTCCTTCTGCTGGCTTTAGGCTTTGTTTGTTGTGCTTTTTCTATCTCCTTTAGGTGTAAGGTTAGATTGTTTGAGATATTTCTTGCTTCTTGAGGTAGGCTTGTGTTGCTATAAACTTCCCTCAGAACCACTTTTGCTGTGTCCCAAATGTTTTGGATGGTTGTGTTTCATTTTCATGTATTTTTTTATTTCTTTTTTTCTATTTCCTGTGGACCCAATTCATTGTTTAGTAGTATGTTGTTTAACCTCCATGTATTTGTGGTCTTTCTAGATTTTTTCTTTTGGTTGACTTCTAGTTTCATAGAGTTATGGTCAGAAAAGATGCATGGTATGACTTCAATCTTCTTGTATTTGTTGAGACTTGCTTTATGGCCTAACATGTGATCTATTCTGGAGAATGCTCATGTGCACTTGAAAAGAATGTGTATTCTGCTCTTTTAGGATGGAGTGTTCTGAATATATCTGTTAAGTCCATCTGGTCCAGTGTGTCATTCAAAACCATTGTTTCCTTCCTTGTTGATTTTCATTTTCTTTCTCTCTTTCTTTCTCTCTCTCTCTTTCTTTCTTTCTTTCTTTCTTTCTTTCTTTCTTTCTTTCTTTCT
>NW_027397063.1:139208847-139223309 GCF_003265705.2 Callorhinus ursinus | reverse complement strand
TCTTTCTTTCTTTCTTTCTTTCTTTCTTTCTTTCTTTCTTTCTTTCTTTCTTTCTTTCTTTCTTCCTTCCTTCCTTCCTTCCTTCCTTCCTTCCTTTCTTTCTTTCTTTCTTTCTTTTATTTCTTTCTTTCTTTTTTTAGTTCTATACATTCATTTTTAGAGAGAGAGAAAACATGCAAACAGAGGGAGAGGCAGAGGGAGAGGGAGAGGGAGAGAATCTCAAGCAGACTACCCGTGGAGTGCAGAGCCTGACATGGGCCTAATCCCACCATCCCAAGATCATGACCTGAGCCGAAATCAAGAGTTGGGCACTTAACTGACTGAGCCATCCAGGCGCCCCCTCCTTGTTGATTTTCTGTTTGGATGATCTGTCCATTGATGTAAGTAGGGGGTGGTAGGGTTTTTATAGTTGGCAGAACCTCTGCAGTTTTTGGATATTTTTATTCTCAATTATCTTGCATATCTTGGGGCATTGGTTAAACAAACATCTGTCTTTGTTCATGGCATTCCAGGATTACCTATGTGACTTACTCAGGTAAACCTTCAGAAGAGGTAGGTGTACTTGGCTTCTACCTTAAGGTCAACGAGAGACTAGGAAAGGAAGGAGCAAGGGGCTGAGGGAATGAGCTCTGGAGCCTCATGGACCTGGTTTTTGTTTTCAGATCTCCTACTTAACCTGGAACCATTTCTCAACTTTCTAAACTCCAGTTTTCTTTATTTGTAAAACAGAATAAAATCTACCTCATAGGTTTGTATTTGAGAATTAAATAAAGCAATGCAGATTAGATTGGGTTCTAAACAGTGTAGACTCTGAGTGGAGGGTTAGTGTGAAAGTGATTTATGAGGAAGTGGACTTAGAAAAAATACTTTGTTTTTTGTAAGAAAAGCAGCTAGCTACATGCATTTATTTTCAATAACTCACTGATTTGAGATTCCACCCTTTAAACATACAACCCTCTATATTGTTCCACTGATCAGTCTATTCATTCATCAATGTTTTAGTAACTATAGATTTATAGTACATTTAATATGATAAAATGAATTCCCCTTAATATTCTTCTTCTTCTTCTTCTTTTTTTTTTTTTTACTATTTTGACTCTTCTTACACATTTGTTTTCAAACTTGAAAATTTATCTAGAAATTTTGATTGACAGTAGCTCAGCTTATAGATTTAGGGAGAAGTGACATCTTTACATTTTTAATCTTTCTATCCAAGAATATGGCATTCCTCTCCATATGTTCCTATGTTCTTTTAGATCATTAAGTACAATTTTATAGTTTTAATCTTATAGGTCATGTCCATGTTTGTTGGATTTATTCAGATGGATCTTATATTAATGTGAGTGGGATCTGTTTGTGTGTGTGTTTAGAGAGTTTTAATTATTTAGTTACTCTTTATCCACTGGTTCTAGCTTTCCCTGTTAGGGACCTGGTCTTCAAGGTGGGGTATGAATATCAATGGGGATACATGAGGACTTTCCAGGCAGTATTAGAGTATGGTGAGTCTAAGGAAGTCATTTTCTGGATCTTCAACTGCTACAGGTAGGTCTTACTCAAGGTCGACCTGCTTGAAAAGAGAGTGGGGTCTGTTTTTGTATTGACTTTTCTAATTGAATTAGATTTTTATTCTTGGTGTATAAGAAACCTACTGATTTTCTGCATTTATTTTGTAACTGATCACTTTATTGAATTTACTGATTATCTCTGATAGTTTTCCAATTGATTTTCTTGGGTTTTTGAGGAATGTAATGATAAGATCTGCGAATATGGGAAACTTGCCCTCTTGTTTAGAATATTAATGTACTTATTTTACTTTTTAGTTATTTTATTGTTTAACATGCTTACAGTTAGCCCTTGAACAACATGGGTTTGAACTGCGTGGGTCCACTTACACGCAGATTTTTTTCAAAACATATAGTATGGTCCTGTACATGTATTCTCTGTTACTTACGACTTTCTTAATAACATTTTCTTTTCTCTAGCCTACTTGAAGAATATAGTATGTAATACATATAATATACAAAATAACTATTAATCAACTGTTTGTTGTGGGTAGGCCAGTAGGCTATTAGTAGTTATATTTTTGGGGAGTCAAAGTTATATACAGATTTTCAACTGCATGGAGAGTCAGTACTCCTAACCTCTGTGGAGCTCAGAAAGTCAACTGAATACTGTTTAGGACTTCAGTTGGAATATTTATGTTTCACCATTAAGCTGTTAGTTTTGTGATTGTATATATTATTAATTTTATTGAATTTCTAAAAAAATCATGGTCTTTTGCTTTTTGGAAATCTCTCATGATTATCACTTGATTTCTCCCTTTGATCCACTATGGATCAAATATATTGAAGAAATATACTACTTAGATTTCCTAATTTCTTAAAAGATTTTATTTACTTATTTGAGAGAGAGAGAGGGAATGAGTGAGAGAGAAAGCACAAGCTGGGCGGGGGGAGAGGCGGAGGGAGAAGCAGACTCCCCGCTGAGCAGGGAACCCAAAGCGGGGTTGGATCCCAGGACCCTGGGATCATGACCTGAGCCGGAGGCTTAGGTCTTAACTGACTGAGCCACCCAGGCACCCCAGATTTCCTAATTTTTAACTGTGCCTACCTTCCTGGATAAATCCCACTTGAATTAATTTTAAAATACCAATAGATTCTATTGCTATTATATTTAGACTTTTCATGTATACTTACATATGTTGGAGTGGTTTTTAAAAACAATTATCATGGGCAAGATTTGATATCAGCTCTATGTCAGTGTCTTTAAAAAAGAATGGAGATGTTTTCTTTCTTTTCTTATTCTCTGATATGTCCTAAATAGCATATGAAGTTTGATTTTGAAATCCCTGAAACAATTTAAAACTGGCACAAACAGGAGAAGTAGTTTCTCTTTCTGACCGTTTCCCTAATTTTGATCTGGGGAGATAGGAAAAGATGAATTATTTTCAGCTTGTCTTATCAAAGGGTGTTTTCAATTATCACTTCAGCCATTAATTGGCTTTTCTGAGGAGCAATTTCCTTTTCTTATGAGAGGACCCTCAGGGTGTCTGTGGCCCTGTGAACTGCCTCCTGGGCTGGGGCATGGGAACTTAGTGGACTGACTTCACAGATTGTCATTTTCTCCCCCACGAAAAGACTTCATTGAGAAAAGAAAGCAAAGCAGGAAGGAGGGCTGGGTGCTTAAATCCTGTCCTTACTTTACCCCTTCTGCCTCCCACCCTCTAAGGAACTCTGTCGTTGGGTATGTCAAATATATATTTGCCCCGATGCCTTCCAATGCAGCCGAAATATCCCCAATGAAAATCTCAATGAAATACCTCCTAATGAAAACTTCACCTGTCTCCTTGTCCTCCAAATGTCCTTTCCTTCTGCCTTCCCCGTTCAGTTGATGGCACCTCCATGCAACTTCCCAAATCAAGAGTCTGAGGTTTGTCCATGATTTTGCCTTCTCTTTTACCCATCCCATTTGATTTGTTCACAAGTTCTCTCAAATCCATCATTCTTTCTCTTTTTTTACCCATCATTGCTGCCTTACCTCCCATCCTTAAATCTGACCTTCATTGTCATGTTGGCCTGTTCATTAGCCTCCGACTCCAGTCTTGCCCCTGGCATACTCCCACTCCTCCAAATCTCCTTCCACACTTCTGCCAGAGTCACCTTTTAAAAATGATTTTGATTTTTATTAAAGTACTGTGTATAGTTAAAAATATCAAACACAGTCACTGGTATGCATTTTTTAAATAAAAAAAAGCTTTGAAAACTGATTTTTGGGAGGTACCTTAGCACCAAAACTCATTCTGGTGGCAAACCCTGACCTAAAGTTAAAAGCCCTTTTGCAAAAATATTGTGTTGGAATGCCTGTGTTGTTCAGTTGGTTAAGAGTCTGACTTGATTTTGGCTGGGGTCATGATTTCAGGGTCTGGCTCTGTGCTGGGCACTGAGCCTCTTGGGATTCTCTCTCTCTCTCTCCCTCTGTCCCTCCCCCTCACTTGTGCTTTCTTTCTCTCTCAAAAAGAATATTGTGTTAATTATGGGGTGCTGCCCATAATTATGAGCACATAATTGTGTGCTTATGATACAGTATATGCATATTATCTTTTAAAAATCAGAAAATATCTGAATTCTGAAATACATCTGGTTTTAAAGATTCAAGGTGGAGTGGGGGGCCCCATCTCATTCTTCAGAGACAACTCTTTAAATTCCTTTAGCTTTTAAAAATTAGCTCTTTCATCTGGGCTGCTGACATGCCATCCAGACTGAGGAAGACCTGGAAACTTCAGGGCCATGTGGTCCACAGCCGCATGGGCAAGCACCAAAAACACTCAGGAGGCCAGGGTCATGCTGGTGGCATGCTTCACCACAGGATCAACTTTGATCAATATCACCCAGGTTACTTTGGAAAAGTTGGTAGGAGGCATTACCACTTAAAGAGGAACCAGAGCTTCTGCCCAGTTGTCAACCTTGATAAACTGTGGACATTGGTCAGTGGGCAGATGCGGGTAAGTGCTGCCAAAAATAGGACTGGAGCTGCTTTTATCATCGATGTGGTGCAATTGGGCTACTACAAAGTTTTGGGAAAGGGAAAGCTCCCAAAACAGCCTGTTATCCTGAAAGCCAAGTTCTTCAGTAGAAGAGTTGTGGAGAAGATTAAGGGTGTGTGTGTGTGTGGGGGGGCTGCGTCCTGGTAGCTTGAAGCCAAGTGGAGGGAGGTTCATACTAACAAATGCTTTTAAAAATTATATTTATATTCATCTTTTGAATTTCTTGATTTGTCAATTTTGGATATTTTTGCACATTGACTTTCTATTATAATTTATTAAGATTTGACTGACATGTTTCCCAACTGTCTTAGTCCGCTAGGGCTGCCATAACAAAATACTACAGACTGGGCAGTTTCAACAACAGAAATTTATTTCCTCACAGTTCTGGAGGCTGGAAGTCTAAGATCAAGGTAACAAGAGGGTTCGTTTCTCCTGAAGCCTCTCTTCTTGGCTTATAGAGGGCCATTTTCTTCTGGTGTCTTCACATGTTCTTCCCTTTGTACATATCTGTGTCTTAATTTCTTTTTCTTATAAGAACACCAGTCATATTGGATTAGGGCTCACCTTAATGACTTCATTTAACATTTATTACCTCTTTAAAAATTCTATCTCCAAATACAGTCACATTCAGACGGGGATTAGGACTTTGACATATGAATTTTGGATACCGTTCAATCTGTAACACCAACTACATCTGTTCATCTATATGTTCATAAAACTTTTGGTTTACTCAGTTGTCAGTTTGCATTGTTCATTGTTAGCTTTGTGCAAATACTGTTTATTACAGAGTATAGGAAAGCACTATAATTATATTTCCTTTTTAATTTTTTTCCTGGTGTTAATAATTGTCTCCAATCATTAATTCAATTGTTAACCTGTGTACCTATCGTTACATTTTTTCTCAAATGCTTTATCAAATCTATCTGTGTTAACATGATTTTTTAGGTAGTTAAAAGTATATTTAAAAAATCCCCAACCCTATTCCACCAGTCTGCTTCTCCTGAAATGGTCACTCTTTAAACCCGTGAGGTAGATATCATCCCTCTTTGGGTTCTTTCTTTGGATCCAGGTTTTCTTTCCTCTTCATTTTCTTATTTTTTTCTAAGGCACATCAGCAGTAGCTTTCTAGGGAAAGGCATGAGATATAATTTTTTGGCTTCCTGCATGCATTAAAATACATATATATATATTTTATTTTATTTTATTTTATTATGTTAATCACCATACATTACATCACTAGTTTTTGATGTAGTGTTCCATGATTCATTGTTTGTGTATAAAACCCATGCTCCATTCAATATGTGCCCTCTTTAATACCCATCACCAGGCTAAACCATCCCCCCAGCCCCTGCCCCTCTAGAACCCTCAGTTTGTTTCTCAGAGTCCACAGTCTCTCATGGTTTGCCTCTCCCTCCGATTTACCCCCTTCATTTTTCCCTTCCTACTATCTTCTTCTTCTTCTTCTTTTTTTTTTAACATATAATGTATTACTTGTTTCAGAGGTACAGGTCTGCTTTTCGACAGTCTTACACAATTCACAGCATTTACCATAGCACATACCCTCCCCAGTGTCTATCACCAAGCCACCCCATCCCACCCCATGCCCTACCACTCCAGCAACCCTCAATTTGTTTCCTGAGATTAAGAATTCCTTATATCAGTGAGATCATATGATACATGTCTTTCTCTGATTGACATATTTCACTCAGCATAATACCCTCCAGTTCTATCTACGTCATTGCAAAAGGCAAGATTTCATTCCTTTTGATGGCTGCATAATATTCCATTGTATATATATGTACCACGACTTCTTTATCCATTCATCTGTCGATGAACATCTTGGCTCTTTCCATAGTTTGGCTATTGTGGACATTGCTGCCATAAACATCAGGATGCACATACCCCTTCAGATCCCTACATTTGTATCTTTGGAGTAAATACCCAGTAGAGCAATTGCTGGGTCATAGGGTAGCTCTCTTTTCAACTTTTTGAGGAACCTCCATACTGTTTTCCAGAGTGACTGCACCAACTTGCATTCCCACCAACAGTGTAGGAGGGTTCCCCTTTCTCCACATCCCCGCCAACATCTGTCGTTTCCTGACTTGTTAATTTTAGCCATTCTGACTGGTGTGAGTTGGTATCTCATGGAGGTTTTGGTTTGGATTTCCCTGATGCCGAGTGATGTGGAGCACTTTTTCATGTGTCTGTTGGCCATTTGGATGTCTTCTTTGAAAAAATGTCTGTTCATGTCTTCTGCCCATTTCTTGATTGGATCATTTGTTCTTTGGGTGTTGAGTTTGGTAAGTTCTTTATAGATTTTGGATACTAGACCTTTTTCTGATTTGCAATAGCTTTTTTTTGCAAATAGCTTCTCCCATTCTGTCAGTTGTCTTTTGGTTTTGTTGACTGTTTCTTTTGCTGTGCAAAAGCTTTTTATTTTGATGAAGTTCCAGTAGTTCATTTTTGCCTTTATTTCCCTTGCCTTTGGCGATGTTTCTAGGAAGAAGTTGCTGTGGCTAAGGTCGAAAAGGTTGCTGCCTGTGTTCTCCATTAGGATTTTGATGGACTCCTGCCTCACATCTAGGTCTTTCAACCATTTGGAGTCGATTTTTGTGTGTGGTGTAAGGAAATGGTCCAGTTTCATCCTTCTGCATGTGGCTGTCCAATTTCCCCAACACCATTTGTGGAAGAGACTGTCTTTTTTCCTTTGGACATTCTTTCCTGCTTTGTCAAAGATTAGTTGACCATAGAGTTGAGAGTCCATTTCTGGGCTCTCTATTCTGTTCCATTGATCTGTGTGTCTGTTTTTGTGCCAGTACCATACTGTCTTGATGATGACAGCTTTGTAATAGAGCTGGAAGTCCAGAATTGTGATGCCGCCAGCTTTGCTTTTCTTTTTCAACATTCCTCTGGCTATTCAGGGTCTCTTCTGGTTCCATAAAAATTTTAGGATTATTTGTTCCATTTCTTTGTAAAAAGTGGATGGTATTTTGATAGGAATTGCATTAAATGTGTAGATTGCTCTAGGTAGCATTGACATCTTCACAATATTTGTTCTTCCAATCCATGAGCATGGAACCTTTTTCCATTTCTTTGTGTCTTCCTCAATTTCTTTCATGAATATTTTATAGTTTTCTGCGTACAGATCCTTTGCCTCTTTGGTTAGATTTATTCCTAGGTATCTTATGGTTTTGGGTGCCATTGTAAATGGGAACGTCTCCTTAATTTTCTTTCTTCTGTCTTGTTGTTGGTGTATAGGAATGCCACTGATTTCTGTGCATTGATTTTATATCCTGCCACTTTACTGAATTCCTGTATGAGGTCTAGCAGTTTTGGGGTGGAGTTTTTTGGATTTTCCACATAAAGTATCATATCATCTGCAAAGAGTGAGAGTTTGATTTCTTCTTTGCCGATTCGGATGCATTTTATTTCTTTTTGTTGACTGATTGCTGAGGCTAGGACTTCTAGTACTATGTTGAATAGCAGTGGTGATAGTGGACATCCCTGCCGCGTTCCTGACCTTAGTGGGAAAGCTCTCAGTTTTTCCCAATGATAATGATATTTGCTGTAGGTTTTTCATAGATGGCTTTTATGATATTGAGGTATGTACCCTCTATCCCTGTACTCTGAAGGGTTTTGATCAAGAAGGAATGCTGTACTTTGTCAAATGCCTTTTTTGCATCTATTGAGAGGATCATATAGTTCTTGTTCTTTCTTTTGTTAGTGTATTGTATCACATTGATTGATTTGTGGCTGTTGAACCAAACTTGCAGCCCAGGAATAAATCCCACTTGTTTGTGGTGAATAACCCTTTTAATATATGGTTGGATCCTATTGGCTAGTATTTTGGTGAGAATTTTTGCATCCATGTTCATCAGGGATATTGGTCTGTAATTCTCCTTTTTGATGGGGTCTTTGTCCGGTTTGGGGATCAAGGTAATGGTGGCCTCATAAAACGAGTTTGGAAATTTCCCTTCCATTTCTATTTTTTGGAACAGTTTCAGAAGAATAGGTATTAATTCTTCTTTAAATGTTTGGTAGAATTCCCCTGGGAAGCCATCTGGCCTTGGGCTCTTGTTTGTAGGGAGATTTTTGATGACTGATTCAATTTCCATAGTGGTTATAAGTCTGTTCAGGTTTTCTATTTCTTCCTGGTTCAGTTTTGGTAGCTGATACATCTCTAGGAATGCACCCATTTCTTCCAGGTTATCTAATTTGCTGGCATAGAGTTGCTCATAATATGTTCTTATTGTTTGTATTTCTTTGGTGTTGGCTGTGATCTCTCCTCTTTCATTCATGATTTTGTTGATTTGGGTCCTTTCTCTTTTCTTTTTGATAAGTCTGGACAGGGATTTATCAATCTTGTTCATTCTTTCAAAGAACCAGCTCCTAGTTTCGTTGATCTGTTCTACTGTTCTTTTGGTTTCTAGTTCATTGATTTCTGCTCTGATCTTTATGATTTCTCTTCTCCTGCTGGGTTCAGGCTTCCTTTAAGTGTAGGGTTATGTTGTGTATTTGAGACCTTTCTTGTTTCTTGAGAAAGGCTTGTATTGCTATATACTTTCCTCTTAGGACTGCCTTTGCTGCATCCCAAAGATTTTGAACAGTTGTGTTTTCATTTTCATTGGTTTCCATGAATTTTTTTAATTCTTCTTTAATTTCCTGGTTGACCCCTTCATTCTTTAGTAGGATGCTCTTTAGCCTCCATGTATTTGAGTTCTTTCCGTCTTTCCTCTTGTGATTGAGTTCTAGTTTCAAAGCACTGTGGTCAGAAAATATGCAGGGAATGATCCAATCTTTTGGTCAGTGGAGACCTGATTTGTGACCTATGGTGTGATCTATTCTGGAGAATGTTCCATGGGCACTAGAGAAGAATGTGTATTCCATTGCTTTGGGATGGTATGTTCTGAATATATCTGTGAAGTCCATTTGGTCCAGTGTGTCATTTAAAGTCTTTATTTCCTGGTTGATCTGTTGCTTAGATGATCTGTCCATTTCAGTCAGGGGGGTGTTAAAGTCCCCCACTATTATTGTATTGTTGTCAATGTGTTTCTTTGCTTTTGTTATTAATTGGCTTATATAATTGGCTGCTCCCATGTTAGGTGCCTAGATATTTACAATTGTTAGATCTTCTTGTTGGATAGACCCTTTAAGTAGGATAGAGCGTCCTTCCTCATCTCTTATTACAGTCTTTGGTTTAAAATCTAATTTGTCTGATATAAGGATTGCCACCCCAGCTTTCTTTTGGTGTCCATTAGCATGGTAATTGGTTTTCCACCCCCTCACTTTCAATCTGGAGGTGTCTTTGGGTCTAAAATGAGTCTCTTGCAGACAGCATATCGATGGGTCTTGTTTTTTTATCCAGTCTGATAGCCTGTATCTTTTGGTTGGGGCATTTGCCCATTTACATTCAGGGTAACTATTGAAAGATATGAATTTTGTGCCATTGTATTGCCTGTAAGGTGGCTATTACTGTATATTGTCTGTGTTCCCTTCTGGTCTATATTACTTTTAGGCTCTCCCCTCCCTTGAGGACCCCTCTCAATATTTCTTGGAGGGCGGGTTTTGTGTTTGCACATTCCTTTAGTTTTTGTTTGTCCTGGAAGCTTATCTCTCCTTCAATTTTCACTGAGAGCCTAGCTGGATATAGTATTCTTGGCTGCATATTTTTCTCATTTAGTGCTCTAAATATATCATGTCAGTCCTTTCTGGCCTGCCAGGTCTCTGTGGATAGGTCTGTTGCCAATCTAATGTTCCTATCCTTGTAGGTTACAGATCCCTTATCCCGAGCTGCTTTCAGGATTTTCTCTTTGTCTCTGAGACTCGTAAGTTTTGCTATTAGATGTCGGGGTGTTGACCTATTTTTATTGATTTTGAGAGGGGTTCTCTGTGCCTCCTGGATTTTGCTGCCTGTTTCCTTCCCCAAATTAGGGAAGTTCTCTGCTATAATTTACTCCAATATGCCTTCTGCGCCTCTCTTTCTTCTTCTGGGATCCCAATTATTCCAATATTGTTTCATCTTATGGTATTACTTATCTCTCAAATTCTGCCCTTGTGATCCAGTAGTTGTTTATTTCTCTTTTTCTCAGCTTCCCTATTTTCCATCATTTGGTCTTCTATATCGCTGATTCTCTCTTCTGCCTCATTTATCGTAGCAGTTAGACCCTCCATCTTTTATTGCACCTCATGAATAGCCTTTTTGATTTCGACTTGGTTAGATTTTAGTTCTTCTGTTTCTCCAGAAAGGGGTTCTCTAATATCTTCCATGCATTTTTCAAGCCCAGCTAGTATCTTTATAATCGTCATTCTGAACTCTAGTTCTGATATCTTACTAATGTCCGTATTGTTAGTCCCTGGAAGTTGATACTGCCAGTCGGTTCTTTTTTTTGAGGTGATTTTTTTTCCATCTTGTCATTTTGTCCAGAGGAGAATAGATGAATGAGAGAACAAAATGCTAACAGGGTAACAACGACCCCAGAAAAATACACACTAAACAAATCAGAAGAGTCTGAAACTGGGGGAAAAGAAAGGGAAAGAAAGAGAAAAGAAAAAGAAAAAGGAAAAAAAAAGAATATGATCAAATATGATCAGGCTGGTGAATAGATCAGTGCCACACACTAGATTTTGGGCGTATTTTGGTCTTTTAGAGGAAAGTGCCTCCCAAAATTTTAAAGAAAGAAAAACTTATATATGTACAAAAATAAGGGTAAATACGATGAAGGGATGGAATATGACTGTAAAGATAAGAATTATAAAAGATGTTATAAAAGGAATTGATAAGATAAGAAGTTGGTTAAAAAAAGAAAGAAGAGAAATTAAAAAAAAAAAAGGGAGAGAATGTGATCAGGCAGGAGACTAGAACAAAGCCATACACTAGAGATTTAGGGTACATTTTGGTCTGTTAGAAGAAACTGTATCCCAAAATTTTAAAGTGAGAACAACTTATATATATATATAAGGTTAACTACAATGAAGGGATAGACTATGACTCTAAAAATGAAAATTAAAAAAGATTTAAAAAAGGAATTGATAAGATGTTGGTTGAAAAAGGGAAAAAGAAAAACAAAAAAAAGAAAAAAATTAAAAAAATTAACTTTGAAAGACTAAAGAATCATGGTAAAAAAGCCATGAATTCTATGTGCAGTATTCCCCTAGCGCTGGAGTTCTGCCGTTCTCATTGATCAGTAAAATTGGTCTTGGCTGGCTGTTCTTGCAGATCTTCGGGGGGAGGTCCTGTTGCGTGGTTCCCAAATGTCTTTGTCCCGAGGCGGAATTGCCCCGCCCTTGCTGGGTCGGGCTAAGCTATGGGCTCGGGTTTGCTTTCGGGAGCTTTTGTTCCCTGCAAGCTTCCCGTACAGCTTTGGAGGACGTCAGTGAAAGTGGCGGCCTCCCAATCTCCGACCCGGAGGAGCCAAGAACTTGGGGCCCCACTCCTCAGCGAGCCCCCAGAGGAAAGCAGTCAATCACTCCCATCTACCCCGGTCTCCGGCCGCAATCCGTGCTCACCCGGCCTGTGACTGGGCGTTTCTATCTCTGGCACCCGACTCGGTGTGGAGTCTCCAAACCCAGCAGATCCCTGCGGTGCGCTCCCGCACCGCTCCTCCCGGGGGAGGAAGGGGACTCTCCCCGGATCTGCCGCTTACTGGGTCCCTGCTGGAGGAGCAGTGGCCCGACTGGGCCGCGGATCACAGATTATGGCAACCCCGAGCTGAGAGCCCGCGCCTCGGCTCCGTCTCTGCAGCCAGCTTCCCCGCTCCGATACCTGGGAGCTCTGCTGCACTCAGGCACCCCCGGTCTTTCTGTGACCCCAAGGGTCCTGAGACCACACTGTCCCGCGAGGGTTCCACCCCCCGCTTAGCCACTGGAGCGACGTCCCTCCGCGGAGCCGGCTTCTAAAAGATCCGATTTTGTGCTCCGCGGCTCTATCACTTGCCAGAAGCGGCCGACGGAGGCCCCTCTCCCGCCGTCTATCCTCCCGAATATCGCCTCGGATTCACTTCTCCGCTCGTCCTACCTTCCAGTCAGTGGTCGCTTCTCTGTTCAGAGTTGTTGCTACTCTCCTCTTCAATCTCCTGTTGAGTTCGTAGGTGTTCAGAGTGGTCTGATCCCTATTCAGCTGAATTCCTGGGGCCAGACGAAATCCAGGTCTCCTACTCCTCCGCCATCTTGCTCCGCCCACTCGGAATTCTTTTTAATTCTTTCATCTCATTCTTCCACTCAATGCCCGACTTTATAAGCTCACCTCCAATAAACTGCTTCTCTTGTCATTATCTTGTCTGCTACACTTCTCCCACCCTTCCCTTTTTGTTTCCTGAAGTAAAAGTTATAATCTATCTGAGGTGAGGAATTTTTAAATTTAGTTATTTCAACCACCAGACCTCTAAGTTATGGTAATAAGAGATATTTTAAAAGACTGTCACCACAATCCAATATAAATACCTGAAAAATTTAAATAAATTGAATGCTTTTAGGTTGGTCACCACAATGGTAGCTCTTGAGATAAAGATTGGTGGGCAGATGGTTTGCTAAGGAACTGCGTCCAGTAGAATTTACTAAGGGAATGGGGAAGAAGGACAGGGAAGGGAGAGAAGCCTGACAAGGATGTAATTTTAGGCAGAGTCGGAAGCCTAAGCCTGATCCTCCAGAGGAACTCTGGAGTGTAAATTATCCTTCAGAATTTGTCCATCCTTGAAGCAAGGGAGTTGGGTTTTCATAACCCAGCACTGTCAGTCATTGGCTCTGGGGTAGGGCAACCAACCATCCTAGTTGGGTCCAGGACTGGCTTGGTTTTAGCAGTAAAAGCCTCATGTTCTAGCCAACATGTGTTGTTGGCAACACTAACAGGAACTTCCAGCTCTCTATGCTTTGGGGCAAAGTGGTTTCAGTAGCTCAAGGGAAGTCCTTGGAAAAGAAATAGTTGCATCCATTAGAAGCTGTGGTGGGCAGAATAATGACCCCCAAAGATGTCCACATCCTAATCCCCAGAACCTGTGAATACCTTATCTTAGGTGACAAAAGGGACTTCGCAGATGTGATTAAAGTAAGGATCTTGAGATGGAGAGATTAGCCTGGATTATCCAGGGGGCCCAATGTCATCACAAGGATCCTTATCATTGAAAGGGGGAGGCGGGAGAGTCAGAGATGTGATGGTGGATGCAGAGCTCAGAAGGATGCCATTTATGGCTTTACACGTGGAGGGGGCCACCAGCCAATGAATGCAGGAAGCCTCTAGAAACAAGAAAGGACAAGAAATGGATTCTTCCCTAGAGCCTCCAGAATGAATAGAGCCCTGTGGCACCTTGATTTTAACCCCATGAGACCTATTTTGGACTTCTGACTTCCAGAACTGTTAATATGATAAATGTACGCTGTTTTTTTTTGTTGTTGTTGTTGTTATTTTTTAAAAAATTTTCTATTGTTATGTTAATCACCATACATTACATCATTAGTTTTTGATGTAGTGTTCCATGATTCATTGTTTGTGCATAACACCCAGTGCTCTATGCAGAACGTGCCTCTTTAATACCCATCACCAGGCTAACCATCCCCCCACCCCCCTCCCCTCTAGAACCCTCAGTTTGTTTTTCAGAGTCCATCATCTCTCATGGTTCGTCTCCCCCTCCGATTCCCCCCCTTCATGCTTCCCCTCCTGCTATCTTCTTCTTCTTTTTTTTTTTTTAACATATATTGCATTATTTGTTTCAGAGGTACAGATCCGTGATTCAACAGTCTTGCACAATTCACAGTGCTCACCATAGCACATACCCTCCCCAATGTCTATCACCCAGCCACCCCATCCCTCCCACCCACCCCACTCCAGCAAACCTCAGTTTGTTTCCTGAGATTAAGAATTCCTCATATCAGTGAGGTCATATGATACATGTCTTTCTCTGATTGACTTATTTCGTTCAGCATAACA
>NW_027397063.1:139016881-139203847 GCF_003265705.2 Callorhinus ursinus | reverse complement strand
ATCTCCTGTTGAGTTCGTAGGTGTTCAGAATGGTTTGATCCCTATTCAGCTGAATTCCTGAGACCAGACGAAATCTAGGTCTCCTACTCCTCCGCCATCTTGCCTATACCACATCTTCTTTATCCATTCATCTGTCGATGGACATCTTGGCTCTTTCCACAGTTTGGCTATTGTGGACATTGCCGCTATAAACATTGGGGTGCACATACCCCTTCGGATCCCTACCTTTGTATCTTTGGTCTAAATACCCAGTAAAATGTACGCTGTTTTAAACCACCAAGTTTGTGGGACTTTGTTGCAAAACATGTTGCAAATTTGTGGCAAATGAATACAAAGGCAAAGGTTCACTGCAGCTGGGGGAGGGGAACTTGGAAACGGTAAAAACATCTGAGGCGGGATCCCGTGGTGCCCCAACAGTCTCTGCTCCCTTCAAATCAGAAAACTAAATTAGATAGCTAAAACTTCAAACCACTAGTCAACAAATTAGTTTACTATGAAATTAGGGAAGTGTGGCATAGTGATCAAGCCATGGGATCTGGAGTCTGATGCCCATTTGTTAAATCCTGGCTTTGGGCACTTATAAGCTCTGTATAACCTTGGCATGTTACATAAGCCTTTTGGATCCTTAGTGCCTCATCTGTAAAATGGGGGAAAAACCCAAGAGCTATTCTAAGGATTAGATGAATATATCCTTAAAGCACTTGACACGCAGTAAAATCTCAACGCAGATATTATTGGTAGCCCAGTGGGATCCCCTCTTTCTCTGTTCAACTGTTTACATTCTAAAGGCAGCAAAGGTGAGAATCAAGCTTGGTGAATATTAGGGATTAAAATCACTTTACTTGCCCAGAGGTTACAGTACACAGGGCTCTGTGTTTATAATCTCATAAATACTATGTACATATGAGAGTTTACTTGTCGTCACAGTGGGAATTATATAATACTGAGTCCAAGCGCAGAACGTATGTTCCAGGTTTTAAAATTACTTAGAAGAGAGTTGTTGAATATTGTATGGGGGGCTCCTCTATATGTCTATGGTTTAGCATTTTTTAAGTCTATGGTTTATTTAAAGTATGCCTTTCACCTTCATTGGAATTCGCTCTCCTCCTGAGATCTTTGTTAAGCCCAGCAAAGTCATCCATTAGAGTTGTGCCAGTCTCTCTTCCCAAGGTGATCTGGGGGGTATTTTCCCAGCCTTTTGATATGCTACGCAGCCATACCTGGGGAGAGTTTTATAAACAACCATTAAGTTGTTATTAGAAGTGTCAGGACTGGTCTAACTAGTCATTCTGTAATAATTACTGAAGTTCAACTGTAAATATAGAGCCACTTAGTGTTTCAGATCAGCTTCAGCTGAATCTAGAAATGGGCCCTACAGACCCCTTCTGGTATCCAGGTAGGCAATTCCTGGGGTCTTTTATTCATCTCTTTTAGAGACCAGCAGCTAAAACTCACATCAGCTCATGTGGAGACCTTGAAACAGCCTGTCAAGGACTGCAGAGCAGTTGATTCATACTTGGCAGTAGGAACCATCCAGAAGTGGTATATTTGCCATCCGTTCTGTTCTCCCTTTCTCCCCAGGTCCTGCAACTCAGAGCTAGCAGGGCTTTCTTCTGCATTCTGGGGCTGTCTCCGGTTTGGGCTGAAGCTCTTTTAAACTGGGCACTCCTCCTGCCACTCCAGCTCTCCCTTCTACCCCTGGGAATGGTGGCAGAGAAGGGGCGACAGCCCGGGAAGGGGAGGAGGATCTTGGCTGCGCTGGAGCCCTGGGTGCTGGCCCGGACTCCGTGAGGAAGGGACCGGGTGTGGCAGAGCTTGCTTTGCTCTGAGGCCGCGCCAGCTCCCGGAAATGCTGGAAACCCTCCCTGAGGAGGACCCGTTAAACCAACAACAAAAGACTTCACATCAAACCTGAGAGGGTTATTTTAAGGCCAAGGGGAAAGCAGCAAGCTGGAGAAAGGAGGGAGGCAGCAGTGGTAAGTCAACCACTGCCTCCTCATTTTTCAGCCACTCAGCCCTCCAACTACGCTTTCCCCGCTTCCATCCAGCTGCTCTGGAGCCTGGGCCTCCCCCCCTCGCCCTGTTCGCCGGATGAACTGCCCTGTCTGGGCCTTGCCTTAGCCGGGGCCTCTCAGGGATAGAGCTGTGTTTGTCTCCACTGTGTGTTGAACTTGGCAGGTGTAGGCGCATCTCATTCCAAGTCAAACTACCACCTTTCAAAAGAGAAGTCCAGGCCTGGAATCCAGGGCTCGGGCCGGGCCCTGTGTACCACCACCAGTGCTGTCCTTCTCCCCCGCCCATGCCAGGCCCGCCTTGGGTAATGACTGAGAAGGGAAAAACCAGGCATTCAGGGCTGGAGGTTGCAGGAGGCAGCTGGAGGGCTGTGGGCATAGGAATGAGGGCAGCTTCACGGCCAGAGGCTCAAGTAGCCCTGGAGAGTCAATGATTGCTTTGGACAAATGAGCAGCTATTGACCATCCTGATGCCACCTGGGTGCACAACCTGAGTGTGCAGAGCCCGCTCAAGGATGAGGTCCTGGTTTTCAAGAACCAGCCTTCTTCCAGAGGAGATCTGGAAAGACTGAGTCCACTCAGGAAGTTTCCCTCCCTTTTCCCTGCTGTCATGGAATCTGTTGCTCCCACAGAGACCGGTTGCCCTCTAAGGACCGGGAAGGGCAGCCTGCAAATCAGAGGAGCAGAGAGACCTCTAGCCTCAGTTTCTCATTTGAGAATTGTTGCCAGATAGTGAGATCCCTTGTCCCCTTGACCAGTGTTCAAGAACTCCCTGACAGTTCAGAGTAGCTGCCTAGGTGTCAGCTCCATCGTGTGTTAGCTACGTGACTCGGGCTAGAGATGGTTTTCTACTAAATGGGGGTCTCGTCTACCCACTAAGTGCTGTGCAGATTACAGAACATGTGGAAAAGTGCTTACTTGGCTGTTATTCTAATCAGGCCTTGGGCAGATGTCATAGCATTTTCACAGACGGCTTCTCACTTAGCTTCATAATAGCTCCACGAGGTGGGGAGGGCAGGGGAGGGGTGAGAGTAATTACATTTTCTTTTAAAGTTTGAAGAGCTTTGCCATTTGAATGATGGCCTTGGCAGGCCCACATCTGGCACAGAGTAAATGACCCCAGCAATATTTCTGCCCATGTGGGTTTTTCTTTCTTCTCTTTTTTTTTTTTTGGTTGGTGAACTTGCTCTGAAACAAAGAACTTCAAGGGAAGTAGACGGCGTTGAACATTTTCCAAGACCCCCGAGGGCCACCAAAGATGGGTAATCTGGTTTGGGAAAACGATGCATCATCTTAACATCTACAGTCTGTCCAGTATGAACTTCATGTGAGTCACTCGTGGAATTTTAAATTGTCTTGTAGCCACATTGGAAAACTTTTTAAAAGGTGAAATTAATTTTAGTAATATATGTTTTTAACCCCTGTGCATTAAACATATTACCATTTCAACATGTAATCTAAAGATTATTGATGAGATACTTTATATTCATTATATTCGTTTATTCATTTATTCGTTCGTTCATTCATTCATTCATTCATTCATTCATATATTTATATTTGAAGCACAGTGTGTATATTACATTAACGGCACATCTCAATTCCACTGCTAAAAACTCATGGGAAGCTCTTGATCTGTATTTTGATTTCAGAACTTTATAGTTGCCGGAACAGCCTCACATACTCAAGTCATTGCAAGTATACTAAAAGTTTTCCAGTCATGGAAATGAGTACCAGATTTTAAATACAAATTTAAATT
This sequence comes from Callorhinus ursinus, assembly GCF_003265705.2. NCBI lineage: Eukaryota > Metazoa > Chordata > Mammalia > Carnivora > Otariidae > Callorhinus > Callorhinus ursinus. The sequence continues at coordinate 139,200,079 of NW_027397063.1, read as the reverse complement.
GGGGCGCCTGGGTGGCTCAGATGGTTAAACGTCTGCCTTCGGCTCAGATCATGAGCCCAGGGTCCTGGGATCGAGCCCCACCTCGGGCTCCCTGCTGAGCAGGGAGCCTGCTTCTCCCTCTCCCTCTGCCTCTCCCCCTGCTTGTACACACTCTCTCTCTGCCAAAAATAAAATAAAATCTTTAGAAAAACACAAATTTAAATTAATTAAAATTAAATAAAACTAAAGTTCAGTTTCTCATTCACACTAAGCAACATTTAAGATGCTCAACGACCACATAGAGCTTGTGGCTGTCACCTAGGACAGTTCAGGAGAAGTTTCTACCAGGATGTTTTCTTGTTCACTTGTTATTTCCATACTTAGAATTTTCTTCACTTTCTTTGCAGTGATGTTTTAAGTCATTTGCCTATTTTACAAGTATTTAGAACTACATAATACCCTCTGTCTATCCATTCACCTGGGCACATTGCAGGACAGGGCAAATGATCGAGGGGTTCTACTGGTGACCTCTTTGCATGGTGAAGAAATTGAGCCATAGAGCCCCCGTGACACAGGACTCTGAGGGAGGGCCCCAGTGTCAACCTGCATATTAAAGAGTTTAAAATCTTAATTTCTGCCTTTTTTGGATGGAAGACAAAAATAAACAGAAACGAAAGACCTAACATTGCCTTCCTACACCCTTATGGATCACCTTTGCACATCATGCTTGGAAGTCCAGGCTTGGAGCACCGATGCTTTGGTCTCAGCCTTTCCCCAAGCTCAGGCATAAGCCCTGGTCCTGGACTTTCAGGGAATGGGTGATGTTTATTTCCCTCTGGCCTCCCCTCCTGCTCCCAGAGTTCCTTGATCCTGGTTTTTTTTTTTTAAGCGTATGTAATTACATTCATTTAGAGACTTGATTAAATATTACTTTGTCCTCCAAAACAAAACCCCAAAACAACAGAATGTCTCCAACAAAAGTCACAAACGAATGGCTAAATCTTTAGAATTTGACCTAATTTTGTTCTTTGGGGGCAAACTGTGCACTGGTTTTTTCCCTCTTACTCACACTTGGCTAAATATCTGGCATACTGTAATGGGACATCATGGAAACCTGTGCTTATATTTCCAGGATTTTCAGTGCTATGATTTTCTCCAAACTCACTATTTTCAGAAATAGAAGTGCCTTCCTATTTATATGTGGATTATGTATGGTTTCATTTGTCGGAGATTTTGGAGTCTAGACCATGTCTGCTTAGCAGCTTCATCTTGGCTGGGTTCTGGGTGGTCTGTTTCTTCTCCCATTTTTCTGGGTATCCCTCTTCACGCCTTTATTTTTCTTTCTTTAGTTATTTTGCTACTTCAATTTTCTGAGGTAGAATTTTTGGAGTCCTCAGCTTTTTGTGGACACAAGTTTGACTCTTAATGACCCATGCAGGAAGAGTTGCATATTTGGTGCTTTTCTTCTCTGCTGCTTTCCTTGAGGAGGATCCAGATAAAATTCTCTGAGGGAATGAAAGGATTCTTGGCAAACTGTAGGGACTTTCTTCCTTTCCTTTGCCTTGAAGTATATAAACAAAATATTCCAGAGCCCTGAAATGTTGTTTTCCACAAGTGCCTCATGAAGAATACATTTTATTAGGGGAAATCTAGTATGTTCCTCTCCAAGTTCACCCCGGTTCCAGCATATGGGTGACCTTTACATGGCTGTGCTGGGGCCTGCTCAGGGGTTGAGACCCCTCTTGCTGGTTATCATCATCTACAGGACACATTTCTGGTTTCCTTGATCAGTTTTTTAAAAAAGATTTCATTCATTTACTTGAGAGAGAGAGAGATCGAGTGGGGAGAGGGGCAAGCAGACTCCCCACTGAGCAGGGAGCCCATTGCAGGGCTTGATCCCAGGTCCCTGAGATCATGACCTGAACTGAAGTCAGACGCTTCACAGACTGAGCCACCCGGGTGCCCCTGATCAGTTTTATTCCAAGAAATCCTAACATCGTTTCATAACTTCTTATTGCTTCTGCTGCTTTTCCCATTGTAGTTCTTTAATTTCAGATATTATTATTCTATAGTACCAGCTCCAGCCTTGTCTTCCCGGGGAAGAAACCCCAACTGGGAGTGGTTGGGCTCCACTTGGTTTATTCGGAAAGTCTCCCCTATAAACACTTGTGCAGGGTTGAGATTTGCACACATCTCTATGCATGAAGACATCTCTTAGACATGGCAGGTTACTCTGGGTTTCCTATGACCTTCACCTGCCTTCTGGGAGTCCTGCTGAGAAGGGGCAGGACACCAGCAGAGCAGGAAGGTGTGGCCAGGGCCAGGATGTGGAGCATCTGGATTTCCATCAGCAGTGCATCAACCTCCTGTCTGCTTTGTGAATGGTTTTAGTAATGGTGTTTATATATATTTTTTTAATTTTTAAAAAAGATTTTATTTATTTATTTGAGAGAGCGAGAGCGAGAGCAAGAGCAAGAGAGAGCAGGAGAGAGAGAGAGAACACAAGTTGGGAGGGCAGAGGGAGAGTGAGAAGCAGTCTCCCCCCTGAGCAGGGAGCCTGAGGCGGGTCCTGGGATCAAGACCTGAGCCAAAGGCAGACACGTAAACAACTGAGCCACTCAGGGGCCCTGTGTTAGTATTTTCAAATCAAGGCTACTACTGATTTTGTTTTTTCTGTTGTTGTTGTTATTCTTTTTCTCGCTTCTTGACTGCCTCCTTCACTTTTTTACTTTTGCATGTGTCCCATTTAAGAAATCTTTGCTTACCCAAGGTTGTAAATGTCATATCAAAAGATAAATTGCTATGTTTCCTCTAGAATATTGATCATTTTTGCTTTCATATTTGGGCATGTGAACCATCTTAAAACACTTTTTAGTGTAGTGTGGGTTAGGGGTTGTGTGGTTAGCCAATTTATCCAGCAACATTTATTGGAAGGTAATTCTTTTCCCACTGAATTGAATGAATCACTTGATCGTATGTGTGTGAGCCTGTTGCTAGACTCCCTTCTTTTAATCTAATATTGTGTCATAGCCTCACAATAGTGCTTGATATTTGTTATTATGCATCTCCCAGGTTCACTCTTTTTCAGAATTGCTTTGGCTATTCTTAACTTCTCTGCATTTCCACATGTTAAGGATCAGCATAACAGTTTCTGTGGTGGGCTGAAAAATTGCCTCCAAAAGATATCCATGTCCTAATCTCTATGATTAGGATCCAATGATTATTACTCTATATGGAAAAAATTAAGTTAAGGATCCTGAGCTGGGGAAGTTATCCTGGATTATCTGGGTAGGTTCTAAATGTTTTCACATATTTCCGTATAAGAGAGAGGCAGATTTGACTGCACCAAGACAAAGGTGATAGGAAGATGGGGCAGGGAGATTTCAAGAGGGTGGCCTTCCAGACGGGTGTGGTGTGGCTGTGAGCCAAGGAGTACTGGTAGCCGCCAGAAGCTGAGAAGCAATGGACAGATTCTCCCCTTAAGCTTCTAAAGGGAGCAGGATCCTGTAAACACCTGGATTTGGACCAGGTGATACTGATTTCAGACTTCGAGCCTCGAGAACTGTGAGAGATTAAACTTTTATTGTCTTAAGCCACCAATTTGAGGTGATTTGTTATAACAGCCTTAGGAAATGTATCACTTCCAAAGAAAAATCTGCCGGAAGTTTGTTGAGATTGCACTGAATCTACAGATCACTTTGGGATACACTGACATCTTAACAATATGGAATTGAATAAGAATAGAAAGGCTGATCCTGGCTGATGGAGGGTGTTTCTGTGTGTGTGTGTGTGCGTGTGCACACCAGAGAGAAAGAGAGAGATGGAGAGAGAGATTGATGGGGCCAGTACAAAAGAGAAAGGGTAGACATGGGAAAGGAGCTTGGACCACAGGGAGGTGCTGTGAGAGGGGTCATGGTGAGAGTATAAACAGCATGTGGAGCAGCCCTGCTTGAGAGGGAAGGTAAACATGTAGTGAGGACATTTGGAAACATAGGGCCCAACCACACAGGGATCTTTGGGGCTGGAAAGTGGGGCCAAGGTCCACTATACCTGTGATTTCCATGGCAGCCTATAGCCAGCCCATAACAGTAACTGGAGGTCGATCAGGCAGAAGGTTAAGTGAATATTCTCTCCACAAATATTGATCTAGAGGAAAACAAGACAAAAACATTAGCTTTCCAGATGCTCTCTTATTTCTTCCCTCTTTGTCATTTAGGTACCTATAGTCCTATATTTATTTCATATATATGTGTATATATGCACACTACATCTTACTAAGCTATATATTTCTGAAATGTATACGGTAGTGTGTGTGTGTGTGTGTGTGTGTGTGTGTGTGTGTGTGTGTGTATAAAACAAAGGATTATCACAATGTGTAGAAGATTCATACAAATTAGGGGCGCCTGGGTGGCTCAGTTGGTTAAGCAACTGCCTTCAGCTCAGGTCATGATCCCAGGGTCCTGGGATCGAGCCCCACGTAGGCTCCCTGCTCAGTGGAGAGCCTGCTTTTCCCTCTCCCTCTGCCTGCCACTCTGCCTACTTGTGCTCTCTCTCTGTGTGTCAAATGAATAAATAAAATCTCAAAAAAAAGAAGATTCATACAAATGTATTGTTACATTTAAGAAAAATGGAGGTTGGGGCGCCTGGGTGGCTCAGTCGGTTTAAGCGACTGCCTTCGGCTCAGGTCATGATCCTGGGGTCCCGGAATGGAGTCCCACATCGGGCTCCCTGCTCGGCAGGGAGTCTGCTTCTCCCTCTGACCCTCTTCCCTCTCGTGCTCTCTCTCATTCTCTCTCTCAAATAAATAAATAAAATCTTTAAAAAAAAAGAAAAATGGAGGTTGGATATAATGAGAAATTCAAAGAAACATGAATGGTTAATAAACCCTGGGAGTCTCAACTTCACCAGTGCTCTGTGTGAGCTCCAAATCCGTGCTACTCTGCTGGTGAATCTGGGGCTGGGATTCTGTGAACTGCATTGCTCTGCTGACTCCCTGTTAGGTTCTGCCAGAAGTACTAGAAGGAAGTTGGAAGAAACATCTCTTGTTTCTCCCAACGTCACCTCAGAAGAAGCGCAGTTGGTTCCTTTTCCCAGATTCTTTCCTCCCTGAGACAATCTCATTGCACTCCTTTGACGTGCCCTTGGCATCCAGGTAAGGGTTTCTCTCTGTGTTTGGAATCCCCTTCTCCAAGCTCCTGAGATGTCCACACCACTCAGGCAATGAGACCTGTTCTGTGGTCCTCCTCGCCCTTTATTTCCCCAGCCTTGGGGGTAGATGTGCTGTTGGCAATTGCCACCTTTGTCTTACTTCTGACTTTTCCAGGCTTCCAACATGTTTACCCAATTACCTATATCAAATTCTCTGTTAAGACAATGAGCATCGTTTTTATTTTCCTAACTGGACAATGACTAATACAACAACTAATGTATAAAAGGCAAAAAAAAAAAAAATCCGTATATCTATATATCCGCACCCTGACACCTATTCAGCTGGCAAAAATGGACAAGGTCAATAAATATTCAGGGAGAGAGAAAATTGAAGAAAAAATGTATTTTAAAATAGGACATCTTTTCAGGTAAAATTGAGGAGTCCATTGTAGATATATGATGCTTTGGGCACAGAACTGCGAGCCCTTAGAAGCCAAGCTGAAGCAAAGGACCTGTCAATGGGATGGTCCTGAGGGTGACATTGTGGCTCTTTCTTTGAGCTTTAATGGACCAGAAATCTGCTTTTTAAAGATATTCCTCGGTTGCAGGAGACCTTAGACTATCCTGATCCATTTAACTTTGGGGAGTTTCCCAATTCACTGTCTCTGGGGTGGTCTCCTGGTTTGGCTCAGGAGCAGGGGACCCTTCAACCTTGACTATTTCCCTGAAACTTTCAACCCCTTAGGGGATTCCTAAATTAATGTCCAGCACCTTTTCTTAAGATGGAAACTCATCTTAGAGAAGACGCTCTGTTCTCTGGTCAACTTCTTCCATTCAGACCTTCTCCTCCCTCAGGACCTTCTCTTCCCTCTATTCTCTGCCTTAGGGACATTGCTATTCTGTGGCTGGAGTCTCAGGAAACAACCCGCCCTCATCTATTGGTAGGATGACCAACTCATCTGGGTTTGCCCAGGACTTTCCTAGTTTTAGCACAGAAAGTTCAGTGTCCCAGGGAACCCTTCCCTTCTAGGCAAGCTGGGATGGTTTGGTCACCTCATCCCTTGGCTCATTTCCTGCCATCACTCCACCTTTAAGTTGGTTCTGGGCTACATCCACAGCCCCACTGTGCCACATTGCTTCCATGATGAGGGTGTGAGGGACTGAAAGATCTGTTTGCCATCTTCCCCAGTCTGAGGGCCCTGTGTGAGCCCATGGTCACTACCAGAGGGATGGATCTCAAGGTCCTCTGGACTTCCACACTCACAGGTGCTATGGCAGAGCAAGGACTTTCAAGGGTGATGATGTTGTTTCCCTGGACTGCTTGGCAACCTTGGCTGTGGAGTCTCACCCTGGAACATGGGTGTCCAAGGAGGGAAATGTAAATAGGGGGAGAGGCCAGGATTGGATATCTCTCAATTTAAACACTTTAATGGATTCAAGGATCTTGAGAGGAGAATCTGGCCTCTGCCACACACTACAAAACCATAAAATATGACCATCTAAGACCTACTGAGCTCCTGAATGAGGAAGATAATCTAAGAGGTATTTAGGTGTGTTCCTAACCAGCGAAATGTGCTCAGTTTCTGGTTTCTCAGCCCTATGGAACTTCCCAGGAGGGGCAATGTAGAGTAGGCAGCCGTCCAAGGACCACTCACAACTGACTCAGAAAGACCCTGCCTGGTCTGTTCCAGCTTCTTGCCCAGTGTGCCTTCCAGGCATTTTCCAGTTTTCTGGTTTCCCTTGGAAACTTTTTTTTTTAATTTTTATAGTTTTAAAAGATTTTGTTTATTATTTTGACAGAGAGAGACACAGTGAGAGAAGGAACACAAGCAGGGGGAGTGGGAGAGGGAGAAGCCGCCTTCCCGCGGAGCAGGGATCCCAGGACCCTGGGATCATGACCTGAGCCAAAGGTGCCACACAGGTGCCCCACCCTTGAAACCTTTAATAAGCCATTTCCTGATGGATTCACCAAGTGACTCTCATCCTCCTCCTCAGTCATTCCCCTGGCCTCTTACTGGGGAGAATTTCCTGTTTCCTCAAGGTCCTTCCCTAGCCAGGCCCTGTCAAGCAGTTCACACAGAAGCTTTCTGGGAGCTCCATCCACTACTCCTCCTCCTCAGGGCCTTATTGGTCTGGTCTTTACATTCACAGGATGGTAAGAGTCCATGTTTGCCCTTTGATTAAGAAATCCTGGTTATTTTCTTTGAGGCTACATCCCTGCCAGAGACTCACACTCTGAGGCCAAGGTCCACCAGAGTTAGATGAGCCCCCTTTGAACTGGGGTGCTCCAGTTGCCCTTGGATCTCATTGCTGACAGGAAATCTTTCAGAAAGTATGGAGTCCGGCCACATAGGTCTGGGGGCCCAGGCTAGATGGGAGATGATTATGAACCCAAGGACTTAAGGCTTTCTGAGATCTTTGGAAAACTGAAGGTGAGCCCACAAACTTCCAGCAGCTTCTGCAACAAATGTCACTTCAGGTGTTGAATTGCATTCAGGGCAAGGGACTATATCTCATTTTGGGCTCCAAGGAAAAGATATGCCACAGGCCCTAATCTAGGTTGGCGAAGATCATAGGGTACAGGAGAGAAGGAAAGAGACGAATCAACTTTTTCTGAAGAGAAATTAGATCCTATGCCACCTTAGTCCTCGTGGCCAGTCTCCAGGCTGGCCCATTATCGTCCCTGTGTGCCCCTGTGTTGGCACTGAAAGACTTGAGCGAGGGGCTGGGACTGTCTCACTGCTTTTTCTGGGCAATTGGTGGACATAATGTGTGGACAATATGCTGTTCTACACCGAGTCAACAGAGCTGTGTTCTTTCCAGGTTTTTCACTTTTAATGTGGATAACAATATTTCTATTTTTCTGACACTGAAAGACACAAGTGAGGATGGTTTTACTTGTTGATTAATTAATTAATTAATGATCATATCCTCAATTGTTAGTTGGTTAGTAGCCCTCAGCTGAAGACAGCACCAAGTCTCAGGCCTACACTCAGTACTCCGTGGGCTAGGATCCTGCTCCCCATGGAAGCTGAGGTCTCTGTCAAGGACAAGCTGAGGGTTCTGTCTTGCCATCAGAGGCTTTCCAAAGCTCAGTGCCACTCTCCAGGTAGGGCTTGGCCCAGGGGAGAAGCTCATCTTGAAGTGCCACAGAGGGGAAGGAGCGATACACAAACATTCTTCCGCGGGTATCCTGAACTCAGTTAATAACCTAGTTGGTGACCATTGAATCCCTGTGTTTGGGTATATATATATATATATATATATTTTTTTTTTTTTTAGAGAGAGCAGGGCGAGGGGCAGAGGTGGAGAGAAGCAGACTCTATGCTGAGCAGGGAGCCTGATGCGGGGCTCCACCTCATGACCCTGAGATCATGACCTGAGCCAAAACCAAGAGTCAGACACTTAAGTCACCCAGACGCCCCTGGGATGATATTCTCTTCTTTCCGGATGTTTCCTGTTCCAGGTGTGTCTCTGAGGCAACAAATTGATTTAGAAAAGTGGGAGGAGGAACAGGAATATGAAGTGTCAAGCTTCAGCTGGGGTTGAGCCATGGCTCCCCTTACCTGGCTGATGTTCCCTTTATTCTGAAGACCAGTAGCAATCCTTCCCTGTAGGAGGGAGGCTGAAGAGGGGGGAGCCCAACTACACTCACGTCTCAGTCTCCTCAGAAAGGAGATAGGCGTCCATCATCTGAGGCCTGAAACTCACTGCTACCTCAGGCATTGGGCCCTGAGATGCGTGCTGTGTTCCAGAGAGTTCCGAGCCTGCATCACAGAGCAATGGGGCAGTCACAAAGGATTCCTGAGGGTGGGGGAGAAGAATCCACAGCCCCACCCCTGGCATCCAGCCTAAGAGGTCCCTTCACACTCCTGGGGATCTGGATGCCACCCCCTTCCCTGTTTCCTATTGCCAGCCCTGTCCTAGCTTCGTATCCCATATATACCTTAGTGCAACCTTTCAATTTATTCTACCTCTCACCGAGACATTATCTGGGTAGTAGTACCTGGTATCTCCCTTGGACATTTGGCTTAGACCCCAGCAATTCCATAGACTTAGAAAGTCTGTAGTTTTCCTAGGAATTTTGCTAATTCCCAAGCACTGATTAAAAGAAGACACCTTTCTGGAGGTGTGACTCAGAGAAATTGCACACATCTTCCACACACCGCTCAATGAGTTTTTATATATAGAATACACCTGTGAAGCTAGCACCCAGATCAGGAAACAGCTTATTCCTGGATGCCTCCCTGGTCACTATTCCCACCTGCTGCTCACACCCACCACAAGAGTCACACTGTGGCACCTTCTGAAGGCACGGGGATTATTACTGGGGACACCTTGTAGCCTTTATGTGTATTAACCCCTGACTCCTCACCATGACCATAGAGATGGTTCTATTACTGACCCATTTACGGGTGAGGATGCTGGGGAACATGCAGGGTGAGCTACTTGCCTAGATCCCACTGCTGCTGATGAGCAGAGCCGAGATTCAACACAGCTGTCTGGCTCCAGAGCCACACTCCTGAACCACTAAGCTCTGCTGCCAAAATGTCGTGGTGTCTGGGAGAGACAATGTGAGTCAAATAAAACTAGATTCTGGAAGAATAGCCACTCACCCCCCCACCCCCACCCCATGGCTCTTTGCCTGTAGCTTCCATGTGCCCTTTGGTATGCATCTCCCTACCTGCTGCTCAGAACCTGGTGAGGGGTGTGAGGCTCAGAGCAGGGCCAGACTGGCCCTTGGGCCACAGCTGAAAGTGTACAGTCAGGTTTGAGCCCAGACCAAATCAAGAACCATTCTTGTTCCATTTTCCATGGGGAAACTGAGGCCAGAAGGGTTTAAATGAATTACACTGCCCGCCCTCTTTCCAGTGGGTTTTGCTCATGGCTGGGACAGATTTTCCTCAGGGCCTGTGTCTGGACTGAATGATCAGAGGCCACTTGACTCTTTCTTCAGATGCTTTGGTGGAATCTGGGACCTTGGCTGCACTTGTGCTGGTGGCAGGGGGTCACCAGGGACCCAGGGACACAGGTGCTGTAGGAGGAGGAGAGGACAATAAGGAGATGCATGCAGCACAGGGTGAGCAGGGCAGAGAACTATGTGCATTTGGGGTCCACTAGGGGATGACACATGGGCCCCTGACCTGTAGGGACAGGCCACAACAGCCTTGGCCAACGGTGTTTGTCCTGAAGCCTGTGGGTTGCCACAGGCTCCTGAGTTTGAATCCCACCTGGTTGTGCACCCTGGATGGGTTGCTTCAGCGATCAGTTCTGGCTTTTGTCATTTGTAATCAGGGTTGACAGTGACACTGATCACACCAAACCACTGGGTGGATTTAGTAGAATAATGTATTATTAGTAGATTACTAGTGACTAATATATTATTTATCTTATGTGGACATGAGGACATTTTTGTTTCTCTTCCCTATGATCTCTTTCGGCTCAACCCTGTTTACCTTGATACGGATTTAGTAAATGTTGATGGGAGTTTACTCCCTTGTAAAGGAGAATAAAAGAAAAAAACAATCTTTTTAAAACCCTATTAGTGCTACTGGGTATTTACCCCAAAGATACAGATGTAGGGATCTGAAGGGGTATGTGCACCCCGATGTTTATAGCAGCAATGTCCACGATAGCCAAACTGTGGAAAGGGCCAAGATGTCCATCGACAGATGAATGGATAAAGAAGATGTGGTATATATACACAATGGAATATTATGCAGCCATCAAAAAGAATGAGATCTTGCCATTTGCAACGATGTGGATGGAACAGGAGGGTGTTATGCTGAGCAAAATAAGTCAATCAGAGAAAGACATGTGTCATATGACCTCACTGATATGAGGAATTCTTAATCTCAGGAAACAAACTGAGTGTTGCTGGAGTGGTGGGGGGTGGGAGGGAGGGGGTGGCTGGGTGATGGACATTGGGGAGGGTACATGCTATGGTGAGCGCTGTGAATTGTACAAGACTGATGAATCACGGATCTGTACTTCTGAAACAAATAATGCAATATATGTTAAGAAAAAAAAAGAAGAAGAAGATAGCAGGAGGGGAAGAATGAAGGGGAGTAAGTTGGAGGGGGAGACGAACCATGAGAGACGATGGACTCTGAAAAACAAACTGAGGGTTCTAGAGGGGAGGGGGGTGGGGGGATGGGTTAGCCTGGTGATGGGTATTCAAGAGGGCACGTTCTGCGTGGAGCACTGGGTGTTATGCACAAACAATGAATCATGGAACACTACATCCAAAACTAATGATGTAATGTATGGTGATTACCATAACAATAAGAAATTAAAAAAAAAACCCATATTAGTGCTGAGTGTTTTCAAGGATCTCACAGGACTGCAGGCAGGAGCAGCATAGATGGAGTCATGGGGAGAAAGCAGCCCTGGATCCTGTCTTGAAGGTAGTGCAGAAACAGGAGTGTTCCCTGCCCTTCACTGGGGTGGGGGGTTGCCGCATTCCTTGAGTAGCTGCTGAAGATGCTCCCCCCAAGTGTCCCCATGTGGTCAGGGTGACTCCGGCCTTTTACTAAGATGGCCATCTCCATGCAGCCCCTCGGAGGTCCTGGGCTCCCTTCCCTTTGGGCACCGCCGCCCCCACCGCCTGCTCGTCCACACTCTCAGACAGGGGTGCAACAAACACGCCCAGACCTGACACCTGAAACCCATCTCCTTCCATTCTCTCAGGGCCCTGGGCCTGCCCTCCGGCGCTGTGCCACCCAGCATGGCGGCAGGTAGCCATACAAGCTCTTCACATTTAAGTGAAAGGGAAGTACAGTAAAAGGTTCAGTGCCATTAGCTGACATATACCCATGTCACCTTTTCTCCTCGTCTCCCATCTTCTGACGTCACCTCTACCACAGCCCTTCCTCCCCACCTTCCCTTCATGCTGGCTCTCCTTCTGGGCATGCACGTGTTACGTTCAATGTCCCCTCAGGACCTGGCACTTGCTCTTCATCTCCCTTGAGACACTCTTGCCTAGGTTGTCACCTGGCTGTCTTCTCGTCATTGAGTTCCAGCGAAGTCATCCCTTCGTCGGAGGCCTCCCTACGCCCTGGAGATGAAACCCTCCATCCAGCCCGCTTCTGTCCTCTGCTGCATTCCCTGGCACCTGCTGTCCACTTACTTGTTCCCACATTTAATACCTGTGGCTCCCCACCAAAATGTCAGCTATTTGAAGGCAAGGACATTTACTCCTTCTTCTCATCACTGATGTCCACTGCCTGGGACAGCACTTGGGGCAGAGTGGTCATTCAATAAATGCTTGCTGACTTGTCTCCTAAACTTGAATTTTCAGATTTCAGTCATTTGCGCTTGGTCCTCAGGAGGCTGGCCTTGTTTGTGTCACATCCGTACTAGGACTTAATATTTGTCCTTAAACTGACCTGCATTCTAACTTTATCCCACACCAATGAAGTTACAGAATTTATGTGCTGATTTTCCTAAACATGCATTAAAATATGCACATGATTATTTTACACTTTTTAATCCATGCTTCCTGAAAATCATGGTGCTCCTCTCAAGTGTACACACGCTTTTGGAAACATTGCTGCACCCCAGCCCACCCTTGGCTATTCCTCACACCCCCTCCAGGCCTGGCTGCTCTTCCCCATTGCCCTTCCATCCCAGGTAGGAGTTCAAGTTCATCATTGGGAACTGACATCCTGGGGCACTTGAGAGTTTGACTAGCTTGGCTCTTTGCTGCCATATGCGTGACCCGCTAGCCCCCTATGTGATTATCTGACCCTCCCAAAAGGCCCGGCCAACGTGTACAGTCCAGACCAGCTCACTGACCACACCAACCATCCCCAGAGACCTGCTGGTTGGGCCGAAACCTTGATAAGCACAACTAGTTTTTTTCTAAATTTGGCAGTGGCCTCAGGTCCTTCTCCACTAACCGTGTCAGAAACATGAGTTCCGGCCAAGCCAATTTCTCAGACGCTACTTTCAGCCTTAGCTGAGTCAGATAAAGGAAAGGAAGAGATGAAGAAACCTTCCAACCTCAGGTGCCCTGCCTCCAACTTCTGCTCTACTGGAAAATCCAGCTGGCTCTGCCAGGCCAACTTGGCCTGGTCCGTGTATACTTTAGGTTGCGTGTTCTGCATCATCAGCAGCTGGGATGTCTCCATAAATGGGACGTGTCATAATCTGGCACGTGTTATTTTTCCTTTCCTGTCTTCTCTTTGTGTTGTTTTTATCTCCTTTTTCTGAATATAAAGCATGGTTTCATCACTCAAGGGGCATTCTCCTTCATTCTTCTGGAGTCTGTTTCCTCTCCCTTCCTTCTTTCCTCCCTTCATTCCTTTCTTGTCTCCTTCTTCCTCCCTCCCCTTCCTCTCTTTCGTCCTTCCCTCCCTCCCTCCCCCCTTTCTCCCTTCCTTCCTTCCCCATCAGTGACCACCAGACCAATGTACTCTTTCTGCTCCTCTTAAGATACAACTTGTTGGGGACCTTAGCAAGCCCCTGCCTTGCTTCCCATGGTTGTATCACCCACAGCCTTTCATTTCCTCAGTCACCATGCTGTCCCTCCCTCCCCTGAGCCTTCTGGACCTCCATTGTCCTTTCCCATCATGTTGGGCAGCTCACTGTTAATCATCCTTACATGTCACTTCCTCCTGAAGTCTTCCTGTCACAGGTTAGGTTAAATGCCCCTCCTATCTGCTCCCATAGCATCTTGTACCCCCTCTATCAAAATCACAGCATTGCATGGGGCAGTTGGTGCCAAGGATTGCTTCCTTGGTGGCAGCAGGGGGCCTCATCTCCTTATAATCACCACTAGCCCACCCTCTAGATAATCATGCAGCCCAAATAAGAAATCCCAGAGCCCCTGCTGTAGCCCCTCTGGATGGTTAGCTTTGTGAGGGAGAAGCCCTGTTCCTGCTCATCACTGGGTCCCTGGCGCTTAGCAGAGGGCTGTGGTAAATACTCAATAAATATTCATTGACTCCGTGGCTGTATGAATTGATTTTCTAGAATAATTGACACTGGCTGAAGTTTTATGACTCTACTAAGTTATAGACAGATAACAAAAGGAAAGAGTGAATATACCAGATACTACTCCAGTATAGCTGACAAAGTTTAAGTAGAAACAGGTCCTAACATAACCAGTTCATTGCCAAGTTAGGTTCTTGGGGCAGAGAAGGAGAGAGAGAGGTGGGGGGGCTGGGAGAGAGAGAGAAAAGGGGAGGAGGGACAGAGGGAAAGGGAGAAGGAGCAGGGGGAGGGAGTATAGAGAGGGGGGAGAGAGATTTTCATGCTGCTGCCCACCTGGGTTTTACCTCCCAATTCCAATTACCATGATCAGATGATCGAAAAGGAAACAGTATGATAGTTTTAGACCTCTTCTTTCTTGGTATCTGCTCCAGGTAGCTTCAGAGAATGACCTTTTACTTTCGGAGAAAGCAGGTCCAATGGTGGAAATAATGTAAAGGAAATGCAAAATGCAGTTTTTAAAAAAGGAATTTTGAAAATGGCATCATAAAATCAGGATTTCTTCCTCTTTTTATTTCCAACCTGAAAGTTTAGAAAATCTAAAGAACTAAAAATATCACATATCATCATTTAAGTGATGTTCAGAGAAAAATTCTCTTCTTAAATATGAATATCAACAAAAAAGAATTAAAACAAAAGAATTAAGCATCTAACTTGGTTTGAAAAAAATAACAAAATAAAGGAAGAAAAGTAGAAGAAAAGAATGAATAATACAAGAGGAAAAATGATGAATTACAAAGCAGAAGTTTACAAAGTGAATTAAATATATCCAGGTTCTGATTCTTTGACAAAACTGATGAGAGAGATAATGTGTTAGTTATCTTAATAATAATAATAAAAAAGAGAATGCAAAAATACACAAATTAAAAAAAATTAAAGGAGGGACGCCTGGGTGGCTTAGTTGGTTAAGCCTCAGACTCTTGGTGTCAGCCTGGGTCATGATCTCAGGGTCCTGGGATCAAGCTCTGCATCAGGCTTCCAGGCCAGGGGGGAGTCTGCTTGAGGATTGTCTTTCTCCCTCTCCCTTTGCCCCTCCCCCACTCTCTCTTTCTCAAATAAATAAATAAATCTTTAACAAACTTTTTAAAGGAAAAGTAAAAGTTATAGAGGAAATTAAAGAATCACAAGAGACTGCTTTGTTTGACTCTTTGTAAATGTATCTGAACACTTAGATACAATGGCTAACGTTCTAGTATCCTTTACCAAAATTGAATTGGGAAGATAGAAAATCTTAATAAACCAAACACTGTAAAAGAAATGGAGAAAACTGTCAAAGAGCAGCCCAGGTCCAGATGGTTCCAAGAGCAATTCTCCCAAATCTTTCAAGAATAAATCATTCTAGTGTCATTTAAATTGTTTCAAGGCATAGAAAAAAGAGAAAAGCTTTCAGATTCTTTTCGTGAAGCAAGCATAATATTAATACCAGTCTCCATAAAACTGCACAAAAAAGAAAAATCACCATTCAGTCTCACTTACACTGATGCAAAAAATCCTAAATAAACCCAAGAGCACTTTGATAGAAAAATATACCATAACCAGTGGCGTCTGGTCCAAGAACATATGGTTGATTTAATAATAGGAATGGCTTAATAGGATGATTTAATACTAGAAAATATTTGTTGGTTTTTTAATCAAAGAAGTTGCATGAAAAAATCAGAACTTCATTAAATCTTTTAACATATATTTTAGTGTTTTAATATTTTTGATTGAGATATGTGACATATAACAGTTTCAGTGTTTAGAGCTTCTTGACTGTCTTCACCCGGTCTTCTTTCAGGGAGAAGTTGGTTAGCTCTGCAGACTGGCTCTGTTGCATGCGCTCCCGGGTCTGCTGGTTGACCCGGTTTAGAGCACAGGTGAGCCTCTGGGCTGAGTGTGAGAGAGAAAGAAAGCCCCTCAAGGGTGCCCCTAGAGGCCCCGTCTCCCCTCCCACCAAGGGACAGCCAAGAGCATTCATCTTCCCAGCACTCAGGTTCGGATTGTCATGGAGCTCCGTGAAAAGTGGGCCTTGCCTCTTGCGGGGGGTGGGGGAGGGTGGGATCCTACAGGACCGGTACTTCCGCAATAGCAAAGGTGGCCACTCATTCTAAGTAATATTTTTAGATGCCGTCCAAGAGTGACGTTGACCTTGACGTGGAGGAGGAAAAGTTACCATATTGGGGATGAACATCATAGTGCATCTCTGTAGGCACCGCGGCTCAATGATGGCCTAGGGCCGAATCAATGAGAGGATTGCACCCATTTTGAACATTTCCCCCTGCCATTCCTACTTGTGTGTGTGATAGATATCAGTGTATATTGAAGAGACACAGAGAGGAAGAGAGTGGGGAGTGAGTGAGAGGGGGAAACTTGTTTTATTTTTCAGAAAAGATCAATAATTAAGGATCAATACTTTCTCCAGTGAACCTGCTGGTTACCTGGTTCTGGTTTGCAGAGCAATAGCAAAAACTGAGGTGACTGCCCTTGCACTGGGAAGCATTTGCTAACTCCTCGCTCACAAAGGGGTTGGCCAGACAGAACACAGGCAGACTTACAACATTTTGGCGGGGGGGGGGGGTACATACTGCATCCTAGTCCCTTGGACAGCTGGGCTTGACCTCAATTCCATCGTCAGCACACCTACCCATCTATGTTGGTGCTGTGAGGACAATGTCTGCTCCAGCTTCTACCTACAAGCACCTGATGCCTTAATAGAGAAACGTAGCCAGTAAGGTCCTGGAGACCTGCTCTTCTGGAAAGTCTCTCCTGTTTGGCCAGCCCTGTGGAAATCTAGCTCTGAGACACAGCACTGGAAGCCCACAGAAGCAGAGGTGAGTGTGGCGCTTATTAGCCCCAACCTCTCCCTGCCGCCTGGAATCTTCATCACTCCTTCTCCAAGGGTTGGTAGTCAGCTTCTCTTTAATCTCTTCTGGGGACGTAGTTTACCTTTGCAAAACCACACGCCCCTATTTTTTTTTCTTAATATAAGAGAGCCTCTTTCAATGAAACTTCACCTACTGTATCATTTTAAAAACCTGTCAACTTTATAATTGAAAAATGACGTCTGCCATTGTTTTGTTTTCTATTTCTTTGATATAGAGGTGTTGAATGTCTTTTATCATATGCTCATAATAGTCATTTATATTCATTCTTTTGTGCTTTATTTATTTATTTCAAGATTTTTATTTATTTATTTGAGTGGGGGTGAGGAAGGAAGAGGGAGAGGGACAAGCAGACTCCTTGCTGAGCATTATCCAGGGGTTGATCTCATGACCTGAGCCAAAACCAAGAGTCCGATGCTCAACCAACTGAGCCACCCAAGCGACCCTCATTCTTTTGTGATTTAACTTTACATTTCCTTGGTTCACTTTTTGCCCCCTATTTGGTGTGATAATGTTTTTAAAATTAACTTATAAGAACTTTTTGTGACTTAAAATAACTTTTATATTTTTCATATTTATTTTTATATTTTTTTCCTAATTTACAATTTGCCTTTTTGCTATTGTTGGTTTTGATGGATATTTTAAATTTTATGTAGTTATATCTTTCTGTCTGAAATCTTTTATTGTTTTTATTCACAGAAGCCCCTTCTCCATTCTGAAAAAAATTAAGTATCCCTTATATTTTAATCTGTATTTTTACGTTCTTTAAAAAAATCTTTAGTACGTATTTAACTCATCTGAATTTCTGTTCATTGTAAAGTCTGGCCTAGAACTAATATTTATTCCCCTCTCAAAATTGCTCATTTTTGGGGCACCTGGCTGGCTTAGTGGTTGGAGCATGTGACTCGATCTCAGGATTGTGAGTTCGAAACCCACATTGGGTGAAGAGATTACTTAAAAAAAAATTGGCCATGAGGGCACATTCTGCGTGGAGCACTGGGTGTTATGCACAAACAATGAATCATGGAACTCTACATCAAGAACTAATGATGTAATGTATAGTGATTAACATAACAATAAAAAATTTTTAAAAAAATGAATGAAAGAATAAGAAAAAAAATTGGCCATTTCCCCCAACACCATTTTATTCAATAATCCATCTCTCTTTCTTGATTCACAGACCCTTGTAATATGCAACATTCTCAATCACTCTGGACCCAGTTTTCTTTCACCCTTATAAATTTCTTCATAGTATTGAATTAGAAATCTGTCACTCTCTGACTTTCACTCTTTGAGCCTTCTTCTGTCCCTGTATCACCCAAGTAGGAGGGCCCGATGATGTCATTCTGTCCAAAATGTTAAGTAGCTCTGTAGAGGGCTGGCTCACTGTTAGAGCACCTGCTAGGGCTGACACTTGGCTTTTGTCTTCTTAGTGGAAGGAGCTGACCTCTAGATCTCTAGGTCACCCTGTGGCTAGGTTAGAAAGCTACCTTGTGCTTCTGACCGCAGCTTTCTCCAAAGGCCAGGTATAGGCAGAGCAGCCTCAATTGTCAAAGGAGAAGATTTTTCTCAAAATACGTTGTTTTTGAATGTTTACAAACAAATCAGCCTTACCCTTTGGTAGTTGGATGGATGGATGGGGAAGGAGAAGGAACAGAGATGGTGGTTCTAAGTCTTGAAGGGGAACAGCCACCCCAAAACATGCCACTTTGGTGTAGAAATTATTTTGAGTTCAAAGCTTTTGGTTTCCTGAAATCTCTTACCTGCCTTAAAGCTGAGCCTCCCCGCAAAACTCATTTGTCATCAATACTCTCCTTCCCCCGAAGCTTTAATCTCTTCTTAGAGACAAGCGACTGGTAGCACCACCAAGCAGTTATTGTCACAAAACTATCATATTCCCATCTATTCTAAGGGTCCATTTATCTTTCCAAAAAGTTCTTTTTCTGTAGGTGCCCTTTCTGTCCCCTCACCTCTTCTAAGAAGTCTTTTGCTCTCCCAAAATGCCCCTCTGCCCCCATCTCCTCTTGAGATGATATGTAAGGCCACATTCCACCTGTGAGTCACATTTTTGTGTGAACTCCCGTGTACGTAAGTGAATAAAAATGTGTTGTTTCTTGCTAATCTGTCTTTTGTCAGTTTAATTTGCAGATCCCTAAGTACTGAATATCAGAGGGTAGAGAAAAAGCCTTTTTCTCTATGATAGCCTATAATGTGGCAGGCGATGGAATGAGACCACGGCACTCTTGAGGCCAACTTGCCCATTTCCATCTATGGAAAGGGGGACGAGACTATTCCTGTGCACGAGTGTCTAAGGGATGGTCTGCGCCTAAGCTTCAACAGCCACAGTCGATGGCAGGGAGAGACAGTGGTTGTCACAGGACACTCCCAGATTCCAGGTCCCTCACCCAGCATTGGTGAAAGCTGATTCTTTTGTGACTGACTAACCTCTTGGGATTCTTGGATAATCCAGTTTGTGTGGGTAGAAAACCTCAAGAGGGATACGCTGAACCAACTGTTAGCAAGGTTTATGTATACTCAAGTAATGAGAAAAAGTAAAGAGATTGACATACATTTGTGGAGTGGTTCAAACCAGTTAAACCAGATAGCTACTGGCTATCCCTCCCAAATCTTGTTGTCTTCAGACTGAATATTTCTATTATTTAAAGTGACTAACTTGGGCGCCTGGGTGGCTCAGTCGTTAGGTTCCTGCCTTTTGCTCAGGTCATGATCTCAGGGTCCTGGGATAGAGCTCCACACACTGCTCTCTGCTCAGCGGGGAGTCTGCTTCTCCCTCTGCCCCTCCCCTGCTTGTGCATGCGCTCGCTCTCTCTCTTGAAAAGATAAATGAATAAAATCTGAAAAAAAAAATAAAATGACTTAACTTCCTGACACCCTCATCACCCTTCTCTTGTTCATTGCCTGTGTGCCAATATTGCCATTGAACTATGGCACCTAGAATTTACCAGATAATCCAATAGTTATCAGGTTGGTGATCACTCCTGTTCTGTACGGAGTGTATACACCATATAGGTTGGATATTTCTGTTTGTCTCATCATATCTGCCCTCCAACTTCTCCAACCTGGTCAGAGCCTACGATCCTGACACCTACATGGCTGGCATGGGTGCATCAATGGCGCCCTTACTCTCTGGCCAATGCAGGACACCAGTGAGAGGTCCAGGGGACAGGAGGAGAGTGAGGTCCAGGTGCTTATTCCCCTAGTTCCCTCCCACTCTGTCCTCTACTCAAGGCCACAGCTCCTTTCGGGCATACTTCTCAAACAACTCCTCTCTCCTGGTTCCCTTCTCTTGAGCTGGAGATCTAGGGATGTCAACAGGTCCCACTCTTGTACCAACCTTGGTGTGTTTAACCTTGCCTACATTTTGTAAATAGTTCCTTCATTAAATACTCCTTAATTACTCCATTTGACTTTGTCATCTATTTCCTAGGAATATGCATTTCATGAAGCATCCCAGGTGTTTCCTGTGCACATTATATGTGAGAATCATTGAGGGGTGTTGGGGTGGCTGAAACAAATTCCCTCCAGTGTTTTACATGATAGAAACAGTTATACATCTGTTATGAGCCTTGCCTCCCTGTGAGAGGGCAGAGCCATGCACGTTGTTGTCCCAGGATTATTGTCTGGCTGGATATCGACATAGCCATCAATGAATAGCTCTGCGGTGGACCTCCTGACACGGGTAGCTCCCACCGGGAAATCAGAGTCTAGGTAAAGAGGAAGCTGGGACTTTGATAAGCCAGGACTGGTGGAATTACAGAAATTCAAAGTTGAGCAGTCGAGACAGAAGTGGTTCTCTGACCTCTCTCTCTGCGGGGGCCTGGGGACAGCAGTATCCCAGAGAGAAGCTGGCTGCCAGGGTCTCAGGGGTGACCAGTGAGCAGGGAAGGGCCCACGGCTGGGTGGACAACCCAGGACATGCTGCCCTTTCAGAACATATACTAGAAGAAGTTACTCTTGAGGTTGGGGGAAGGTGACATTCAGAGTTGCCTTCCCATTGCTCCGTTTTGCTTAAAGCAAAATTCAACTCCCAGTATACTTACAGCAGGCAATAGTAACTGTTGCTTGTCTATGCACCTGCACCGGGCCCGCCACGTTAGCTCTCCTTTCTTCAGCTCATTATCCCAGGGGCAGCCTGAGTGATTCCTTAAAATGCAAATTGGACCCCAACCCCTCACTTCCCTCCTCTGTAATAAAGGTCAGGACTAGTTTTCTAGTGCATTTAGGGGAAGCTCACAGACATTCACACCTCAGAGTCCCACTTCCATTATGTGCTTGTGTATCTGTTTATTTCCTTAACCTTCTGATCGGATGACTTAATTAGATGAGCAAACTAGAGCAGCTGAACTCATGTGAACACGGTCAGTGTGATGCACATAAAGAATCGACCACCTGGTTGTTCAACCCAACACTGCCTGTGGAAAAGGAAGGACTGAATCCAGCAGGTGTATATGGACGGCACCACTCAACGGAAACATGATACAAGCCTATTCTATCAATTTAAATTTTAAATTTAAAACAACCAAGTGAAAACAATTTTAACAATTTTAATAATACAGAATATGTAATAAGATCAAATTGCTTCAGATTTTCAGTTTTCACTTTAATTAAAATTAAATAATATGTGGAATTTAAGAAACAAAACAGAGGATCATGGGGGAAGGGAGGAAAAAATAAGATGAAATCGGAGAGACAGACAAACCATAAGAGACTCTTAACTTTAGGAAACAAACTGAGGGTTCCTGGGGCAGGGTGGAAGGGGATGCGTAACTAGGTGTTGGGCATTAAGGAGGGCTCCTGAAGTAAGGAGCACTGGGTGTTATATGCAACTGATGAATCACTGAACTCTACCTCTGAAACTAATAATACACTATATGTTAGTTAATTGAATTTAAATAAAATTTAAAAATTCAAAAAAATTACATAATATTAAAAGTCAGGTTCTGGAGCATTAGCCCCGTTTAAGTGCTCACTAGCCCCAAAGGGCTCCTAGCGGCGATCCTGTGCAATGCAGTCTTAAGGCTCTTGCAAGCGTGGCGTCCCCAAAACTGCGGCGCAGGCCACCTGGTCTCTGCTGTTCCTCGTCTCCCTTCAGGAACTCTCAACACCTCCCCCCAACTCCCTTTGACCCTGTGGGCCCTCACTGTCATCCTGGGCAGTCTCCACTCCTTCCACTTTGTCCCCAAGCTCTCCTGGATGCCCTCTGCATCGCTCTCTTAGGATGTTAGGGGATGGATTAAAGGCTTTTGCAGGCCGGTGTGAAGGAGGCTTCCGATGCAAATCTCCTTTTCCAAATTATCCTCTAATTGCTGGGAGCGGGTAGGAGCCAATCATAATGAATTCTGCTGCAGAGCTTTACTTAATCCTGGAGTATAATATTCAAGGACTCAGCCTGGTGAGCACAAAACTTCAGTGTCCTCGCCGCAGCCCCTCCCTCACCCCTGCAAGCCAGGCCACTGGCCGTGCAGCTCCTTTTAGCAAGTAATAAAGTAGCTGCCAAGTGTGCAGAGTAGATGACGTCAGACCCCATCTCCTGACATCTGGAATCCCCACAATCCTCCTGCGTGAAATCTGTCCTTGTTCCCTTCACAGGGGCTCAGAGGGTCAGCCAGGATGGGGATGTGGGGCTGTCTCACCCCTAGCCATGGGTCTCTGGGCCCTCTGCTGTCTGGAAGGTGAGGGAAAATATCTGAGCAGCAGAACAGTTCAAAAAGAGACTGCCTTGGAGGGAGGCTCTCGGAGAGCTATAGCTCCACAGCCAAGAGCAGGGTGCTACGAGCAGAGACTCTCCTCCTACCCACAGGGGCTGTAGTGCCAACCAGGACAGATACAGGGTGACCTGCAGCTGCTGGAAATGACCCCCTGCAATGGTTTCTGTCCCCTACAGTGGATTTTTCATTGTTGTTGTTGATAGTGTTCTTCTCCTTTTGTTTGACATACAGAAAAAAATGTATATTTTGATGCATTTTGACTGTTGCAAACACCCAATGTGACTACCCTGCCCATCAGGTTATGGAACATTTTCGTTGCCCCAGAGAGTGCCCTCAGGTCTCCTTCTTAGAAACGCCTCCTGCAGGGACAACAACTATTCTGACCTCATCACCACAGTTTAGTTTTACCTCTTCTTGAACTTTACAAAAAATTGAACCACGTAAGATGTACTCTTTTATGTCTGACCTCTGCTTAACACAGAGATCCATCCATGTTGTTGTGTAGGGTGAGTTTATTCATTTTCAGTGCTGAGCAGCATTTCATCAGAAGAAATACCTCAGTTTGTCTGTTTTTCATTCTCCTGTGGATTTGAGTAATTTCCAGTGTTTATCTTTTGTGACCAACGTGACTATGTCTTTTCAGGGACACGTGCAGTCATTTCCCTACGGTACATGTCTAGGAGCGGAATTGCTGGTCCCCAGGGTAGATGTATGTTTAACTTTATTAGAAACCCTCAGTTTCCCAAAGTAGCTGTTTTGTACCCACAGCAGCTTTTTACAAGGGTTCTGGGGCCTGACCAGGCAGCTGGCGGTCCACCTGGCAACCAGATCGTGGGAGCCTGAAGGGGCTGTTTGTGTACCCTCCATCTGGACGTGGGTCAGCAGAACCCAAGCGGGAACCAGCTGAAATCAAGAGGGGAGTCATTAGCTAATGGAGTCCAGTGTGTCTGGAGCCAGGGTACCTCCATCATGTGCTTTTGGTCTCTCAGCTCTGCTTCTCACGGGCTGTGGTTGACCTCCCAAACTGGCCTTCTCCACATGGCCGAAGTATGGCTCCTGACAGCTTGCATCCCCTCCTGACAGCTTGGCAAGCACTGGGTATCTTCCAACCCAAAGATAAAAACTACCTCAAATGCCATTTTTAACTTTTCGGATTGGCAATAATCTAAATGTTTGTTAGCACTCTCTATTGACATGGCTATGGAGGAATGGGCAGTTTCATACATTGCAAGTGAGAGTAAAAACTGAAACAACTCCCGTAGAGGGAAATTAGGCCCCATATACCACAAGCAATCCCACTTCTAAAGGAATTTGTTACACATAAATTCTCAGACAGGCAGGGCAGTACATGCACAAGGTTAGTCATTGCCATGTTGTTTGAAATAGCTAAGATAGGAAATAAGCTAAATGCACATCAAAAGGGCACTAATTAAACAAAGTATGGGACATATATTCAACAGAATACCCTGCGGTTGTACTGTTAAAAAAAACACAGCTGAGGAAGAACTCCACATACATACTGGTGTGGAAAGACTTCCACCAAGTTACAATTTGGAGAGAATAAATCCAGGAGAGGAAAATGTATGTTTTATGCCACCATTTGTGTAAGTAACCAAAGGAGGCTGTGGTAATAACATGGTATTTGTTTGTATATGCGCCCAAAGAAGTCCATGATTATGGAGGAGAGTTGAGGGGAGGGAAGGAACAAGACTTTTCACTTTATACATTATACTTTTCTAGACTCTTTGATATTTGAACTATATAAATGTATTACCCAGTTAGGACATTAAACCCTAATTTTTTTTAAAGATTTTATTTATTTATTTGAGAGAGAGCAAGAGTGAGAGAGAGAGAGAGAGAGATCAGCAGCGGGGAGGGGCAAAGGGAGTGGGAGAAGCAGGCTCTCTGCTGAGCAGGGAGACCGATCTGGGGCTCAATCCCAGGACCCCAAGATCATGACCTGAGCCGAAGGCAGCCGCTTAACCACCTGAGCCACCCAGGTGCCCCACTCTGATTTTTTAAGTTGAAAATTCTAGCACCTAGTGAACAAAGGCAGTAGCCCCTAGGGGTCTGTGAAAAAGTTCCAAGGGGTACTGAGCAAGGGTTGTTTGAAGGGAATGATTTTCTTGATCCTTAATTTCCATACACACACTTTTCTGGTTTGCTTTGCATGAGAATACATCTGAAATGACAAAATGTGTTCTCAATTTTATTTATTTGTTTTACAAAATGAAAAAGTTGTACTTTATTAAGGGGAAAAAAGGCAAAAATGCATCACTCTCACTCAACCCATCTGACTATGGTACATTGCCTCAGGGTGTGAAAACCTCAGGGAGAATAGGGGAGGACTCCTTTATTGTTAAATCAAGATTCCATTACCCCCTGTGATGGACTCTGAAAAACAAACTGAGGGTTCTGGAGGGGAGGAGGGGAGGGGGATGGGTTAGCCTGGTGATGGGTATTCAAGAGGGCACATTCTGCATGGAGCACTGGGTGTTATGCACAAACAATGAATCATGGAACACTACATCCAAAACTAATGATGTAATATATGGTGATTAACATAACAATAAAAAAATTAAATTCAGAAAAAAAAAGGATTCCATTACCCCCTGGACTCTCATATTTCCCCATCTTATACATTTTATGTTAAGGGGAAAGACAGTCTAAGAAACAGTGACCATGTTAGGATGCTTTGAAAATAGACATACAGTAGCCTGAGTGGTGGGAGTCAAGATCATCGCCCTTCTTGAAGGTGAGGACAATGACAGCGAAGCAAAGAGACCATCAGTCAGAAACACTGAACACTAAAGAAAAGAAGAACTCAGCATTAAAAAATGTATTTAACTATAAGCAATACTTTCCAACAACACTACAGACTAATCCCAGGTCAAGTCTTCAGCTGAGAAGAAGAGCACAATAGCACAGCCCAAGCATGTAGCTTAGTGACACTGATTCGTTTAAGTGTAGACCGAAAGCCTTGCCAACACATTCACAATTCTCAAGATACATCAAATAAAACCCACAGATAAAATTTTTAAGTGATTTGTTTTGGATTTTGGATGCAGTATATCCTATTCAGTAGAGCAATTTAAAGGCCTTTTTATGAAATCATATCATGAAATAATCCAGTGATAGCTAAAGCTTATTTTATTTTACCATATAAAATATTTAATCGTTTTACCTTCTATTAAAAAGAATAATATTATTCTAGTTTCTGGGCTGATTAATTTTCAGCCGAATATACCTTTCTCTTTCATTAAATGCATATGACAAGTTAGATCCTATTTCATCTCATTAGGAAATGCATTTCCAATTATATTTAACTTTTTATGTTTAATAATGATCAAAATTGGTAATACTTTTTTTTTTGTAATTTTGATCAGTTGTGTGATAATTCAATCCAGAACCATTTTTTTAAACCATGGAGAGCCTTAAGGTTATAGGAATAAAATATTTTTTTAATGTGTTAAAATATATATGTATTCAATGTATTTTTAATGTGTGATAGGGTAATCAATAAAGGACTTTCAAAGTTTTAAGGTATGCTAAATTATGTTAAAGGTGTGTGAAGTAAGTAGGAAAGAAACGTGAATTCAAGGAGAAAACTGAAAGATGTAAAATTTCTCAACAGTGAAGAAGAGCTCATTCATATATTTTAGATTGGGTGGTATGAGCATGAAATTATTATGAGCTCCAGATTCCCTTTAATATTTTAGAAGACTGATAGTTTTATGTTTAAATGTCAATATTTCCAGTACAAAGAAAATTATATCAAAACTCTTACCTGTGAACTTAGAATATGCTATGGGACACATTGTTTTTCTTTTCTTTTTTTTTAAGTTTTTATTTATTTATTTATTTATTTATTTTAAAGATTTTATTTATTTATTTGAGAGAGAGAGAGGGAGAGAGAGTGCACAAGAGGGGAGAGTGGGAGAGGGAGAAGCGGACTCCCCGCTGAGCGGGGAGCCCGATGTGGGACTCGATCCCGGGACTCCAGGATCATGACCTGAGCCAAAGGCAGTTGCCTAACCAACTGAGCCACTCAGGTGTCCTTTAAGATTTTATTTATTTATGAGAGAGAGATTGAGAGAACAAGTGGGAGGAGGGGCAGAGGGAGAAGCAGCCCGATGCGGGACTCTATCCCAGGACCCTGGGATCATGATCTGAGCCGAAGGCAGATGCTTAACTGACTGAGTCACCCAGGTGCCCTGGACACATTGTTTTTCAAAATTCTTTTTGAGATGTGCATGTAAGCAAAAATGTGAGGACCACTGACCTAAGGAAAGGCCACAGTTACAAAGACAGGAGCCACAGTTTCTCCTTCCTGATCCCACCCTCTCCACCTCCCCAGTCCATTCAACTGGACCAGGGAACTCTGTGCCTGAGCAGGCTTCAGTCAGCCAAATTCTGCCCACAGAATTTTCTCTTCCCCACTGTCCATCAAAAATAAAAATAAAAATAAAAATAATAATAGGGATGCCTGGATGGCTCAGTTCGTTCAGCAACTGCCTTCAGCTCGGGTCATGATCCCAGGGTCCTGGGATCAAGTCCCGCATCATGCTCCCTGCTCGGCGGGGAGCCTGCTTCTCTCTCTGCCTACAGCTCCCCCTGCTTGTGCACTCTCTCTCTGGCAAATAAATAAAATCTATTAAAAAAGTTAAAAAAATAAAAATAATAAACAACACATCAGTTAGCTCTTGCTACAACGATACTACATTAAAAAACAACGACAACAACCAGAAACACCTCAGTGGTATACTAACAATAAATATTTATCTCAGGTTATGAATCTCTGGGTTGGCTGGCCAGTTCTGCTCATCTTGGCCCAAGCTCTGTTGGGACCCTCTGGGCTCACTCATGCATCTGTAGTCACTGGGATGGCTTGTCTTCCCTCCACATGAAATCTTATCCTCTAGGAGCCTGGTTTGGGTTTGTTTTCATGGCAGGTGGGCAGAGTCCTGAGAGGGAGAGAAAGCATGCCAGGCCATGTGAAGGCCTCACACAGCACCGACGCACCATGATTTCCAATGTGTCTTATTGTCCAAAGGAGGTTACAAGCTGCTTCCCCACATTCCAAAGGTGGAGTTGCAGGGTCACAATGCAAAGGGTAAGGACATGAGAAGAGGTAGGGAGTTGGGGCCATTTTGCAATGAATCTCTCACAAATTAGAACAGCTATTATGACTTAGGTCCTTGTAATGGGCCAGATGCTGTTCCTAGATGTTTCAAACGGGTGAATCTCTTTGTCCCCAAAAGCATGGAGAATCTACCTGTAAGTATTCTACTATTTTTTTTTCCTGCTCTTCTCATAGGTATCTTGAAAACCTCTTCTCTTATAGGAACCCTGAAAAACACTTTCCCCCTCTAAACAGGCAGAGACAAAAACTTAAGGAAGCCGTAGGGCACAGTGACCAACAGAAAAGTTAGGATACATGTTGCAGAGCAAGGTTTTCTGCTCCCCCAAACCAGGTAAGGCTGGGGCTGCTGGACAGGGGTGGAAAAGGCAGACTGGGGAGGAAGGTATGAGCTGTGAATGCTCTGAGTGAGGGGAGAATGTCCTCTTGTCTTTAGGATGAGGAATGGGATGGGAAGGAGCTGTACTCACTTCTCCTGAAGTGGGTGACCCCACTGATCTCTAGCTGGGACACCATCCACCAGAACCCCCTGAAACTCCTCTAAATTATGGTGTGGAGTTGGAGCCATTTTCATGGAATGCACAATAAAGGTAAACCTTACATCTTTTTTTTTTTTTTTAAGATTTTATTTATTTATTTGACAGAGAGACAACGAGAGAGGGAACACAAGCAGGGGGAGTGGGAGAGGGAGAAGCAGGCCTCCTGCTGAGCAGGGAGCCCGACGCGGGGCTCGATCCCAGGACCCTGGGATCATGACCTGAGCCGAAGGCAAATGCTTGACGACTGAGCCACCCAGGCGCCCCAAGTAAACCTTACATCTTGATCAAGGTAGAAAGAATGGAACCATGTGGTAATGTCCTTATGAGCCAGGGCAGCTGTGGACAGACTGACCTTGCATGACGGGCTACTGTTATTTGAGGACTTATTATGGGCCTGGTACAGTGCAAAGTGCTTTACCTGTGCTGCTTCATTTCAGCTCACAACCAGGACAGGGGTAATTTATGTTGTAGGATGGCCAGCGGTCCCAGCCAGCTCTGTAAGCTTTCTCCTTGCCATTCAGAGAAAGGGAGGGGAGAGAGGAGGAGGGGAGGTGGAGAAGGAAGGAGAGGGGGAGAGAAGGCTTCTTCCCTGACAACAAACAAAAATCTTTCCCTTAATTCTGATTGGTCCGTCCTGGGTTCTGTGCCCATGGCTTGTCCAATAACTGTGTACCGAGAGAATGCCCAGTGCCAATTAGCTTAGGTCTGGGCTGCTGAATCAATCCTGGCAAGGGAAATGGGTTATTATTATTGGCTGAGACTAATCAGAGTCTACCTCTGGAGTAAGTGTCAAGTTCTCAAACCACGTTGGCACTACTCAATGGGGGGAGGGGCGCAATGGAATTTGGGAGGTCATCCACTACACCTACATATGTGCTCTTATCACTCTCACATTGCAGAAGAAGCTGAAGCTTAGGGAACAGAAGGGTAGTGTAAAAAATGGTCTGTAGCCAGCAGACGAGGGGGTTCAAGCCCCAGCCCTTCTGATGCTGATGGGGAGCCTGGGCATCTCACTTCGCAACTCTGGTCTTCCGTCCTTCCTCAGCCTTCAGGTGGTTTAGCTCTATGGTACTTTCTGGTGTTTATGTTCTGGATTCAGATTCCATGACCTGTTCAAGCTCACAAGGCCAGTAAGCTAAGTGCCCGGAACCAGAATTTGGTCAAATGGCCACACCTAGCTCAAGCAGGCTGGGAAATGTAGCTTCCAACTGTATGGCTAAAATTTGGGGTTGATTTTGTTCTATAAAGAAGAATAGATATTGAGACACAATACTCTGACACAACTTTTCTTTGAATAACATACTCCCTTGGAGCAGATCTGAATAGTTAAAATGTTAACACATTTTATTTACTGATTCATATATTTCTCACAAATGCAATTAATAATGTTTTATTCCCAGATACAACATGTAGAGGAATAATAGTTTGAAATTTTAATTGATGTATCTTCATTCTTGCTAATTTATTTTAATCTACAGTCCTTCCTCTATTAAAACTGGACTGTGAGGCTGAGCCTTATCTCCTCAGGAGTGGACTGAAATGTGGAGATAGAAATGAGCCAGTGTTCAGCTTTGGGTTTTGAAACAGACTTTTGAAGCTCATGGCAGAGGCAGTAACTTTGAGAGATAAGACTTTTTAAATTATAGACTGCTTGAAACCAGAAGCCCAAAGTTTATTCCTCAAACAATAGTTTCTGAAGGAGGGCATGATGATGGAAGAGTTTGTTTTCCTACCCAGAAAGAAATAAGATCCGTAAGAGGGACGAAGAGGGGAGATTCAGAGAGCTGGAGAAGGGCTGGGCTGGGACCTGATCAGGGCTCGCCATCATTTCCCGCATCCAGGACAGATCCCTGGTCTGGGGAGGACCCTGGGCTGCTGGGGTTATCAGGCTGGGCGGTAGAGCCTGATCACCCAGGTGGCACTGCAATTTCATCACTGTCATGTGATTTGGGCGCCTTCCTTCTGTGCCTGCTCTTCCTTTCCTGTAAGGTAGAGATAACAATATCTACTTTATGGTGTTATTGTTAGGATTCAACAAATAAGAATGTACAAAATACTTAGAATAGAGTCTGGTACATAATAAGTGCCCAGTAAATCTCTTGTTCTTATTAACATCTGAGAGGGGAGGGATCTCTATAAAGTTTCATTTTGTCTCCCATTTTTAAACTCTCTAATTACGGCATTTCTTCCACATTTTTTTTCAGTTACACATGATTCAGATGTTTTACACATGAGAGTTTAAATATTTTGTTAAGTAAATACTACTCATAGTGCATAACACTCTTTAATTACATACATTACGTTAGGTAATGAGGATGTAGAAATTCTTACACTCTGAGAGCACTACATGAGATTCGAAATCTGTAGATCATGTTGGATCATACACCTTGTAGAAATTGTAGACTTAATTTCAAAAAGGTTAAGTAAGGAAACATTCAAAGATGTATCCAACTCATAGCATACCTGTCACCAGCCATTAACAATGTTTCCAAGTTGACAGGCATGGCATCCATCCATCTATGGATGCCTGCAGGTCCATTGGTTTGAGAGATTATGAAGAAAAGAGACCCCAATAAAATTTGGTAGAAACACATTTTGGGGGAAGATTTCCACAAGCATAGAACTAATATGGATGATTTGGAAAGGATTGGCTTCATGCGGCCTTGAAGGTGCAATTGTGGTTGAGTCCAGGTGCACTTGACTGGGAGTGAAGGACATGGCTTCTGGGACAATCCCAGGGTCTTGTGTGGAGTGGTTAAGCATTTCTTAGTAGTATTTCTTTCCCCTGTGCACCACACACTCATGTGAACACACAAACACACAACCCACATTCCAGCAGGAAGCACGGCTTTCCCCCTAATCATCTGCTCTGGTTGCCATAGCAACCCTTGTAGCCAAGTTCCTAGCTGAACAAGTTTTAGGAGACACCAGAAGATTTTCCTGCACTGTTCTCACTGGAGGAACAGAGGCTGGATGGGGTGGAGATGGCTCAAAGAGTGGCCTGCAGCGAGGGCAGTGGAAAAAGGGCCCTCAAAGACACCAAACCAGCTCCAGGCAGAGCCACAGTGGAGAAAGGCTGCCCGCCTATTTGGAGTGGCTCACCAGGCAAAGGTCAGATTGTATGTGGAACCCCCTCTCTGGACCCCGCAGGGTGCAGGGCTCCAGGAGGCGTGGATGGCTGTGTGCAGAGCCTCAGCTGCTGGTACCCAAGTGCTGGCCTGCATGCATGTTCTCTCTCTCCTCCTTATGGCTGGCAGGGTTTGAGCTGGACACAAAACCTCCATCTCCCGCTTCTCGAAAAATCTAAACCGTAAAATTTCTAGTAAGATTTCTGGTAAAAAAAAAAATTCGTGGTCAAAAATAGACAAATGTTTCTTACTATCATTGCTTCTCAAGGCCTACTTGCTGCCGCTGCTGACTTAAACCAACAGGCAGCTCAGTTCTTACCATATTCCTTCTGTGAGCAGGACCCTGAGTGTGGTAGGGCCTGGGCATGGGGTCGAGAGCAAGGTGAAGGTAAAGGAATTCACCTGAGAGAGTATGGCCTCCTGATGCCAGCACAAGGGCTGGAAATCTCTTTAAGGCCTATTTAAGGACAGATAGTCAACATCCTCTAAGAAGCTACAAGGTTGCACGGTAAGGAAAGTTCTTCAAGCTTCGGGAAGTCCTTTCCTTCAACAGTATCACATTGGAAATTGGCGATATGTTTGCAAGGATAAGGAAGATCTTCTCGTGTCTGCCTGATGGAGAAACTACAAAACTTGAGATGAAGCTCAAGTCACTGCTGAGGAAATTTTATAGCTTTTATTAGAAAATGAGAAATGATTTATAATAAATGAACTAAGATTGCTACTCAAAAGGCTAGAAAAAAATAGCAAGATAGACCCAAAGATCTGAAGAAATAAGATTCAAATCTTAGCTCTGCTATTTATATTGGGTAAGAGAGTTTGGGGTGGGTTAATTCACCTCTCTATACCTCAGTTTCTTCAGCTGTAAAATGGGTATGATAATAAAAGCATCTACCATCACACAGTTACTGTAAGGATCAAATGAAATACTATATGCAAAAGTGCTTTGTGAGTGGTATGACATATTATTAGAAAGAATTTTCATGGGCGTGGAAAGGTATAGCATGTATATACAATCTATTTTTGTAAAAAAACCAAAACAGATATAATACATAGAAAAATCCACATGGATAGTTACCGATGTATTAAAATCCATATCTATGGCAGTATTTCTCAACTTTTTCAAACTAAACTCCCTCCAGAGTCTTTTTAGAATTTTCACCCCAACAGAATTTTAATACTACAGATATACTGTATATCTCTCTATGTATGTATTGTATGACTATTTGTGCTTTATAGAAGAATAAGCTTTTCTCTCCTCGAGGACCACTTTTTGTCCCCTTAGGGGCTGTATTGTGCCCATTGAGAATGGATGGTGTATGGACAGTAGAAAATGCAGATTTTTCTTTGTGCTTCTTTCATATTTTCCTTTACTTTCCCCCTTTATTTCTTGCTGTTCACGTCTTCCTTCTTCCTTTCCTTCTCCCAATTAACATGTATTCCTTGTGTAATTTAAAGTATCTTAGTGATTATTTATTTATTTATTGTGATTTAAAAAAAAAATCAAGATGGGTGATAAATGTACTGAATACTTCCAGACCCCTTCTTTATGTGTTAAAAGTTAATACAGGTTAAAGGCTCAGAGCATCCTGGAATCAAACTGCTTGAATTGGAATCATGACAGCATCTCACAATTGTGTGACCTGGAGTATGTTGCTTACCTACTTAAAGCTTCAGCTTACTCATTTTCAAAACAGTGATACCTGCAGTGTATCCCCCTAAAAGTGGCTGACATTAAATCATCATTCATGCCAACTTGGTGGGTGCTAACCTATTTCCATGGCAAGAAATGCATGTAGTTGGGGGTCCTCCCCTAGATAAAATGCCTTAACCCTCAGAAGCTGCTGGAAGGTAGAGAATTTTCGACACTACAGCAAAAAGAAGGTTGTCTTGTCCCTTGGGCCTCAAACTGTGTGGGCGTTTATTTGCCTAGTCTTTTCCATCCTTCCTCAGCCTTAATTAAAAACCTAATTTCTCTATTACCATAACAATGAGTGAAACAACAACTGATTTGTTTCGCCAAATTAATTCTCCTTTTGGGAACCTGGGAGAACATTATTTATCAGAGCAGCAGACAGAGATTTAAAAATGGAAACATCTTTCCAATATGGACACCAAATTCAGAAAATGATGGGGCTAATATTTCAATGTTTGAAGGTCTCTTGGAGATTTGTTCACTGCGGTGTCCCCAGCACCCAGGACAATGCTGGTGAACAGAAAACACTCAGTAATTACTTGCTGAATAGGTGAGTGGAATTAGTATCACCAAGATCTCACTCTTCACGAGTTTTAGCTATTGCTTGCGCAAAGTATTTACAAGCAAGTGCAAGAATTTAATTTGTTTTGACGTTCCATTGGATGTTTTGTGTATTTCCGCCTGTTGGCAATGAAGAAAGAACAGGTTTACCTTTTCATGCGCAGTCAAAATGAAAAAACTCCTCTAAACATCATTCTATTTGCCAGTGATGAAATGTTTCCAGAGAATGAAAAACACAAGATATTTCCAACGTAGGCTCCAAAGTCACGTTTTTAAGGAGATAGGACGGTGTCATGGGATATGACAGCACCTTAGGGATTAACCTGTATGAGATGGTGAACTCACTATTTTACGTGTTAAGGTAAATATTTTGATAGTTTGGAGGACTCCCTCATACCTTCTTTTTCTACTTTATTTTTTTTAAGAAACAAGAAAATTAAAAAAGAAAGAAAGAGAAAGAAGAAAGAAAGAAAGAAAGAAAGAAAGAAAGAAAGAAAGAAAGAAAGAAAGAAAAAGAAAGAAAGAAAGAAAGAAAGAAAGAAAGAAAGAAAGAAAGAAAGAAAGAAAGAAAACTTATATAACCTTAAAATTGTATCCAGAGGGGAAAGGGTTAGAGATAACTTCTCCAAGACACTTTTATTGTATTACAATTTCATCTTCATTTCTCATTTTGCATATCTTAAGGTTTATTCTGAAGAATTACTGAATGGAAATAAAACACAATTATATATCATCAATAAAGAAAAATTTGCAACATGGGAACTAGCACCTGTGATGGGTAAGGTTCAATAATTCTTATATTTTTGTGACTAGATTTTTCGGAGCTGAAAATTGCTGCCACCAGCTATGTTTGGGCTTTTGCTTCAGGCACTCCTAGAGTATGATTTAGGAACTATTTCCAACCCTAATGGGATAATTTAGTATCCAGTCCCCAAAACCATGTGGTCTGCAGCTCTGCCTTGGAGAATTACAGACTTTCAGAGCCAGGAGGTAAACAAAACCCAAACAAAAAAACATTCAAAAGATACTGTAGTCCAGTGGCATCAAACATTTTTCGAGCAGCAGAACTTACTCAAATGCAAGTTTCTCTGGAAGCTATAGCAGATAATGTCGGGATCCCATCCAGATCCCCTTAAATCTGCTTCCCATGGCTTAGGTGCACCTTCATTTCCAGTGGCTGGTACTGCCCCTGGACTAGCAGAGCCTGCTTTGTCCATACTGGTGGAAAAGCTGAAAATTTATATCCTTCTGGAGTGGCCCTTACCAATGATTCATCAGTATAGGAAGATGAGAGCCTAGCTCCCTTGCCACAGGTCACAGCGACTCTGAGATTAACTTACACTCCAGTGCTCCCCGTGTGATCAGGCTGAGGCTGCTCTGCTAATCACAACTTTTCCTTGGCTTTCCCCACTGCCAGGTCTGGCTTCTCCAACTGCCTTACGAGTTTCCCTAGAAGTCGCCAGCACACACAATTTTTCACCTCAGGGTCTTTTCTGGGGACCCCAACCTAGGACAGAAGCCTGACATATACAAATGGAGTGAGTGACGTATGGGAGGGACGTTTACAGACCATTATTGCGTCGAAATTCTGCACTTTCTTTTTTCTCATTGTTTCAGTTTTGCTCTCAGAGGGAAAATCAAGGCTGGGATGGTGGAAGGGAGGGGGAGGGGAAAACTTCATATTATAAAGATTCTAGGTAGATGGTGCCCTTTAAAAGCCTATGGAAGACTTTGCTATTTCAGGAAGTGTGTTGCTGGCAGCCGACACTGCTGGTTCTGAAGCCACATCATTTAGGCTGTCCTGAAGGTCACCTGTAGCTTCAGCTGACAGTTTCTGAACACCCTCATGCCTTCATCCCTTGAGTTCCTGCACCTCTCTCTGCTTCTGGACTTCCCTGGCCACAGAAGTTACCAGCCAACACACAGACAGGACAGAAGTACCAGAGAGCTCATTCTCCCAAGATCAAGCCTCAACCCAGGGCAGTTGGGAGTCAGTGAATGAATAAATATCTCAGCCTCTTCACCCTTGCTGGGCCGGTTGTGAAGTCTAGGTTCTATCCTGTCTCTCAGAGAGGTCCTGCCAGGATTGAGTTCCAAGTGCCTATAGTTGTAACCTGTTCGTTTGCCCAAACTTTTTTATGGGTTTCTTCCGTTCCTGCCTCCTTTCCTCACTCCCTCACTATGTTTCCTTGGATTATCTGCCAAACGAGCTACACTTGCCCAGGTCTGCAGCTCAGGGTTGGCTTTTGGTGGAAGTCAAAGCAAGACATTCAGTCTGCAATAGACCCAGCCAGAGTCTGAAATCGAGGTCAGGTCTCGAGGAAAGGCAGTTGCCAAGAGCCAGGGCTGTGCATGTGAATGGGGAACAGGGAGCTGGGGTAGAGGCTGCCCCAAATTGAACTCAAGTCTAGCTTGGTGATGGGAGTATCTCAAGAAACAAAAGCAGAGGGGTGCCCGGGTGGCTCAGTCGGTTAGGCAACTGCCTTTGGCTCGGGTTGTGATCCCGGGGTCCTGGGATCGAGCCCTGCATCGGGCTCCCTGCTCAGCGGAGAGCCTGCTTCTCCCTCTGCCTGTCACTCTGCCTATCTGTGCTCTCTCTCTCTATGCCTCTGTCAAATAAATAAATAAAATCTTTAAAAAAAAAAAAAAAGAAACAAAAGCAGAAAGCTAGCTCCAGACTGGGCAGTCAAGATTTTGGTCAGGGGAAGGCTATAGCTGTAGACCTCAGGAGAGCAAGACTAATTCCTGATGGCACCAGGTGGTGGTCTGGAGTTTCTCACGCATCCCCACCTTGGTCAGGGCTCCCTCCAGAGTCAGGGATGAGACTTCCTGGCCTTGTGCTGAGCACAGCTGGAAATGGGTAGCACCTGGGCACCCCTGGATGCTAGCTTTTCAAAAGGGCTGTCAGCTGGATACATGGGTTTTCCAGGATGGGAACTAGGGTGAACAGTGGTGCTAGGGTGATGGGTTTGAGTCAAGAACAGAAGATCTGAGGAATCATAAAGATGCTGAGACACCTTCGCCTGTTGAATTTGACTTTGTGACCTTGTTGAGGGCAAGTCATTCCTCTGTGGGCTCTTTTCACAGGTTAATTTAAAAATATTTAACTACCAGTGAGACACAGGCACTGACTAATCAAAACGGCCCTTGTTGAAGTGACCGGAAGGCCCTCCTCTTAAGCACTGGTCCTGCTAAGGGCCAAATGGGGTCAGTTTCCAAAGCAAGGTTTATGGGCAGTGGAAGAAGAATTGAGTTGAGCACAGCTTTCCTGGGACACAAGAAGTTGCCCCCTCCCCTCTGTAAATTACAGGTGTGATTTCAGGAACCTGCCCAAATTATCTGGAGTTGTTGCCCTGTTTCTGAATGTCTCTGCTCAGACCTGGGAGGACAGAGCATGGCAGGGGGAAGAAAAGATCTACCTTGGAATCTCCAGCATTGCCATACACAACCTGTGAGATCCAGGTTCCTTACATTTCCCCAGGCCTCAGTTTTCCCCTTTGGGGTGTGTGTGTGTGTGTGTGTGTGTGTGTGTGTGTGTGTGAGAGAGAGACAGAGAGACAGAGACAGAGACAGAGACAAAGAAGTGGTGGTGGTGGGGCCTTCATGCTCCAACAATAATACTACGGCCATCATTTGTAGAGTGTTATGTCATAGGCCTGACACTGTCTGAAGTACTTTTCTTGCATTATTTCCCTTAATCCTCACTAACAGCCTGATGTGCTAAATATTATTTCCATTTTACAGATATAAAAACTGAAACTCAGCTAGAAGGAGATAGAACTGGGGTTTGAGCCTAGATCTATTTGACGTCAGATTCTGAGCACTTAACCACCGAAGCACACAGATCCACACTGTTTCAGTGATACTCTATGGGTCCAAATCCTTATGTAAGGTACAGCCTATCTGCCTTTCTTTAAGGATAACCAGAGTGCCAAATTATAAACTAACACAACAGAGCAATAAAGGGTAAATAATTGTAGTTCAGAAGGATTCTCCAGTGTATGCAGTAATTCCTATAGCAGGGAGGTGTCCTTGGGTACCAAATTTGCTCAGAATTTGATGTGCAGTTCTGTTTCCATGGGATTTTATTTATTCCTCCCTTATTACTCATTTAAAGCAATGAGGATGATTTATATTTATGGATCTCTTTTGAGAAGCATAGAATCCTTCACCATCTCCCCCAAATCTCAAACCTTCCACACAGGGGGTTATCATCCCTGTTTCACAGATGGGAGAAACAGAGGCACAGAGAGATGAATGGATCAGACCAAGGGCACTGATAGGGGCAAATCTGGGCCTAGAATACACAGACCCTACATTCCTGCCTGAGCATCCATGGCCTCTTCTGATGCTTTCACTAACCTAAGCCTCGAGGAGGATGAAACTTCATTTGAAAAATTTCCTGCAGACTCTGCATAGTTAGTGTGGAGCAGATGCCTGGCCTGATTAAACTCCCCAAAGAGTATTGTTCTTGTGCCCAAAGGGCAATTGTTTCTTACCCATTTCCATGCAGCCTTTTAGCTACTTGCATTTCCATAGAACTTTGATAAGAGGGGAGATGAAGCATGCTCCTAGGCAGCCCAGCAATATTTTCCAAACCTGTTGGAGAAATAGAGCCTTTAGGGACCTGTTGTTCTCTCACGGTTGGAGGAGATTCCACAGGAGTTGTGCACCGTTGGGTAGACAGTCACTTCCCAGAGGAATTCTTTGGAGGCCAACGGACGGTGGAGAGGTGGGGCAAGATTGGCTTTCTGGTGGCCTGGCTTCATTCAAAGATGTCAGAAGCCCTGAAGGAATTCTGGCTTGCTTCTGTAAATGTTTCTTGTTCTGAAGGGTCCTGGCTTAGGCAGTGGCTGGCAGTGGGAGGTGGTGCTCCCTGCGAAGGGCAGGGTGGGCAGGGAGGGGAGACTCAGAAATGGAAGGAAGTTTCTGAAACCCATGTGGGCCGCTCTGTCTTCATTTCCAAACCCAGAAACCTCACAAGCATAAAAGGGAGGTGGCTGGATCACAGGAACCAACGTAGAAACTGGAAAAAGTTCTGGGACTGTGAAGGTGGTAGGGTCCCAGGGTGGGGGAACAGTGGCAGGGCAGGGGCCGCAGGTGGCTTTCCAGCTGTGCCTTTTCTCTCCCCCATTGTCTGGAGAGGATGATGGCCCTTTGGGTCATTTTTCACAGGGCAGGAGGAAGTCCCACCAGAGGGAGGTCCAGATGGCAGAGGGAAGTGCAGAAGGTACCATGTGCAGGTGGTTTGGCAGTCTCCCTCCCCTGATGGGGTGAGCCTGGAGTGCTCCCTGGGCTCTGAGAGGTGCCGCTGGCAGAGCACCATGGGAGCCTTTCATCTCCAACCAAGTGGATATACTGGTGGGGGAAGGTGACCACCCCAAGGGGCTGGGGTGAGCACTCTCAGGAAACAATGATAAGACCTCTGAGAAGTGCATGTACTATTAACAAATCCAACAAAGGGAGCAAGTTAGGCAGGAGGAGTAAAGCTAATGGAACAAGAATTTAAAATAAGCATAATAAATATCCTCCAGGGGATTGGGAAGTAGGAATAAACATTTATGAAGAAAACGAATTAGAGATAATAGGCATGATAGATAGACTTGTTAAATGAGAGCACCCAATGGGTGGGTTGAGAAAGACTGCAGATTGAGCTACAGAATGAGGTATGGAGAGGGACATTGGGTCAACTCTGACAGAAGGCGCCAGAAAGGGAGAGAAAGGGAAAGGACGAGAGAAATCAATATGGAGGCCAACATTACAAGGGTCGACGTTTGTTTCTAAGACCACCACCAAGAGGGAAATGAGTCAACAGAGGGGAGAAAATAAGTCTTTGAAGAATGAGTGACTGAGAATTTTCCAGACTTAATGAAAGAACCGAGCCCTCTGATTGGAGGGGCACGTGGTGTGCCTAACAGTGTAGATTCATGCACACACACACACACACACACACACACACACATTGAGACACATTAGAATGAAATTTAAATACATCAAAGACAGAGAAAAGGTTCTGGAGACGGAAACAGATCTCTACAGATGAATCCATTTCAAACAGACATTAAATCTCTCAGCTGCCACGTGGGATGCAGGGAGAATAGAGAGCAACGCTGCAGAGTGGGAGAAAATAACCTTCATACCTAGAATGTGATATACATCTAAGTTATCACTGAAATGTGAATAGGAAGAAAGACATTCTCAGAGATACACAGTCTCAGATGCATACTATGTACAGACACTTGAGAAAGGGTCTCCTGGAGGAAACAAGGAGACGTGGGGGCAGTAAGGGTAAACAAATAACTGAGTCCATTTACTGTTGCCTAAGTAGATAACACAAAAAGTGTATATCCACAACCTTGTGGAACTGAAATGTCAGGCCACGGCGGCATTGCAGGGGTGCTGGTGCAGGTGGAGGAAAGGAAGAATGAAGAGCGGTCAAGGGGATGTGGGAGAAGGTCAAGGTCAGCCTTATTCAGATGGAAGATACACACGATGACATGGAGCTTCTTTTTTAGTGCTCACGGCTGCCCCTTGGTCAGTGGCCCCTCCCCACTCCCCAGCCCTTCACAAAGATGCCCAAAGCAGAGTAGGCTTGTCTAACAAATGCCAACCATAATGAGCACCCTTCCCCTTCTCCTCCTCCTCTTCCTCCTCCTCCTTATTCTTCAGATTTTATTTATTTGTCAGAGAGAGAGAGCACAAGCAGGGGGAGTGGCAGGCAGAGAGAGAAGAAGGCTCTTTGCTGAGCAAGGAGCCTGATGTGGGACTCAATCCCAGGACCCTGGGATCATGACCTGAGCTGAAGCCTGACGCTTAACCGACTGAGCCACCCAGGCGTCCTGCATCCTGCTCCTCAACAGTGACAATGACAACCATTCTGAATCTTGTCCTTCAAATAAGAAAAACTCCGGGACAAATCCATGTCAGGAGAACTTAGGGCTGTAAAGTCTCATCTGACTAGAGGGACTGAGTTGCTCCTAGGTGAGATCAGTGCCACCCTGACTTGTCCTTCGCCCCACTTCACAGGATGGCCAGGCCTAGGTCGTCTGGTCTGCGGCCATCCTTCTCATCGGCTTCATCATTCCGGAGGGCTATTTTCTCTGCCCCTGGTCTCCACTCTGCCCTCGCCTCCCCAGCCCTTCTCTTGTATTTACTACTGGACTTCACTTACAGAAGCTGATTTTTGACACCACTTTTGATGGCTTTTTGTATGATTCCAAGCTATGTTGGTATCTAGGTCTGTCTACAGCAAAGTGGTCAGGAGCTGGGTTCTGGAGCCCCCCACGCACGAGCCATGAGAGATCAGACAGCTGAGAGCTCTTCTCTGTGCTCCAGGTTCTGAATCTGTAAAAGAGGGAGTA
The DNA here is from genome assembly GCF_003265705.2 of Callorhinus ursinus. Lineage (NCBI taxonomy): Eukaryota > Metazoa > Chordata > Mammalia > Carnivora > Otariidae > Callorhinus > Callorhinus ursinus. Next base: position 139,158,943 of record NW_027397063.1, on the reverse strand, counting down.
CTCATGGTCCTTCCACCCGGGGCTGGTATGGGGGTACAGAGATCATGCAAGGAAAAGGCTTCATGCTGTACTTTAACTGTTCAATAAATGTTAGTGTTTTGGTCAGTACTACATCGTTTTTCTGTCTTATTTTTCCCTGGAATGACACAATAATCCTAAAATTATGACCATGTGTTACAGACTAGTGACCACCTAAATGACTTGCTGTTGGGTCTTTCTCTGAAAGATAGACAGTGGTCCAGTCCATATTTTAGAGAAATATCTCTATCTATCTATCTATCTATATCTATCTATCTATCTATCTATCTATCTATCTATCTACACACACACACATACATTTAAATATACACATACACAAAAACATATGCATATACATACACATATATAATATATATATGTAGATAGATAGATAGATAGATAGATAGATAGATACAGAAAGAGACAGAGACACAGAGACACAGAGAGAGACTATGAGCTCCATGAGAGCTGGTTGTGGTGGGTACTTTGGCTTAGAGTCATCAACAGATTCAGTTTTCAATTGGAGTTGTTGCCATGCATGAATCTCCCCAGATACTATCTGGTTTTTTGAGCATTTGTGGGTGCTCTGCATGGACCTCCTTTCCAGCAGCTCCAAACCTGACCCCCCTCGTTAGCATGATGCTGGCCTTAGGCCCCTTTCTCTCACTTCTCAAATCATCCCCTTTTTCATTCCATGAACAGAGAGGACTACGAGAGTAAAGAAGGAACATTAAACAGCCTGCTTTAAAGTCCCCCTGGCTTCACAGGACTGGGAACCTGGTACCCCTCTGTGGTGCCCCTCCTGCACTGCCTGTCATGGACCTCCTGGCAGGTGCCCAGATCTGGCCCAGTTTCTTAGGCTCACCTCCTCTACTGTATACCACCCCCTCATGGCTCTGCGGGGTGTGAAAGCTGATCCTGGGCTGGCCCAGTGTGAATGCCCTGGCCCTTGGGAGAGGATCCCACAGACATAGGGCTGCAGAGATGAGCACAGATGCAAGTTATAAAGTAAGGGGGAAGGTGAGTGGATTTTGAAGGGAAAGGACAGCCTGACCAACAAATGTTCGCTCTCCACCTGCCAAGTGGAAGTTGCTCAAACATATGGAGGCTACAGTCGGCTGCACAGCAGGCATCCTGGCCAGAAACTCCTGGAGAGTGGGGCCAGACTCGCCTCCAAATTGTCCCAGTGTGGCTCTGTATCTCTGTTTGAATATGCCACAGGCGTTTCAAAACCAAACCCGTGCTGTGCCGCTCCTCCTCTCATCCTTCCCAGCCCAGAGGATGCCTGCTGGCTGCTGGCTGGTAGCTCTCCCTTGGGGAGGGTCTCCTGGAGAAGAGATCCAGCCCTTCTTGAGAGGGGGACCATAATCAGAATATTTAGTGTGATTTTTTGGGTACTAAGCCAATACCCAGAATAGTGCCTGGCAGGTAGCAGGTATTCATTCAATAATATTAGTTGAATGAATGGGGAGGGCTTTCAGAAGGCGGGATCTTGCTTCTGTTCTTACAAGTCTTTTCTGTGTAGAGGTCTGAGAGAATTCATGTTTGTATTTCCCTGGGCATTGGTGGCTGTGGTTTACCCCTCCTCCTCCCCCAGCTGCTTTGAGGGGCTGCTACAGCTCACAGCAGCCCCTCTTCTTTGGAGAATAACCCTTGGAGCTCACTTTGCCTAGGAGTTATGAATATTCCCATTCAAAGCAGCCCATAGAGACTGGCTTACTGATAAAGGGGTACAATGCCCTTAGTTGCCTCTAGGCTGCTAGAAATCATAGGATTTTTGCTCCAGAGCCCCCATTAATTTCAGGCCAAGGTTAAACTTACTTGAGACCAGATATATTTGCCCCTCCCCTTCCATGTCCTGCTTCCCTCCCACGTACTGAATTCCTGTCCCAGGCTCTGCTTCTAGGGGAACCCAGCTAAGACATCCTCCAAGAGACTTCTGCTTTCACTCTGAGCTCAGAACTGTTGAGTTTGGAAGGGACCTTAGACATCAAACTCCTTTATTTGGAAGATAAGGAAATCGAGGCCCAGTGTCAGGGCTGGGCTAGAAGTAAACCCACACTAAGAGTTTTATCTGGCAACTGCCTGAGATGCTGGGCATGGGAGGCTCTCACTCTGGCCCATAAACCTATATGCTGTGGTGCATGGTAGAGTCCCCTCACCCCCTGATCTAACCTCATCTCCTCACCCCCAGGGTTTTCAGGGCTGGCAGTGGGGGGCCCAATATCTGTACCAAGATAGCTAGAGGGACTCTGTTCGCGGGGAGGAGAAAGGCCATTGTTGTTGCTTTCACAACCATGAGGAAGAGGCCAGGCCCACCCCTGGCTGACTGTCCTGGGCCACCATGCTTGGGAGTGGGGGGACACCTTAGAGGACTCTATCTTCCTTTTTTTTCTTTATCATTAAAATCTATCTTCAGAGTATTTCTGTTTATAATCATGTCCATAGTGGCTTCTTTTCAAATGTGACCCTTTTGGTGGCCACAGCCTGGCTGAGGTGCTGAGGACCCTGAAAGCTTCTAAGAAAGACCCTGAAGGGGCTTGTCCCGCCCCCCAAAAATGTTGGATTCCTAAGCCCAGCACCCGCGAAGGTGACCTTCTTTGGGACTAGGGTCTTTGCAAATGCACTTATATGTAAATTAAAGTGAGGACATGCTAGAGGGGGACAGGCCCTTAGTCTACTATAAATAGTACTCTTACAGGAGAGGAGAAGACAGACACGCAGGAAGGATGCCATGGGATGACAGAGGCAAAGGCTGGGATGATACATTTGCAAAGCAGAGGAAGCCAGGGAGCAACTGCCACCACCAGAAGCTGGAAAGGGCAATGAAGGGGTCTACCCAGTCTCAGGGAGCGTGGCCTGGCTCGCACCTTAACTGCAGACCTCTGGCCTCCAAGACTGTGGAAGAATTGATTTCCGTTGTTTTGAGTACCCAGTTGGTGACTTTTTTTTTTTTTTCAACACTGGGAAATTAATACAGGGTTGTTTCTGGAAACCCAGGTTACTGTGTACCCTTTATGCTTTGGGGAACCAAATGCCTAAACAGGAACCAGCAGGAGAAAAGCAGTTAACTGGTATCCCCACTTTGGACCCCCCACACCCTGATGGGGGTCCAAATTCCAAGAACGAGAACCCAAGAATGAGTTTTTGCTTTTCCTCATGGGAAGATCGTGGGGTTGTGAGGGAAAAGGGCTGTTGGGCAAAACAGGGAGCAGAGCCCTTCCTGGGAACAGGGCTGCCTGAGTTCTAATCTGGGTTCTACACCCTGGGGATTGGATGGAACACGCCAGTCTACCTTGTTTTCTCTTGGATATAGCTGAGTTTGGGGATGGACTCTGCACCTGGTACCACAATTTTCTCAAGCCCAAGAAGGCCCGCCTCATATTTTCAGGTGAGGTCTTAACGGTCTGTTTCTGCCCTGATCAGGCTCAACAGGTCCCAACAGTCTTGAGTTCAGATTCCAGGCAGACATCTTTCCCTCCCTGCATTCTGCTTCCGCTCCAGACTCCAGTTCCCTTCAGACCATCTCTCCATCTGGTCTTCATTTGTGCCTCAATGGAAGACCCCCACAGGGACCCCACATTGTCCACCATGGTCTCTCAATTTGGCCCTCTTGCCTTTTAAAAAAAATTTGATGAAGCTATTGGTTCATTAGTCTGTTCCATGAATTTTTATATAAAGACTTATGGAGAAATTTCCCTTATGCTTATTAAAAAAGTTTTTAAATTCTTCCAATGTTACTTTTTAAAAATTAACTCACTATAACTAATGAAATAATACAAAGTTATATATACACATATATACATGTAACCATTTCTACCTGCATGCCCCTCCATTCCTTCCTTTTCTGATAACCTCACTTCCTCATCCTCAAAATAGCTGTTGGAGAGACTGCTGAAGGCTAATCAGTACCCATTCTGCCTGATCATCTCAGTTTAATAAACCTTAGATTTTAGGTATTACAGTGCTCCCTCACTAAAAGATTACATTTCCCAGCTTCCTTTGCAACAATGTGTGGTCACATATCTAGATTCTGGCCAATGAGATGTAAGTGGAATTGTCATGTGAGAGAAACTTCTCAGAGACCTCATTTAAAAGTAAGCTTTTCTTTCCCTCTTTCCTTTTTCCTTCTTGCTCTCTTGAATATGATGGCTGGAGCTCCAGCATTTATCTTGGACCATGAGGAAAAGGGCCATACCATGGGACAGTGGAGGAGTGACCCAGAAGAAACCTCTGTTTCCATGACTTTGTAGAGCTATCATATTGGACTGCCTACCTCCAGTCTCCTTTTATGTATGGGAGAAATGAGCTTCTATCTTAAGTCACATTTTTTTCTAGTCTCTGTTACTCGCGATGAAACCTAATTCTATCTGGTAACAAATATTGGCCAACTTGGTGTTTCCTTCCACATACTTCTCCAGATCATACAAACAGGTGCAGATACATAAACATATATGCAATTTTGTGTGGGTTTCTGTTTAAAAAATGGAGTCAATAAATGTTTCTGCTTTTAGCTTTTCTTACTTGACAATGCATTGTAGATATTGAAGTATTGCTTATAGTGGTCCAAAAAGAAAGTAAAAAACAAAACTAGAAGCAACTTATAAAGGTTACTGACCTTGGCTGATGGACACTCTTCCCAGCTCCAAAGCAATTGGCCTGGAAGAAAAAATAAGAAGAAATTTGATTACATTGGACCATTTCCATCATGAAAGGGGTAGTGTTTTGTCCTTATTATAGACACTTATTCCAGATACAAACTTGCCTTCCTTGCGTTCAATGCTTCTGCCAAAACTATCATCCATGAACTTATAGAGTGCCTTATCCACCATCACGGTATTCCACACAACATTGCTTCAGACAAAAGAACTCACTTCACAGCAAAGGAAGTGCAAGCAATTGGCCCGTACTCATGGAATTCATTGGTATTGCCATGTTTTCCATCATCATGAAGTGGCTGTCTTGATAGAATGATGGAATGGCCTTTTGAAGACTCATTTACAGCACTAGCTGGGTGACCATACCTTGCAGGGCTGGAACAAAGTGTTCCAAATGTACATATGGTCTGAATCAGCAACCAATATCTGGTGCTGTTTCTCCCATAGCCAGGATTCACGGGTCCAGTAATCAAGGGGTAGAAATGGAAGTGGCACTACTCACTATTACCCCTAGTGACATATCAACAAAATATTGCTTTCTGTTCCCATGACTTTACACTCTGCTGGCCTAGAAGTCTTAGTTCCTGAGGGAGTAATGGTGCCACCAGGAGACACAAGGATTCCACTGAACTGGAATTTGAGACAGTCACCAGGCCATTTTGGGGTGCATGCTTCTGAATCACCTGGCAAAGAAGGGAGTTGCTGGGTTGGATGGGGTGCTTGATCCTGACTCACAAGGGGAAATTGGACTGCTTTTCTACCATGGAGGAAGGAGGAGTATGTCTGGAATATAGGAGATCCCTCAAGGCATCTCTTAGTATCACCATGCCTTGTGATTAAGGTAAACGGAAAACTGTAATGACCCAATCCAGACAGGACTAGTAATGGGAGAGACTCTTCAAAAATGGGTTTGGGTCGCTTCACCAGGTATAGAAGTATGACCAGCTGAGGTGCTTGCTGAAGGCAAAAGGAATACAGAATGGATAGTAGACGAAGATAGTTGTAAGTCCCAGCCATGATCACATGACCAGTTATAGAAACAAGGCTGTAATTGTTATCGCTATTTCTTCCTTGTTTTATGAATGTTTGTGTGTGTATGTACATATATTAAGCAAATATTTTTGTTTTCTTTCTTCCCTTATTTTTCTTATTACATAACATAAGAGGTATTGTCTTTATATCAGTATTTAAGTATTGTTAATTTTACATCATAGTATTTAAGATACAGGATATCAAAGAGAGGGGTAAAGTGCACTCAAGGAGTTTAGGGGAAGGGGAAAGGGTTTTTTCAGTTGTATGCAGAATAGTTGTATCATGTTAGGTGGAATTATAACCTTGTCCTTATTCAGTATGAAGTATGGTTTAAGGAGACATAAACAGGTGCCAAATTGACAAGTGGTAGACTTGTGATGGTTAATTTTATGTGTCAATTTGACTGGCCTAAGGGATGCACAGGTGGCTGGTGATACATTATTTCTGGTTGTGTCTGTGGAGGTGTTTCTATTTTTTAATTTTTTTATTGTTATGTTAATCACCATATATTACATCATTAGTTTTTGGTGCAGTGTTCCATGATTCATTGTTTGTTCATAACACCCAGTGCTCCATGCAGAACGTGCCCTCCTCAATACCCATCACCAGGATAACCCATCCCCCTCCCCCCCTCCCCTCTAGAGCCCTCAGTTTGTTTTTCAGAGTCCATCATCTCTCATGGTTCGTCTCCCCCTCTGACATACTCCCCTTTTCTTCCTCTCCTGTTATCTTCTTCTTTTTCTTTTTTCTTAAAATATGTTGCGTTATTTGTTTCAGAAGTACAGATCTGTGATTCAACAGTCTTGCACAATTCACAGCGCTCACCGTAGCACATACCCTCCCCAATGTCTATCACCCAGCCACCCCATCCCTCCCACCCCCAACCACTCCAGTAACACTCAGTTTGTTTCCTGAGATTAAGAATTCCTCATATCAGTGAGGTCATGTGATACATGTCTTTCTCTGATTGACTTATTTCACTCAGCATAACACCCTCCAGTTCCATCCACGTCGTTGCAAATGGCAAGATCTCATTCCTTTTGATGGCTGCATAATATTCCATTGTGTATATATAACACATCTTCTTTATCCATTCATCTGTCGATGGGCATCTTGGCTCTTTCCACAGTTTGGCTATTGTGGACATTGCTGCTATAAACATTGGGGTACACGTACGCCTTCGGGTCCCTACATTTGTATCTTTGGGGTAAATACCCAGTAATGCAATTGCTGGATCGAACGGCAGCTCTAATTTCAACTGTTTGAGGAACCTCCATACTGTTTTCCAGAGTGGTTGCACCAGCTTGCATTCCCACCAACAGTGTAGGAGGGTTCCCCTTTCTCCGCATCCCTGCCAACATCTGTCGTTCCCTGACTTGTTAATTTTAGCCATTCTGACGGGTGTGAGGTGGTATCTCACTGAGGTTTTGATTTGGATTTTGTGGAGGTGTTTCTAAAAGAGAGTAACATCTGATTCAGTAGACTGAGTGGAGAGACTGGAACTCACCAATGTGGGCAACATCATCCAATCCACTGGGGGCCTGAAAGGAACAAAAAGGCAATGGAGAGGTGAATTCCTCTCTTCTTGAGCTGGGACATCCATCTTCTCCTGCCCTTGGACATCTCAGCATCTGGTTCTTGGGCTTTCAGACTTTAGGACTTACACCATCAACTTCCCTGGCTGTCAAGCCTTCAGACTCAGACTAAATTTTGCCCCTGGCTTTCCTGGTTGTCCAGCTTACAGATGTCAGGCTGTGGGACTTTTTGGTGTCCATAACTGCATGAACCAATTCCTATAGTAATTCTCCTCATCTATCTATCTATCTATCTATCTATCTATCTATCTATCTATCTATCTATCCATCTATCTATCCATCCATCCATCCATCCATCCATCCATCCATCCATCCATCTAGCCATCTATCTACCTACCTACCTATCCCATTGGTTCTGTTTCTCTGGAGAATCTTGACTGATACAAAGACCTATTCTTGATCCTTTCATCGAAAAATTGAAGCTTTTGGTCAGGACCTAGAAAAATAAACAAAGTTTGGAAAGATAAAAAAAATCATGTGTAATCATCCCTGCTACATATTTTTTAAATTAAAAAATATTTTTATGAAGACATATATGTTTGGCCCCAAAGAAGAGAACTTAATTGGCAGAACTTAATTGGCAGAGTTGCTTAAATAGGGAAAATAAAGGCTTAAAGTGGAAGAAAGCCTGGTAGGCTGTTACAAATACTTGACCAGTTGGGTTGAAGGTTACTAGGTATCTAGTGTTAGCGGCTGCTAATTTGACATGTGACTCAGAGTAAACCACTTTCCGGTAGGCCTTAATTTGCCCCCCAAATATGATGGGAAAATCTCTTGGGACTTCTTTGGCTCAACGACTATTGAGTTGTCAGTAAGGATGCAAGGCCTCCAGGCAAAGTTCCTAGTTCTACGCACCAAGCCACCACTGCTTTCCTTTGGGTTGCTATACAGTACAGGTGATTTCACAGACCTTGAGGCAAATGCCTCACTGCCTCTGGGCCAGCCCCACAGAGAAAGTCTTGAAGAGCAGGTTGAAGGATCAACATAGGGCAAGAAGCATCCTTCTTCTATCAGTGACTTGCTTGGGTGATATTTGTGGCACAAGACAAAATAAAACAAAACAAAGCCCAGGCAAGTAAGTGCTTCTGGTTTAGTGTGGTGCAAGATCCATCAGGGTGTGGTGGGTCCTCAGAGGAGATGCTTGGATGCCTTAGGAAGGATGGGCCGGGCCATCAAGGACTATGCCAGCAATAGACAGAAGCAGCTTTCAGTTGAGGGAGACAGGAGAATAGAGCAGTAGCAGGCTCATGACTGGGGTTCTTTGTTGCATGTGAATTGACTGGATGATGCAGTCAGAGAGAGGAATTCACTAAAGATATTGGGCAGCTTGTGGTATCCCTGGGATATCTGGAGAATGAGGTTTTGGGGGTTGGAAATGGACAGAGGAAGGCTGTACAGACAGAACCACACCAGTGTTGTACCACAGATGCAGACTGATGGCGATGCTCCTGCTTAGTTGACCACTGGACTCGGGAAGCTTTGATGATATTGCTCCCATCAGCAGTAGGAGGAATTCTCCTCTGTCCTTGCTTCTTTGGGTCACTAACTTCCAACTGGAAGTCTTGGGAGGGTGGGTGTGATTGACTTAGTTCCAAGCCTAGACCATCTGCCTATGCCCTACCTGCATGGTGTCTTTGACCTCTATGATGGGAGGCAAGACTGATGGAGAATACCCTAAATATAGGAAAATGAGGTTGGGATACCAGGCAGCCAAAGACAATGGGGAGGAACATATCATTACTGACTAGGCAAAATTAGTTTCACATGAACGTATCAGATCTTTTCAAGGCTTAGAGAAAAGAGACTGAAGGTCAAGTTACAAGGTGGAAAAAGTGATTTTGAGGGTCCTTAAGTGTCCATATATTAGTTAGTCCTTAACTAGGATTTGAAACCAATTAGAACTTGGATAAAAAATATCCAAACCAGTACTCCATATGATTAGCTTGGTTCATATTTGAAGAAGGAAGTGTGACCTGGTGTGCCTTCCCCCGTACTTGTTTGAAAGGAGAAGAAATGAACCAGGGTGACCTGGCTCTAAGATCAGTCATCACAAAACACAGGAGGTCCAAGAGAGTTTAGCAGCAGGTCAGGTGTCAGACAAGGAGCTTTTAGCCACTCCCATGGGGCAGGCAGGACAAAGTAACTCCCCATCCCAGTGGCAGCCAGTGTGAGGCTATAAACAGTAGACACTTTTATGAGAAGCAGGGTCTCCACTTATTCTTCTTCCCTAACCCTGAAACTATGTGAGAAGGTCTTTGGGCACCCTGCTCAGATCTCTTAGCAAGAGGAATCACACCCATATATGTACCTGTCCAAGTGCACACACATGTAGCCTCCCCTAGAGTAAGCCAATTCTTCCTTGAGACCAAGGAAACACAAAGATGGTGGCTGGGTCATGGGTGACCATGAAGGTTTGGGCCTCCAACCTAGGCCTTCTACTCACTCTCTGGACTCTTGAGGAAAAGGAAGAAGAGCTCTAGGGCGCCTGGGTGGCTCAGGATTGGTTAAGCGACTGCCTTCGGCTCAGGTCATGATCCTGGAGTCCCGGGATCGAGTCCCGCATCGGGCTCCCCACTCAGTGGGGAGTCTGCTTCTCCCTCTGACCCTCTTCCCTCTCGTGCTCTCTATCTCTCATTCTCTCTCTCTCTCTCTCTCTCAAATAAATAAATAAAATTAAAAAAAAAAAAAAAGGAAGAAGAGCTCTAACAGAGAAAGCACCTGGCTGTGCCTGGGATGGCCTAGAGGGGCTTCAGCAAGGGGCCTACCTAGGGGTGAACCTTGAAGGAGGGGAGGGCTTTGCTGCTTGGGGGAGCAGGAGAGATAGTCTTTGCAGGGGGATGAGCATGGCAAAGTCCCTCAGTGCCCTGCCCTCCTCTTGCAATGATGGTCGGTGAAGGTCTGAGCTTTTCAGTGATTCACTGAAATATTTTCTCAGGTCTTGCTAAGGCATGCGTCCTTGATCCTATGACTTGAAGCCAGGTCAAACAGTAACAGGTATTTATGACAGCATGAGATTTCATACCCAGGAACACAAGGGGAATCTTGATGATGGAAGAGGTTGCTATGAGACTTTCCTAAGCCACTCTGGGTTTTCAGGAGTCAAGCATGGTGATGATGTGGCCCTCCCAGAGACAGGGGCTGTGCCAAGTAAATGTTTCACAGGCAGTGAGCATGGTAACATGGATCTAGTTGTCAAGTCACAGGGCTTTTCTGGACAGAGAATCAGGGAATTTTCAAAACAGGTAGAGTGTTGGAACTCTTTGAGTTAGGGGCCTAGAGAGGGTGAGATTGGAGGTCACTCAGCTATGAGTGCAAGAGCAGCTGGGTACTAACAATTTTTTGTGCTACTATGTTTTAGTACTCTTTCTATCTAAGTCAGGGAATTGTGAACAGACCCAGAATCTTGGTCCTGGAATTTTCTGCCACTTGAGGCAGGAGATCCCTTAATGGACTGGCATCCTCACTGGCTACCACTGGACTGATCCTCACTACCAACACTATGAAATATACTGATTAGGCTCACCTGGGACCAGGTAGATGTTAACATCCTAAATCATTGGGATTAAGAATGAGGATGTGTGGATTTCCATGGAGAACTGGGGAGCTGTTTCTGACAAAAGGGAATCTGGCTGCTTGGAAGACAAAAGCCATAGATGTCTACTTTGCTAGTCTATCTGGATCTAAGTGCTTCCTCTATACGGGCTGCAGGTGCCTTGAGTTTCCTTGACACTGGGAAGGCCGGACTGCTCTTTTTTTTAGTTCCCTGGGGAATCCCAGGCTTGCCTTTTACACTCAGGTGCCCAGAAAGGGCAACCACAAGGCAATGCCATTGCCAGGCTGTCCAGGGAAAAGGGAGGGAAGTAGGGGAGCAGTTGAGTCTGCCATAATATGTCACTCTACCTCAAATGAAAAGATTAAGCAGCCTATTATTTTTAACCACATAACTCATTAAAAGAAAATGCATAGTCTTATAGTCTTCTTTGACTGAGATGAAGTACCTTATTAATGCTTGATACACCTGCCAAGGATGTGAAGGGTAGGCGGTGAGCCTGGTGCCTGGGGACGAGGCGCTTTTGGGAACCACACAGGATGCCCACCCTAGAAAGCCTGAGGGCTTTGGAGTGTACTGTCTCGCACTCTGGGGGCAGCACCTGCTTGGATAAAGGTTGCATCCTTGGGGAAGGTTGGGCAGGGCGATAGATGTAAATGGATGCGCTTTCTTGGAGCTCTCTCAGGGCCAAATGTTTTCAGAGGCTGTGGTTGAGCATGGTCACTTGGATCTAGTTGTCAGAGAATCCAGGAATTTTTGAGACAGGTGGGGCCTTGGAAATCTTCCAGTTAGGGCCCAGAGAAGGTGAGAGATCTATTCAAGGTCACACTGCTATGAATATAGAAGTAGCTGGGGCACTAATCCTTTTTTGTGCCCCTATGTTGTAATACTCTTTCCATCTGATTCAGGGGACTGTGATTTTTACCACAGAGATACACAGTTCCTGTAGGCGGTGTGTCTGGTCTTCTGGGTGCCCCAGCACTCTGTTCCCATATAGCTCTATAGCTTTGTTTTATAGCAAGCACTTGTTACTCTCAGCCTGTAAACCTTCTCTGCCTGCAGGGCCTGCTGGTACACAGTGGGTACGAGGCAGTTAACCATCCCAGGAGCAGCCTGAGATAGGAATTGATAGATAAATACCCCAACTCCTCATCCCTGGGTCTGACCACTCTGAATCATCTTCTTCACTCTTATTCTCAAAGTATCATGCCAGGACCAGCAGCATCGGCACCACTTGGGGACTTGATAGGAATGCAAATTCTCAGGCCCTACCTACTGAGGACCTACTGAATCAGAAACTCTGAGGTTGGGAGCCCAGCAACGTAGTTCAACAAGCCCCCTGGGTGATGCTGATGTGTGTTCAAGGCTGAGACTCTAGTCCATAGTCTCCTAGAGCTTCCTCCCTTAAAGCCTTGGGGAGGCTGCTTAGTAATGTGCCTTCCTTGGTCTCCCCTCACTTCTCTGCCTCACTCCCCACTCCCCTACTGATGCTTTCTGAGATGGGCTCCAGACGATGAGCTGCTTGCACTCAAATCCTTGCTCCCTGCTTTCCCCCAGAGCCCAGCAAAGACGCTGGTACAAGGGGCCCCCGACCCCTCTGAGGTGTCTTTTCTCTTTCTTATAACCACTGCTGGTTCTGCAGACAGCGTGGGAGGATGCAAAGCCCTTGATAAGTCCCATCCCGCATACCAACATGTAAACCGGCTGGTTTCCACCCAGGCACCAACTAACTACCAATGTGTGGCCACACTACTCTGAGAAATGTACTGGTGTCCCCAAACCACAAAGAGCACTTCCTTTAAACAACAGCAGTCAAGAGCTGCTCTTTCAACTTTCCGGATCGAATCAAATGGAGGAGCAGCCCTGGCCACCCCACAAAACACTCACTGTAAACTCCACATGTGCAGTCCCACAGGCATCACCCTTCCTTAAAATACAACCTTGCTGGAATTTTCCCCTCTTTTTCCTTTGTGGGCAAGAATTGGTGAGAGAACACTCCCTCGTGTTACTGTAGGCAGGGTGGACAAGAATACAGCTTTCTAAAAGGCCAGAATTTGTCTAGCCAGACTGGGGACACGGGGTGGGTTTCTGCTACATAAGCTTGCAGTGCTTACCTGTGTTAGTTACTTCCAGTGCTGACTCGTCGCAGGGTTGCCAGCCCAGGGCCTCAGAGCGAGAAGAACAAAACAAAGCAGATATTAACCGTGTTGCTAGTGGCTACTACAGAGCAAAGGTGGATCCTTCTATTTTTTCCAAATTAATAGTTATAAGAAATACCTTTTAAAGGAAATAAACTAATACTTTGCTTCCAGATACGATTGGTAAAACAGACAATTCTAAGAATGTAAGTGTTTTATAATCTCGGCTTTTTGTTAACAGCTTTACTGAGGTACATTTTACATAAATGTTCACCAAGTGTCCAATTCATTGCTTTTTAGGAAATTTACAGAGTTGTGCAACCATCGCCATGACTCAGTAGTTAGTACAGCATCTACACCCTCCCCCAGTAAGATCTCTTGTGCTAATTTACACTTCATCTCTGTTCCTACACCAGCCCCGGGCAACTACTAGTCTACCTTCTTTCTCCATAAATTTGAATTGTGGCTGTTTTAAAATGCAGTATTTCTCAGCTGCTGTGTTCTCGTTTGTCCAACTGGAGATTAGGCAGGAGGCAGTGGGGGTGATGGAAAACGCGCGGCCCAGGAACCCAGTGGGGACCTGTTCAAATGGGACTGTCACCGGGTATGTGGGGCTGCAGGTGCCTCTTCTTGGGGTGTGGTCTCCTCTTCGGTAAAGTGAGCATCCCAATACTGGCTTTGCAAAGTTGCTGAGAGATACATGACATGAAAGCACATTGTGAGCTAGCAAGGTGGTATTATCCTGATTCAGAGATGAGGAAACCAAAGCTTAGTGGGCAAGGTGATGCTCCAGAATTACTCAGCTAGAAAGCGGTGGACCTGGAGTTTACACTCTGTCGTTCTGGTGCCGAGGCTCAGGTGTTTTCTAGTATGCCTCACTGGTCCTCCCAAATGAGTAGCAATCAGGCACGTTTCCAAGTCTCTAAGCTGCACAGAATAACATAATTCTTCACTAAGCTTACTTATAATCGACCTTCATTGTGAACCGAGAGAACAGCAGCTTTTTAAAAAAAATTTGAGTATAGTTGACACATAAGGTTACATTAGTTTCAGGTGTACAACGTAGTGATTTGACAAGTCTATACGTGATGCTTGCTCACCACATGTGTAGCTCCCATCTGTCACCGTGCAGCGCTATTATGGTGGCATCGAGTAGATTCCCTATGCTGTGGCTTTAATTCCCGGGACTTACTCATTCCATAGCTGGAAGCCTGTATCTCCCACGCCTCTTCACCCATTTTGCCCATCCCCCTGTGTCCCTTCCCTCTGACAACCATCAGTTTGTCCTCTGTATTTATAGGAGACTAGCAGCTTTTGTAGCCAGCTGCTACTGGAGATGCCCACATCCAGCTAGCAAGAACTTCCAGTTTCTTCTAGAGTCACAGTTATGCCGTCTGTGGCTTCTCTGAGTTCCTATGTGGCAGCTGGGGCCCAGGCAGCTAAGGCACCTCTCATCCCACAGGCTCCTTCCCGTCACTCAGCAATTCCATTTCACACTGGTTCACAGCAAGTGTTCTTAGTCAAGGAGGGTCACTGCTTGGCTCTCCGGCTCTGTTAGCCAAACTCTGGGACTCACCTGCCCGCAAGTACAGGGCCACTCCCATAAAAGGCAGCCTCACATTCTACAATCCCGAACTTGGTGACCAGACTCTCAAAGCCATTCTGCCATTAGTCATTTGCTAAAGAGTCATCCAACAGGTTTTGTCCCAGGAAACAAAGAAGCCACAGCTCAAGTGATGTCTGGGACACGAAATCTCCCAGATCACTGCTCAGCTCAGTACATTTGCCAAAATAACTACCTGGAAAAAATTAAAAAATAAAAAAAATCCGAGACGCAGAGCCTCCCTGAAATTCTGAATGTGTCTGTAAGGAGTAAGGCAAGAGGGACTTATGGGATGCTGGAGGCTGCCGTTGGCCTGGTGTGGGTCATGGCCCCCACTCTGGGACTCAGTTTACTCCTTTGGAAAATAGGTTTCTTCAGTTGAGTTTTTTTTTTTTTTTTTTTTTTCTACAGCGTTCTCCCTCCACCCCCTAGCCCACACATACCAAGTTCTGTTTTTATTCACTTTATATCTCTGGGCTTTATGTAAGATTTTATTAAAAAAAGATTTCCATTGCTAAAAAGAATGGAAAAAGCCTGGGTTTGTTGCCTCCAGCTCTAACAAATAATTTAAGACTTGGTAAAAGACTTCTTTCAAAATGGAGCACCGTCCCTGTGATTGATGTAAAGTAGCGCTTGGCCAACAAGCATTCTACAGCTTTCTTTACAGACAGTGCTTTAGGAATTCACCGATGGGGGAGCCTTCAGAAGTTTTATTTGGAACAACAGATAAGGTAACACACACCAGGCGCGTCTGCACAGCAGCCTTCAGCCTCCACGTTGGTAATCTGCTGTGGTCCTAGCTGCCTCCTACATGTAGGTTGCTGAAGGAGGGGGCTCAGTCAACAGGAATGGGGCTCAGTCCACCAGAAGGAGGCTCAGTCCACTGGAAGGGAGCCCGTGGAATGGGCACAGCATGAAACAGCAGAAGGTGCCTCGGTGAAGCCACACTAACGTTTTGGCCAGAGGTCTGTTTCTTCCTTCATACCAAATTCATCCACTTTCAGTCAAGGGTGTATGCAGGGCTCCCTTGCTGACCCTCCTGGGACCGTGAGCCTATGTGTGAGTGTGCTTGGTGTGTGTGTGTGTGTGTGTGTGTGTGTGTGTGTGTGTGTGTGACAGAGACAGACAGGGCTTGGGAAGGAGGCAGAGAGAGAGAAAGGTACAGATAAAGGCACACACAGAGAAAAAAACTCACAGAAATAACGTTACACTGAAACAGACATACACAGACGGATGGAAAGCAAACTGGTGGACGGAAAGATAAATGTAAATACAAGAAACAGAAAAACAGGAAGACACACAGAAACAGAGATGTGGTCAGCCCAGAAACATTTGTTGACTACAGCTTAAAAGGGATTTTAGAGAGTTATGAAACATTAACAAACATGACCTATGGATTGTATTTAGATACTGATTTAAGGAATTAATGCTAGCTTTTCTGAGTGTGCTAGCAGGATTGTGGTTATGGTTTTTACAGAGTCCTTATCGTTTAGAGGCATCTGAAATATTTATGGGTGATGTCTGAGCTCGCTTCAAAATAATCTAGGGGGGCAGTGGGTGAGAATGTCCATGATTGTTGAAACTGGGTGATGGGCACATGAGAGGTCCTTATTTTATTCTGCTGCTTTTGTGTGTGTGTGTGAAATTTTACATAATGTGGAGTTAAAAAATATTGGTTGAGTGCCCAGAATGAGTCAGGCATTTTGTGGGAATGGGGGCAGGGAGAATAATACAGAGACAGAGACAGACATGGAGTTTGAAGGATAGAGACAAAGACAGAGATAGAAACAAAACCCAGAGAGACAGAGGAGAGAGAGAGAGAGAAATGAGTGCTCAAGGCATGTGTTAAAGCAGGCTTCATCCCAGGGATACTGTGATATTGACAAATATCCCAGCATTCCTTGGGCAGGCTAGGTTAAAACCCGGATGACTTGGACAGTAGTCAGTCCACTCACCACCAGCCAATGCAAGTCTTCAGCTCCTGGCAGAGCCTCCTGTACTGTGTTTCTGGGAGTCTGCTGGGAGCTCAAGCCCAAGTCCACTCAGCCACCACATGGTGTCCCCAGGCTCCCAGCCTCTTTTGCTGGCCCTTGGCTCCAAATGCTGCCTCTGTGGGGCACCTCTGTCCTTCCGTCTCACCAGGCACTGGGGTTTCTCCGGTCACAGCTCCTACATCTAGAGGGCACTCTGATGCATTGTGGGCACCTCCATCCTGCTCTCCCAGGTGTCACTGCCACCTGTCCTGGGCATGGCCATAGCTGCTGCACATCTCCACCCCTGCCAGTCTGTGCTTCCATCCCACTGCAAGCCTAGACAAAGAAAATGTAGAGTCTCCACGTGACAAAATGCACTGTGGAGGAGAGTAGGGTGTAGGGTGTCTCACGCTGCTAACTCACACAGAGCCCGAGA
The DNA here is from genome assembly GCF_003265705.2 of Callorhinus ursinus. Lineage (NCBI taxonomy): Eukaryota > Metazoa > Chordata > Mammalia > Carnivora > Otariidae > Callorhinus > Callorhinus ursinus. The sequence continues at coordinate 139,141,940 of NW_027397063.1, read as the reverse complement.
ATGCCAGATCTGGGCTGCTCTGGCTCCAGCACCTCCCAACTCCTCAGTCAACAGCCCTTTCCCCTCCCACTCACGGTGCCCTGTCTGTCAGGACAGACCTGAGTCCTTGGGGCTGGGTGAGACAAATCCCAGGGAAAGTCACCACAGGCCAAGCTGACCGCCCTTCAGATGGCTTCCCTCCCTCGAGGGTCTGTGGTCTCCAGAAGTCTGTCCCCTGCTTCCCACCCCCAAATATCCTGAGCCAGACAGAGATGGAGCTTGGCAGAAAGCAGATCCCTCCTGCACGTACTTATCTAAGCGGGGACACTGTAGACTCTGTTGTCTGTGATGTCACTTGGCTGGATGTGGCTCTTCCTGAGGCCCATCCTCTCTCTAGGGTCTCCCTCTGCATTTAAAGTCAAGGGGACACCATGAGGCTGATGGATGCTGAAGCCCCCCCAGACTTGGTCTTCTGAGTCCTAGGAGAGACAGAAACTTCCAGCAATGAAGGAGTGATTCCTAAAATCATTCTCTGAGGGCAAGGATGTGGTGCATGGGGATGCTTTCATCTTAAGGTGGGGATGATTCCTTCCTCTTTCTTCCTTTGTCATTAAGGAAGGAGGGATGCTGGCAATGACCGAGTAGCGCCTGCAGAGTGCCTGGTACTGAGCCCTTCACTGGTGGGGTCTCTGTACGTGTTCCCTTCCCATGTCTACATTTTCCTCTGACTCCCACCAGTAAGACCTCTCCTCTGGGAAGCAGGCAGCCCTGCTGGCTGCACTTCCTCAGGGAAAACGTGCATTCCAAACTTTCTCTGCCTGCTTCCCAGACCACGCTCTCTGTGCATCTGGATGGGAATTAGGGAACAGGTTTAGGGCTGAGGCCAAGAAGCCTGAGTCAGGGGTGGATGGAAACTGACTCAAAGCTGATGGATTACCCTAAAAAAGAAGGGGGGCATAACAGAAAAACTCACCTAGCTTTTGCTTAGATTTAGCAAGTGTTTACTGCACATCTAGTGTAGGTGAAGCATTATGATAGATGTTTGCACATCCTATGAGATGAATGGTACTATTTTAATAATAACTATTATTATAATAGGAGCTAGCATTTATTGAGCATGTACTATGTGCTTTCACACATACTATCTCATATAATTTTCACAATAATCCATCGAGGTGGATACTTTTGTTAACCCCCTTTTACCAATGGAAAGTGAAGTTTGGGGAGTCCTGAATCCCACCTGCGTTGCTACCTTATGGCTCCAGCCCTCCTGACTCAGGGTATTTGAGCTAGGGAAGGCTCAAAGGCTCTGCATGTTGTGGCCCTGTAACTTGGAGAAGCCCCTCCTAAGGTTCTGATGTTACTTTTACTTCCTAAGGCAAGCAGAGGGGAACCGGCAGCGAAGAGGCTTTCCCTGTTGTCCGGAGAGCACACCAGTGATATCTGAGACGCTGAGACCCCGAGCCAAGCAGACACCTTGCCTCATCCCTCCTGCTACTTAAGCAAGCTGGGACCCCATCACCCCACTCAGCCAGATGGGTTTTGATGGTCCCCATCAGGGCTTATGTCACTCAGCTGCCTCAGCGTTGAGATGAGAGTCACCACCACTGAGCTCAGGTGACCCCTAACCCTGCCATTTCTCTCATTCTGGCTTGGACAGCTGAGGTTTACCTTTATATTTTACTCCACCCCAAATTCAGTCACCCTCCTACTGCCTGTCAACTGTCTCTTCCCCTGAAGAGATTTTCCAGATGCACAGACGTGGCTTCCAGCCCAGCAATCCCTTCCAGATCTAGCAGCCTGAAAGTCTATTGACTCCCCATCTCGTCTCCTCATTGCTCCTGTCAAATCAACCAGGGAGAAGTCCAGGCTGTTATTAGAGACTCTTTAGGTCTCCTAAAGCTAGGTTACTAGAAGTGTGTTTTATGGACCAGTGGCGGCAACATCCCTTGTTAGAGTTACACAACCCGCTGAATCGGACATACTTATTTATTTATTTTTAACAAGATCCCAGGTGGTTCTTATGTTAAGAGTTTGAGAAGGAACGCTAAACAAGTGGTTCTCAAACTTGGCTGCACACTGGAACCACAGGCGGAGTTTAAAAAAAAAAAACCACCAATGCCTGGTCCCACCTCCCAGAGACGCTGATTTCCTAGGTCTGGGGTGGGGGGGGCAGGGGTAAAGGGTTATTAGGAGCTGCCCAGGTGACCCCATTGTGCTGGGAACCACTGCCTAGAGCATTGGCTCATTCCACTTTACAGGACATTAAGGGAAATCAAGAGGAGTGGCCTACTTGCAGGGGCTTCATCACCCTCAGGGTGAACCCGCCCAGGACCGGCCCCTCCTCCTGGCTCCCCCCCACCTCCCCCCAGCAGGAAGAAGCAGAGACCACGCTCTCTGGCAACAAACCGAGGGGGCTTCTTCAGCTGCATATGATGGGAAGGTGGGATGTAGGGATCCAGAAGTTCCTGCTGGGGTGCTTCCATTGTTCGGGAGCCACAGTCCCTGCTAGGAGGGGAGGACTTACTGGTCAGTTCATCTGGAGGTCAAACGCCGGGAAGCGTAAGCGCCTTTCCCGAGGGACGGAAAAGCAATGAAAGCTGTAATACTCAGGCTGCTGCCTGCCTCGCTCTTATAGGAAAAACAGAAGTTTCGGTGGGCGGAACCCGAGGAGGCGCGCCGCGGGCCCTCCCGGCGGCCCCGCCAGGCGGCTGAATTGCGCGGCCGGCGGCAGCCACGCCCCCTGCAGCCCGGTCCGCGCGCAGCATTCACCCCTGCGGGGGCCCCAGGTCTCGGCGGTTTCCTCCGCGTAGCTATTTTGGGAACAGGAACTCGGCTGTTTGGGTGGAAGAGGGGTAGCCAAGCGCCTGGAGGCAGACGGGCCGGGGGAGAGGGCCAAGGGCTGGGCGACACCGAACAGAGGCAGCTTCCCCTGGCCTCGTTTGCTCGCTCGGGCACAAAGACGCGGTCACATGGCCAGTGGGGCTGCCACTTGAAAGAGCTGCTTGTGCCAGCTTCAGGTTTCAGGGAGCCAGACACAGGAAAGACTTTCTGTTTTGTTTTGTTTTAAAGCAACAGGGGCTAAGGCCAACTGCATCTTCAACTCCGGAAGGGGGTCTACGCAGGCACACAAGCCAAACAGACTTCTCCGACTTTGTTTTTCTGACACATCGGAAACCACACGGTTCAGAGAAAATTCATCTCACATGCTGGGGCCTGCTTTCCCGGAACGTGTCCTGCGACTGCTGTGTCAACACTGTCACACTCAGCAAGCTGCCCTCCCGGTGGGATGGTGTGATTGGCCAAGGGAAAAAACACAGCCCAAACTGGGGAGGGTGGTTGTGCACAGTTCAAAGGGAGGGTGGACTTCCAATTGGACAAGGCTCTTCCCCGATTACACAGTTGTCACTGACCCTTCCAAAGGCCACCACTGCATCCCCCTTGGGCTCCCTGTTCCCAGACAGGGCTGCATCTGTATGCTCAGCTGCTGACTCCCCTACTCTTGAGGCACCTGTGGGGAGGGGATGTGAGACAGGGGAATGAGGCCTGGGACTGAGGATCCTCCTCAGCTCTTCTCTGAGATACTCTGCCAGGAGGCGCCTTGGCTTAAGAGGAAGGACGGCTGGTATCTTGGAGGTGGGCCATGTCAGACCCCAGGTTGCTACATCCTAGCTGTTTCTCTGAAACAAGGAATAGTGTTTCCTCCTTTTGGAGACTTTCTAAGGACTGGGGGCCGGGGGGGGGGGCAAAGGATGGTGGAGGTGCTAACCACCGGGTGGGGACATCTTAGGTGCTCACTCAGCGTGGGCTCCCCCTTACCCCTTTGTTGTTGGAGGCCTCTTGGGTGCTACTGCCATTCCTTCAGCTGTAATTTGAGGCCATAGCCTCTTCGTTTGCCTTCAGGAGACAGAAGACAGCTGCCCCTTCCATCGAGAGCGTTATGGGTATAGAAGGTTGCAGTTACAACAGCGCCCCGGGGAACCAAGTACAGCAACGGAGCTCCTTGTCTTTCCCTCTATTCATTAAGCCCCAGGACCACTGGGCAGCAGGAAACTTCTAGTTCATTGCCGTGATTCCAGTCATTTCTAGGGTCCACTCAGGATCTGTAGTTTGTAGTTTGGTCACAACACAGTCCAAATGATACTGTGGAATTTCTTGCCCCTTCTGGTTCTGACTAAGCCCCTAGGAGTGGGCGGTGGGTGGGGGTCTGTGGGCTATGTGTTGGGAGGGAGCAGCCGTGTTGTTCTGTCCTGCCTTGGGTGCCTGCCTGGAGGGTGGTGGCCAGCAACTCCATACAGGTGGACCAGGTACGGGCAGCCCTATTGAGGCCTGTTACTCAGGTAATTCATACCCTGGGTGTGGCCAGAGGGTGGTCTGGTGTCCAAAAAGCTCCCTTAGAACCAAATCAGCCATGCTTCCCTTTAGCCCTCACCATACAAGCTGCATCCGCTTTTGGTGTATGTCTCCTTGAATTACCTCCTTCACGGGCAACTGCCAAGGCAGCGTGCGGACTCTTGCTGCTGGGGGATGTGGTCCCATCGAAATCTTTTCCACACCACACTGGGGCTGGGGAAAGTGCTGCCGGTCTCCTTCCTCTCCCCCACATCGGCTCCCTTCCATTCTGTTGGCTCCAGCTAGCTAGCTGAGTGAGACCACCACCTTTGGAAACCTCCAGAAGAGAAACAAAAGGCCTTTCTCTCCTCTCTCAGGATTCTCCAAACTTCATGGAGAAACCCTCTTCTATATCTTGCTCCTTACTCCGATGGTGATGATGATAATGGTGATGAGTGTGTATATATATACAGTGGGATACATGGCTTCTCATTCTGGATCTTTAAACTCTGCTGTCCTCTATTCAGGCAGAAGGAGAACCTGGTTTTGTCTCCTGGCACCTCTTTGCATCAGTATATCCAGTCTCAGACCGGGAGCTGTGTTCTTTAGCAACTCTGGGGTTAGGGGTTTTGCTCCCTGTGCTGGGGGTATCTCCTAAACAATGGATGGTCTTGATTTTAGTTTCTAGTGGCTGGCGAGTCCTAACAAAGAGTTATGGGGGGGGGTTGTCAAAAGAAAACCCATTTCATCAGTATTTCATGTATCGACCAGCCACAGTTATGTAATTTTGAAGTTAACTGGTTTCTGCTCCCCTTGCAAGTTGTCCACTAGCCACTGGTGGTCATCACATAGTGTGACCTTGGGCACTGCACTTCAAATCCCTGAGCCTTGATTTTCCAAGGCTGGATCATCTTGGAGGCCCCTTCCAGCTCTCAATTTCTAACATGAATGTGTTTGGGATTCTGGACGAGCCGCTGTATGCTGAGCCTTGACGTCCATATGAAATGCAGTGAGTTCTCATCAGACTCCAATTTCTCTAGTGATGGAGAGGAGGTCTGGTATAGATTCAGTATAACCCACTGATAATCCAAAACCCCACGTTAGCCTTTGGTTTTGATCTCATGTCTTAGAAGAGCGGACAAGCTGCAAAATTGACCAATTTGAATTCTACCTGTCCCTTCCCCTTCTATCCTCTCAAAGACATGCTAATTTGATCTGTAATGTGGCCAAAGGGCAGACAGTAGAAGGGAGGAGAAGCCAGAGGCATGAAAAATCCACAAACTGGATCATCCACCCCCTGGATAATGGGCAGTTGCCTGAACAGAATGCTCAATGAGCACTCGTCCCTTTTCAAGCCAGCCCCTTTCCCCATGCCGCAATAGCTGTAATCTCCATGGCAAAACGCATTAAACTGTCAAGCTCCTTAGACAGATTCCACCATTCCTCACTCAATTCACAGGCAGGCTAGAGTTTTTGAAATTAGAAACTGGTTTATTGCCATTTCAAAGTAGCAGAATTTAAAACACCTTACCAATGGGGCGCCTGGGTGGCTCAGATGGTTAGCGTCTGCCTTCGGTTCAGGTCATGATCCCAGGGTCCTGGGATCAAGCCCCACATTGGGCTCCTGGCTCAGCAGGGAGACTGCTTCTCCTTCTCCCTCTGCCTCTCTCCCTGCTCACGCTCTCTCTCTCTCTGTATGTCTGTGTCTCAAATGAATAAATGAAATCATAAAAAAAAAACAAAGAACACTCCTTACCAAAATGCTGGTCGGGGGGGGGGGTGGGGTGGCCCAAGGACAGGGCTTTCTGTTGTCCAGACAAGTAAAGTAAACAGAAACTTGCATAAATCTTCATGTTTGCCTTCATAATGATAAATCTCCTTGAATGAATACTTCTTAACCCATGAATGTACCTGACTTGTAAATACTACTGAGATCCCACTTGACTTTCACTGGTCTCTCTCTACACCATGATCTTTTTTTAGGGGGCAGAGGTACCCATCCTTGCTAACCATAATCTCTATGTATCTCAGTTCACATCTTTGAGAAGAAAATCTGATTTGGCTAGCCTATGGATATACTGCCTTTGGGTCAGATGAGGTTGTGTCCATTGCCTGCTTTACCCAGAGTCCCTGCCTGGAAGAGCCTGTTCCATGTACCTTAAAACTCTGACCATGGGTACTTGAACTAGAAGTGAACATGTGAGCTGGTCAGTGCTTGTAAGCCTCTTGGGCTCTATGGTAAGAGACTGGACCAGTCACGTGCCAAAACTCTTCCCTACTGTGGACCCTACGGTCTGCATGAGTCTCTGAAGGTCCCTCAAGCTCTAACGTTTTATGTCTTTCCTAAGCCTAAAGGCCCCTACAGTGTCTCAGATCAGAGTCCAGCAGGGATGAAGACTCACCAGGATAGAGTGCCTGCCTTGGGGCAGGCTGGTAGCCAAGAGGCCCTACACCAGGATGGAGGTTGGTGGAGAAAGCTTGGAGTCAACAGAAATGCAGAAAAATCAGGGGCCAGGACTCTGTTGACCATGACCCCCAGGAAGGGAGGACAATCAAACCTCAGGGTCTAGGCTGCATAGAGAAGAAAGCCAAGTCATGCCTGGGGTGAGAAACAAATGATGGGAGGATGTGAAGGTTTCAATACCAAAAAAGAACAGGTGTAATTCCACATGAGTTCAAAACCTTGGATGATAGATGTTGAGCTCAGAAATGAGCATAATCAAATTTAAAATTCCTCAAGTCCTGAGATGGACAGGGATTATGTTGTTAACTTGGATGTGGGTAAATTGTTTGGAAACCCTATCAGTTAGCTTTGCTGTGTATCAAATGACCTCAAAACTTAGCAGTTTAAGACAACCATCAAAATATAGTAGAGTTGGGTATAATAGCATCTCCTGGAAAAGATTGTGGGGAGGGGGCAGGCAAGGCTTGGATGTTTAAACCACTGTTGAGTGAAGAGTCCTAGCAATGTGGAAGGCCAACTACTAATTTCCAAAGGAAGCCCTCCATTATAAGACATCTTTGGATGCTAGAAAATCTTTCCTTGGGCCAAACTGAAATCTGCCTTTCCTGCCATTTCTACCTGTGGGTCCCAGTTCTGTACTTTGGGCCAGAGAGAGTAGCAAATCTGTGTCCTTGACACAGTCAGTCCAGAAGACTATGAGGTGCTAAGGTAAGCAATCTTTTTCATCTTCTGGGTTACATTCCTTCACGTGCTTGAAGATCCTGATTGGATCTCTCCTCTGCCTTGCCACATGACCAGCTGCACACAAGTCCCCATTGTTCTAAGTTCCTGACTCAGTTAATGAAGGTAATTCTCCTCTGAGAGGAGAGGCAGAGATTCACCAACCAGGAAGACAGAATTGTTTCTAAATCCTCTGAGGGTCACCTGCAATAGAGAGAATATGGTATTTAGACAGGTTATCCCAGTATCCCTAAAGCCTAGAACAGCTAATTGAGTGAAAGGTCAATTTCCTGAGCCTAAATTATGTACTTAATGTATTTTTGTTTCTCTACCACTTTATAAATGGAGAACTAGTCAAAATAAACATATAGTTTCAAGAGGTGAAAAGAACTTATCAAGGGAATTTTTGACTACAGCACTTTATTTAAACCTTTCAACAACCCTGCATCCAGACTGGATCATTCCATTTTTAGGTGAGGAAATTGAGCCTCAGAAAGCTACCTTTACCAAGCCAGGTCAGCCTTATTCTGGGCAAGTTGGAATATAGTCCCCATCTGCCACTTGTGGATGGGGATTTAGGTGAAGACATGGGTCTGGGGCACTAATGCACTTGGACGTGCATGTTTCTGCTTGGCATGAGCTAGGCAAGAGCAGTGCCCCAGGGGCCAGGAAGGAGGGTTCTTTGTGATCCTGTGATACCAAAGAGGCAGTGGAACATTCTGCTCTCAACAGTTGCTTGCAAAGCCCCATACATACGCAGAGGCCACTGTGTAGCTGACTGGGGAGAGAGGCAAGGAGGCCTGGGGTGACAGGGGGCTCAAAACAGCAGCACAGGATCAAACACTGCTGGCTCCTGAGAAGACAGATTGCAGGCGAATTTGAATTACTGAAGACTGAGCAGGTTTTCAGCACTACTCCCTCCCGCTGCTGAGACCGCATGCCTCCCCTCCCCCAGCTCTCACCTCTTCCTCTCTTTCCAAGCTGTAAATTGGTGCTGGTTCTTGTTCATGCCACTGCCAGGCAGGGAGCTGGGGAGGAACAATCCCTTCTGCCTAACTCTCTTTCTGTGAAAGGCACAAAGAGAAGGCTTTGGTTCTCCTCCCCAGAGGCTTAATGCATGGATACATCTGCCTGTGCCCACCTGTGAGCCCTGAAGACCTGTGCCCACCTGTGCTTGGATTGCACCATCTCCAAGGTCTGCCTTTTTTCCTTTCTTCCTTCCTTCCTTTCTCTCTCTCTCTCCCCCTCTTTCTTTCTTTCTTTCTTTCTTTCTTTCTTTCTTTCTTTCTTTCTTTCTTTCTTTTTTCTTTCTTTCTTCTTTTTCTTTCTTTCTTTCTTTCTCTTTGAAAGCCTAGAAAGACAAAATTTAATAAAAATTTTTTTTCAGGTAGAAGGAAATTTGTCCATGCAGGAAGGCCTAATTGAAACTCCCTTTCTGTGTCAAACTCATTCATGTGTCCTATGTTTCACATGGACCATGACAGCAACAGTTCCTGATTCAGAATTGTGATTTGGGCCTTTGAATATCTGTGATAAGCTAAATAATGGCCCCCAAAGGTATCTGTGTTTTAATTCCCCGAGTCTGCAAATATGACACCTTATATGGCAAAGAGACTTTGCAGATGTGATTGAGTTAAGGACCTTGAGATGAAATGATCGATTATCCTAGAATATCTGGATGACCCAATGTAATGACAAGGGGCCTTATGAAAAAGAGGCAAGATTTTCAGAGAGAAGGAGGGAGGAAGAGATACAGAGACAGAGAGACAGAGAGAGAGAGAAAGAGATTTGAATATGCTATGATGCTAGCTTTGCTGATGGAAGACGAGGCCATGAGCCAAGGAATGCAGGCAACTTCTGGAAGCTGGAAAAGGCAAGTAAATGGATTCTTTCCCTAGAGCCTCCGAAAGGAACATAGCCCTGCCAACACCTTGTGATTAGCCCAGTGAGACCTCAGACCTACGAAACTATAAGATAATAAATTTGTGCTGTTCTAAGCCAGCAAGTTTATGGTGATCTGTTACACCAGCAATAGGAAACTAACAAGGTATACACCTGTTCAAACTTGCTTGGTGTGCACCAAGGCAGATGTGAGGACATGTCACAAGTGGGCTTCTGTCTTTGGCTGGGTTTCCCAGAAGCAGACCCTGAAACTGATTTGAATGCAAGTCATTGATTTGGAAATGTAGAAAAGTAGAGAAGTAAGAGAGGGAGGCAAAAAAAGTTATTCTTTCTGAGCAAGTTACTGCTGTGGACAGTTGGGGGTGAGTCTGTCTCGGGATCTTTGGGACAGAGTGTGGAGCAGGACTCAGAGATGTTCTGTCTGACGAACAGGGAAGCTGGGGTCTGTTGTTGGCCAATGGCTGCCTTTGGAGGTTCCAAGCTCTTCTAGCCTGTTGCCACATGGACTAATCAAAGTTCTCAAGGAAAGAGTTGCAGGTGCTCCCAGTAAAAAACCATCGGTGTGTGGGGCAATGGTGAGGTTGAGGCAATATGGTGGCCCCACAGGGTCTGCTAGGTATGATTTAATGGGAGGTCTGCCAAAAAAGGCTGCCCCCATTCTGCAGATTCATGTGGATCCTCTCAGTGTTAATGTGGGCTGTGCCTTGGAGTCTGAATAACGGCAAGGTTGAAGACTCAGCATTTTCATTTCTGCTCTCACTGTTGGACCTAAGGAACAAGTGGAGGGTGTGGGGTGTGAACAGCTGGCTCCACATCAGCAAGGAGGAGGTAATTTTTCCTGGACCGTGGCCTTTGATGGCAAGGTGGAGGGTTCTGGCTAGGGATGGAAGGCGCTTCATGAAGAAAAGAAGGAAGGTTTCATATGACTTGCTTCCTTGATAAAGACGGAACTTGATGAGCCTTGACAGTGGGGGGGAAGAATAAAATCAAAGTCACCAAGAATTTTAACATGAAAAGGGAAAAATAGTCTCAAAGTACACTCAGGCCTGGTAAATAACGCATCTGAAATACAAGCAGAAGGGTGCCATGTTCAAAAGAATGGCAACAGAATCACTCTGCAGAATAGGGTGACCCAGAAACTCATAGATCCAAGTGGACAAGCTCAGTGGAGACTATTCCAGTGAGGCTAGAAGCTGGGAAGGACAATCTGTCTCGTGTCAGGGGTTTTACTGATGGGGCTGGGCTGGAGTGTCAGCTCTCCAGATTCCTGCAGCAAGCCCCATTTTGCTGAAAGCACGGCACATTCCTAATGTGGCCTGCTGACAACTTCAACTCCCAGCAAGCCAGAGAAGGCTGCAAGGGGAGAAAAATTATTCTGGAATGGGTCTGACCACCACCACCAAACTAGCCGGCAAAATGGAAGAGATAAAAGCTTTGTATAAAGTGACCATTTTACCCTGGGATTCATCAGTAAAGTATTGGGGATGGTAAGAAAATGGATTCTAGACATCAGAAGGCAGATTTCTAAAATGCCACAAAAAATAGGCACCATCCTGTGGCTAGAATATCTAAATGGTGATATGACATAAGACAAAATCGGGACTTTAAAAACAGAATTATAACAATCCAAGAAGAAGGCATTTCCAGAGAAGAATGTGCCAGTAATGAGGCTCTCAGATTAATTGTACTCTAAAGAAAAGGGGGCACAGTCGAGGACTATGATAAAAGTATGATAAAGGGCAGGAGGACCTCAGGAAGACTCAATGTCAGGAAAACCCTTGGCTACCCCAAATGCTGAAACAAACAAACAAATAAACAAACACTTATTGAATGCCTTCTGTGTTCTAATCACTGTGCAAGGCGTGTTCTCCTATTTGGTCCCCATATTAATCCTGTAAGGGTAGAAGAGGACACTGAGGCTCAGAGTGACTGAGTGACTCCTTCAGGTTCACACAGCTAGTTAGTGGGTTAAGCAAAACCATTTATAAGTGAAGTGCACTAGCAGCTGATTTGACCTTTGCTCAGAAAGCGCTGATTTCATGCCTCCATATTAACCTGGAGAAATGTTGGTCGCTAGTGGATTACCAACAGGCTCTGCCTTCAGCCTGGGTTTGGTTAACATTGTTTTGAATGCCCCTGACCTAGACTGCATAAAGCCAGGAGGCACACAGAAGGAATTTTGATAGAGATTCAAGATTATTATGAGGAGTCGGACTTCACAGACAAACCCGTGTCCACGCACAGGTTGAGGGCCCCCCTGGGGGACTCTCTGGGTGCTTTGTGGTAGGGGCCAGATAATCATACACCTCACAAGACCCAACATCATGTTGTGGCCACATCTGGTGACAACGGCTTGGTGGTCTGACTGCTCTGAGCAACTACACTCACACTTCAGGCAGGACTGCCCTGCCTGGTGGTGAGGGGTGCCCAGAGTACACCACGTGGTTGCTCCACTGCAGGACCCCAACTAGTGATGCTATGGGTTGCCCAGGGCCCCTTCCAGCTCCTGAACTACAGCACACAGGTCCTCATTGCAGGGCTGCCTTTCCACAGCCATACTGTCTCACGTGCTCCTCACTGCCTCTTCCTGTTCAATAGGATCCTCTCCGCTTTCCGTTGTTATGAGTTTCTCATAGTTTTTTGTCCATCGAGAGCTCCTCTTCTTATTTTTGAGAGTGTTCATATAGATATGTAACCTATTCTTCTTATATTTTCTATCATTTCTAGGCTTTGGCTTAAGAGGGACTGACTATAGTGTCCGCCACCAGCCACAATGAAACCGGAAGTCACTGCTGAAAACGATTCATGAAGTCTCTGTTTCAGAGCCATGGAAGGCAGGAAAATTAAGTTGTTTTCTTTTTAATTCCAACTCAAAAAACACAAAGAGCTGTTTATGCTTGTTGCCCACGTGACAGCCACTTTCCCTTTTCCCACACACCCACACAGTTGCCTCCCCTCGTCAAAGACTGAAAAGGCAGTTACAATAATACTGCATCAAATACTTTTCAGACTTGTGGCAACTTTTGCTTTGTGAAATCCCGGAACAAGTCTTGGAGTATCTCCCAGAATAATAATTGCTTTTAAGGTATCCAGTGAAATTATAATAGCTAGAGGCTGTGAAAAATAATAATTTATTTGGTGATTACATAATGTTTCTATTTTTTCCGCCATAGATTACTACAGCCACAACTTTTCAATTTTTTCCAGCTCACTTAATTTGAGCTTTCAGAACTCCTTGTACTTGCCTTCTTGCTCTTTTTTTCTTTCTTTCTGTCTTTTCAAGAAAACTATAAGAAAAAGGGGAATTAGACTGAGTCTTTTTACCTCATCTTATTATCAAGAATCTGTTCTACAAATTGAACATGAAATAATATCCAAATGTGACTTAAAGTTAGTAGGACTAGTAAGATTCCCAGAGTCCAGCTGTATCCTTTGATATAAATCTCAGGAGATTTTTTAAAAAGACAAAACAAACTTGGAGAGCCAGATTCATCAGATTCAACCATAAAAGATATGTAAGAAAATCTGGATAATACGTAGGAGGATCCGTACTTTTATTGAGCATACGAGGGTTTGAGAAAGTCATAGAATGGTGAGGCTCCAGGTTGTCTTTACTGGATTTAAGTTCTTGGTGAACCAGCCCCATCCTTCCTTTCCAGGCTTTTTCCCCATTATTTTCCCTTGTTCTCTCTTTACACACACACACACACACACACACACACACACACACACACACAGAGTTCAGAGACCAGTCCTTCAAATTAGAACCGGATCTGCAACATGAGTATTAATATTCTGAGGCTGTCATTAACCTTGTTTCTTTCAGGGATCAGCAGAAGTTCACCAGGATCCCCAAGATATTTTCATAGTTGATGGTGAAGGCTAGAGTTGCCTGTTAAAATACAGGATGCCCAGTTAAAATTGAATTTCAGATAAACAATGAATATTGGTCCCTGCTTATCTTTAAAAAGAAATTTGTTATGTATCTGAAATTCAATTTCAGCTGAGCGTCCTATATTTTTGTTTTGTTAAATCCGGCAACCCTAATGAAGGTGGTACATCAACCAGGGTCTTGTCAGAGAAGAGATGACTCACTTAAATTGAGGAATTTGAAAAGAGTTTCAAGAAGATATTATTTACAAAGGTGCAGACAGTCCCAGGAGACCACAAAGGATGATGGGAAATACTCTGGAGTTAGAAATAGCAGGGTACAGTTTCAACCCCTCAAGGAGCAAGGAGAGGGGGTGGTTTCAGAACCTAGAGACAGAGAAGTTCCGTGGGGAGGGCTGCCTGCTGAGCAATGACCTTTGCGTGAGAGGCTGAACCCAACTGGTGTCCTGGAGGAGAGAGAACCTCTCAAATGTGGCTTAAAACGATCAGCTTCTTGGGGCTGGTGTAGACAGGAGGGGATTGGATCTAAAGGGTCAAATGGAAAATATCCAGCACAGGACATCTTGGTGACTCTGGGCATCTTGGTAAAGTGGATCTAGTATCAAATAGGCCATAGAACTCTAGGGTGCAAACACTTCACTGTCCACTGCCTACTTGGGAGGGTCCCTCTCTCCTGGCACAGCCTCAGTGTGTGAGCGTAGGCAGATCAGGTGTGGGCCCTAGTGGGACACAAACTCCCCCTCCGTGGGTCTGTCTCTTGGGTTTATCTTTCCCTTCTCCCCAGCTGTAGGTCTGAGAGAAAGCCCAAGGAAACTCCTTGGCCTGTGTATTAGGCAGGGTTCTCCAGAGGATCAGAAACTACACACACACACACACACACACACACACACACACACACACACACGTGTATATAAAACTACAAGATGAAAGCACATGTTTACATTGAGTGAATAAGGGGAGCCACACTACCAGTCACATGTTTTATGGCAAGAGCTTCCTCTAGTCTTTCCATGGCTAAGTATTGGTCTACCTCATGATTAAGTAGGATCAATTAATACGGTTTTCAAAAGATGGTACTACCTCTGAATCCTAGATGGCAACATGTCCCTAAAGTGCTGGAAAATCCCGAGTTTGTCAGATTTCCAAAAGAAGAACTCTAAATGCAGTTTCTTGAGTTCAATTGTGTTTTGCTGTGTTATCATTAATAACCAGCTGGTGATAAGCCTAGCCAAGTCACATTTTACAGAGGTTTTAATTCCCCCAACAAGATCAACAAGAGATTCACTGACTTTCCACAAAAGTGTTGCTTAAGTGTCTAAGTTAGATTGTATTTTTAGTCTCCATAGAATCCTACCTCACCCAGAGGTCTGAGTGCTGGGATAATGCCTGTGTTACTAGTTCAAGGACATCTTGTTTGATTAGATGTTTAATCAATCTCTTATTCAAAGCAAGAGCTCCACTTATAGATTTCAAGGGAATTGGCAAAAATCATTATTGAAGGCTCTTAGCAGAGGCCTGGCATGTGAGATTTGTGTTCTAGAAAGGTCTTTCTGACTGTGGTGTGGAAAAAGGTTTGGGGGGGTTGGATAAAGATTAGCACCAGGGAGACCAGCTGGGGGTCTAGTGCAATCCTCAGGGGAACGGTAGGGTCTGAACTGAGCCAGGGATGGTAGAGTTGCTGAAAAGCCGGGTGTCTGGCCTCACGAATCTCCAAATTGCAGAGAACATAATTGACCACTGGCCCGGCTCCTGGGTTCAGAAACCCATGCTTCTGTTGAGCTATGCTTCCCACGGACTGCTCTCCACCAGCTGTTGGGGATGGCAGTAATAAATACACAGGAGTGTTCTGTGGGACCCTGACTGCCCAATAATGGCTTTGTGGAAACTTCCTTATGCTACGGAACAGGGTGGGGCACTTCCACCCAGCCTTCCTTCCCTTCTCCCTCACTCAGGGTCAGACTGCGTCATGGTCTGCCAGCTCGCCTGAACTTCCCTGGCTTCCTCCACGTTTCCTCTCACAGACATCCTCCTTCCTTGAAATCCTTGGTGTCAGCTCCTTGAAGAGCCTCGACTACCACAGGAGGCCGTTGCAAAATTAAAACATTTTGTTTTAAATACCTAGGAAATAGACCTGGCGAAGTGGGAAGGAGAAGGATGAGTTGAAGACGACTCCCGGGTTTCTGACCAGCAAGAGGCTGGATAGTGCGAGCATCTGAAGAGGTAGAGAACCCGAGGAGAGCAGCAGGTTTAGAGTGGAGATTTACTTTCTAGCTCTGGGGACTCTGTGATGACGGGGGAGCCCCCGATGCTGGAATGGCCACTCTTTGCCTGCCCTTACGTCTGAAGTGGACAAAGTGTTGCCGTTCCAGCTTCTTCCTTTCCTGAGGTTTGAAGCGTGTCATGGTGCGGGAAGCCAAGCCACTGTCATTTATTCACTAATTTCCTCTGCTCTTTAGCTGAGAATCCTCACGCTCTTCCCAGAACACAGTCCTTCAGATCCTGCGCTTAAGCTCCAGCCCTGTCCTCAACCTGGAAAGTTCACCCAGAATTCTTCACCTTCTGAAATAGTTCGTCTCTGAAAAGTAGCTGTGTGAGAGAATGGGAAAGCAAGGGGTTTTATGTTGTGGGGCGGACACGTAACCTCCAGCTTTGCTATTGAGAGAGGCAGCTCTGGTGGCACCGGGAAGGACAGCATGGGGTCAGTTTTTTGCTTTGTGACCCTGGACATGTTCTTCACCTCTCTTTGCCCCAGTTTCTTCATCTGTAAAATGTGGATGGCAAGAACCTCCACCTCATGGGGCTGGGGTGAGGTTTAAAAAGTCAATCTTGACAGTGACTGGTACATGGTACTGGGCTGGGGCACTTCTCTTTGCTTCTCGTGTGTGCTTTGCTTTATATTTCACCAGGTTGTGTACAAATCTGTCTATTCCACTGGACTGGAACCTGTCAGAAGTCAGGGAATACTCCATATTCTTCCTTGTAACCCAAGAGTGACCAGCACGGTGCTTGGCAAGAATGCAAAAATGTAATTAAGTATATTAGTTAAAATGGCTTCTAGAGAAGGATGGTGGCAAACTAGGAATTACTATAATAATAGACATATAGATTGAATCCTCATTCACACCAGACAATGTGTTGAAATACTTTTCAAAGATTATCTCACCCAACTCTCCCATTGGCCCTAACCGAAGCCATTATTATTCCCATTTTGCAGAAGAAGAAAGACTCTCGGAAGTTTAGTAACTCAGTAGTGAGTTGCAGAACTGGGATGGAAACCCAGCTTGACTGGTGTCCAAAGACCACGCTATTCATGCTAATGTTGCCAGAGTCTTCCATGCTCCCCCTTCCTCAAACTCCTGCAGGCTAATTTGTGTTGCTTCCCACCTCCACCTCCTGGGGCCCCAAAGCCACCATTGTTGTCCCCTGCCTGCTAATTGCATCCCTCCCCACCCATCCCTTCTCATTCCAAGCTGACCTTCCCCTGCAACATTCCAGGCACTAGATCCCTCCTTTCCCACCGGTACCTCCTGTTGCCCCAGAACCTTGCTAAATGGTTGTATTAGTGTATCCAAAGGTGTTTGGTACTCAAAAGATTGCTTTTCCAGGACAGTGTTCCCCCTCAGGCTGTTGATGCCTTAAACCCAGCATGTGAGAACTTTGAGTGCAAGACAGGCTGGAGGGGAGATAAATGGGCAACAGAAAGATCCTTTGGTCCCCCCTGAAGCAGATTTCAAACACTGCTACTTAGTCAGGAACATTGTTTCTTATTAGAGAGAGAGAGAGAGAGAGAAAGAGAGAGAGAGAATGCACTGGAGATGTGACATGAACCTGTTTGTGCCAAGCTTACACCTAAGGGGATCTGTTAATAGAATCAGAAATCTGTTATGGCCTCAGAGCCTGTCATTTCTCTGATCAGGCAACTGAAGCCCAGTGAGGTTAGTCACAGTGACGTATCCAAAGTGGCATAGCCGAGGCCAGGAGGAAGGCACATCACTAGAGCAGGGCCACTCATGCGGAGGCTCCCTCCCATCCTTCCTTCTCTCACTCACATGCATGTCTTTGTTGCTTTTGCTAAGCCAGAGGGCGAAATCACAGCCACAGCTTGGAAAGGTTTGTTTCCAGGGAAGACAGGTGCTGAGGTCACACAGTTGCCTGGTGAGTCACTCTGGACGGTCACGTCAAGCACATTCTCCTGTGGTCAGCTCCCCGGGGTGCGACATTTGTCACAGCTGCAGAGGAGCCTGGGCAATCCTGTCTGCGAGAAGAAACCCCTCTTAAGAGTTTTGACTGCTTTAACCAATCTTTGAGGGTCTCTCTGTACTACAGCCCCAGCAATCCCATGGGCTTCCCCAGGAGACACAAAGTCCTTTAGCAGGACCACATAACCCCCAAAGTTGGGGGGGGGAATAAAACATGACCTAGGAGGAGAAGATGAATCTCTCCATGAGAGCACCATTTCTTAGGAAATTACAAATGACCAGAATTGACTCAAAGAGTAGAAAACCCATACAGATCAATAATTATGGAAGACTCTGAAAAATTACCTAGAATCACCTGAAAGAAGAACCACCAGTTTTTGATAGGAAATGATTGAATAATTTTTAAAAAACTTTTACCAAATACACAATTGCTATGTAAATTATTCCAGAACTTAAAAATGTGAGAAGCTCCTCTGATTCTTTTCACAAGGCAAGCATAACCCTGATACTAAACTATGACGATTGCCGTTCAAGAAAGAAAATCATAGACCAATCTCATAATATATATAGATGTAAAAATTCTAAATAGAGAAGTAACAACTCAAAAGTATAGTGAAAAGAATATGCATCGAGGGTTCTGGGAATGTGAGGATGCTTTGAAATCAGATAAACTCTAAGTACAATTCGTCACATCAGCAGACCACAGAGCATTAATGGAAATTATATCTATTCCTGACGTTTAAATGGGAGTAGAATGATATTTACTTGAGGTGCTGGTTATTCCCCTGCCCTGTCGCTTTAGGCTGAGAGATAGTAATGTATTCCTGCTGGTTCCTGGGCACCTGATCGTCATTTTTTGGTTGTTCCTTCAACCCAGCCCATACTCCCCATGCTTAGTTTCCTCATTCAATTCCGTTTAGTTAATTTTTTTCCGTGTGCCACCTGCTTACTGCAGGATCTTGACAAACACATGTAGCATAATGGATAATATTTACTATAAACCAATAAGTAACATCATATTTATTAGTGTAATTCAATTATTTGCTCATGGGGAAAAAACTCTTAATTGTCCTCTTAGATAACTTCTGGGTCAATGAGAAAATTGGAGTTGAAATTGCAAATTCTAGAAATTCGGAATAATAGCCAAAAAGTAATATTAGTAATAATGAAATACAGCATTTCAAGATTCAGGGAAGATGTCCAGAGCTGATTTCATAGGAAAATAAAGCCATAGACATATATATATTAGAAGCTACAAGTGAAAAAAAACTTTTAAACAGGCATTCAGGAATTTAGGGGAAAAAAATCAAAGGTAAAAAATGGAAAGCAGAAATTAATAAATTACAAAGCAAGAGAAGGAATCAATAAATTTCAAAATCTGTTGTTTTATGGGGCGCCTAGGTGGCTCAGTCATTAAGCGTCTGCCTTTGGCTCAGGTCATGATCAGATCAAGCCCCAGTTGGGCTCCCTGCTCAGTGGGAGGCCTTCTTCTCCCTCTCCCACTCCCCCTGCTTGTGTTTCCTCTCTCGCTGTCTCTGTCAAATAAATAAATAAAATCTTAAAAAAAAATCTCCTGTTTCTTTGACAAAACCACTTATATTAGGAATAAATAAAATTAAAAATTAGAAAGGAGAATTAATGAAAGATACAGAGGACATTTAAAAAGTTTCAGGGAGGACGCCTGGGTGGCTCAGGTTTTTAAGCGTCTGCCTTCAGCTCAGGTCCTGGAATCGAGTCCTGCATCAGGCTCCTTGCTCAGCGGGGAGTCTGCTTCTCCCTCTGCCCTTCCCCCTGCTCTCTCTCGCTCTCTCTCAAATAAAATGAATAAATAAATAAATAAACATTTCCCCTTAAAAAAAAACTTTAAAAAAAGTTTCAGGGAACGAACCCGATGAAATGATTAATTGTTGAGAAAATGTAGAAATTACCAAAATTTACTCTAGAAGAAATAAGAATTCTAAACAGACCAATAATCAGAGAGGAAATTAAGAATGCCCCATCCCCTAATCACCAGGCCCAGATGGTTTCTCAGGTAAATGAATTCAAATGTTCAAGAAAGATAGAAATCCAACACTTAAATTGTCTCCAAGCACAAAAGAGAAGTGTTTCCACAGGAAGCCAAAATAACACCAGCGCTTGAATCAGACAGAGCACAAGGAAGACACCCGACCTCATTTATGAACAGTGATGTAAAAGTTGTAATAAAAATTAGCAACCAGTCTGAGCAGTATATTAACAAAATTATGCATGAAAGCTCAGTGAGATCCATTTTTAGTAAAGTTAAGGACAACAGTATAGTGTTAGGAAGTCATCGGCGTAATTCACCCCAATAACAGATCAGAGGAGAAAAACCGTATGGTCGTCTCAAGGATTCAGAAACATCATCTGAAAAAAATTCAATATTCATTCCTGATGAGATCTCTGGATAAAATAGAAATATATAGACACACCTTTTTTTTTTTTAAAAAAAGATTTATTTATTTGACAGAGAGAGACACAGTGAAAGAGGGAACACAAGCAGGGGGAGTGGGAGAGGGAGAAGAAGGCTTCCTGCTGAGCAGGATGCCCCATGCAGGGCTCGATCCCAGGACCCTGGGATCATGACCTGAGCCAAAGGCAGACGCTTAACGACTGAGCCACCCAGGCGCCCCTATGTAGGCACACCTTGACATGAGAAGGAAGTCAGGTAATCAGGTTCATAGTGGAAAACTTCATAGCAATATTTCCATTAAAGCAAGTGATCCGATGTGGCTTCTGAATTGACTGTTAGTTTTCTGGAAGTTTCAGCCTTTGCAAATCAGGCGGTTTATAAGTAAGGAATTGAACAACGGATGGGGGAGGGGAGGCGGGGACCCAGAAAAATCAACTGAAAAACTATTAGAGATAACAAGAAAATTCACTAAAGTAGTTAGAAAATATATAAAGTCATTAGCCTTTCTATTCACAAATAATGACAGATAATATTTTAAAAATGTCTCATTCATGAGCACAACAAAAAGATGAGATACCTTAGCAATAAAAATTCTGCAGGATACTAGGGTTCAAGTAGTCCGGTTTGATGCCCTTGCACGGAGCCTGACATGGAAAAGAAAGATCTTTTTCTGCCTCACTTCTCCCCGGATTAAGTGACCAACCATCCTGGTTTGCCTGGGACTGTTCTGGCCCTCGCTAAAATATGAAATGGCCTGATTTGGCAATGGGTATAAAGGTTGGAGGAAAAATACAAAATCTATATGGTGGCCCTCAAAATAGGGCCTGAAAGCAACATTGTATTTCATGTCAAGAAGATACACCTTTCTGTAGTTGCTGTTTGTATTTTTTCCCCTGAATGCTGGTGTTGGCGGCCATGATTTGCTGTTCAGAGTAAGAGAAAATTTATTGTTGCATCTCTCCAAGTGAAGGGGCTTAAGTATGCAATTTAGGTGCATTGCAGTTGTAAGCATTAACAGTTTGACTTTAATTTGCCTGTGGGCTAACTCTTGGGGATTGGATAGTGATAACACTAGGTATTTTAAACAACTTTATGGAGATATAATTCACATACCACAAAATTGTTTAAAGTGTACAATTCCGTGTTTTTTGGTATATTTATAGAGTTGTGTAGCTATCTCCACAATCTAATTTTGGAACACTTTCATCACCCCCAAAGAAAACCCTTACTCATTTGCAGCCACTCTTCCCCCCACCCCCATACACCATAGGCAAACACTCAACTACTTTCTGTCTCCATGGATTTACCTATTTTGGGCACTTCATATGAATAGGCTCATACACTGTGTGACTTTTGTGATTACCTTATTTTACTTATCATAATGTTTTCAGAGTTCATCCATTTTCTAGCATTTATCAATACTTCACTCCTTATACTGAATAATATCCCATTGTATGGGCATACCACATTGTATTTCACCATTCATTAGTTGATGGACATTTAAGTTGTTTCCATTTTTTGGCTATTGTGAATAATGCTGCTGTAAATGCTGCTATTTGCATACAAGTTTTTGTGTGGACATGTGTTTTCATTTCTCTTGGGTCTATACCCACAAGAGGAATTGCTGGGAATTTTACCTCTTAAGGGAATACCAGAATGCATTTTATATCCCTATCAATATGTTTGAGGGTTTCAATTTCTCCCCATTCTTGCCAACACTTGTTATTTTTTGACTTTTTGATTATAGCTGTCCCAGTGGGTGTGAGGTAGTATCTCACTGTGGTTTTGATTTGCATTTCCCTGATGTCTATGATGTTGAGCATCTTTTCATGGGTTTATTAGCCATTTATAGATCTTTGGAGAAATGTCTATCTAGATCCTTTGCCTGATTTTCCAATTGGGTTGTTTGTCTTTTTATTGTTGAATTGTAAACATTCTTTATCTATTTTTTGGACACAAGTATCTTATCAGATGTATGATTTGCAAATATTTTTTCTCATTCTGTGGATTGTCTTTTTTTTATTTTCCTGATAAAAAATTTTTAGTAGTGACAAAGTCTGATTTATCTTTTCTTTGTCACCTTGTGATTTTGGTGTCATACTTACTAAACCACAGTCTAACTCAGGTCATGAAGATTGACTGCTAATTTTTCTTATAAGAGTTTTATAATTTTAGCTCTTACTTTTAGGTCTATGATACATTCTGAGTTAATTTTGTATGTGGTATGAGACAGAAGTCCAATTTCATGTTTTGATGTGGATTCCAGTTGTCCCAGCACCACTTGTTGAAAAGACTATTCTTTCCCCCATTGAATTGTCTTGGCACTCGTGTTTAAAATCAATTGACTGTAAATGTAGGGTTTATTTATAGACTCTCAATTCTATTCCATTGATTTATATGTCTATTCTTATAGCAGTACCAATATGTCTTAATTACTATAGCTTTATAGTAATGTAAAGCTATACATTTCAAGCTTAAATTTTGAAATCTGAGTGGGTGAGTTCTGCACCTTTGTTCTTTCAATTCAAGATTGTTTTAGTTATTATGAATCCATTGCATATAAATCCATTACATATAAATTTTCAGATTTTCTTGTCAGTTTCTGCAAAAAAGTCATCTGGTATTTTTTATAGGGATTACATTAAATCTGCAGATCAATTTGGGGAGTATTGCCATAGTAACAATATTAAGCCTTTTGACCCACGAATATGGATGCATTTAGGTCTTTAATTTCTTTTGACAATATTTTATATAGCTTTTGGTGAACAAATCTTGCACTTCTTTATTAAATTTATTCCAAAGTATTTTATTCATTTTTATGTTACTACAAATAAAATTGTATTCTTAATTTCATTTTCAGATTTCTTATTACAAGTGTATACAAATACCATTGATTTTTGTATATTGATCTTATATCTGCAATCTTGCTGAACTTATTTATTAGTACTAGTAGTGGTTTTTTTCTGGATTTCTTGTGTTTTTTTTTAAGATTTTATTTATTAATTTGACAGAGAGAGAGCACAAGCAGGGGGAGCGGCAGAGGGAGAGGGAGAAGCAGGCTTCCCGCTGAGCAGAGAGCCCAATATGGGGTTCAATCCCAGGACCCTAGGATCATGACCACCCAGGTGCCCCTCTTGTGATTTTCTAAATACAACATAATGTCATTTACGAATAGAAATAACTTAGCCTCTTTCTTTCTAATTTAGTTACATTTATTTCATTTTCTTGCTTAATTGTCCTAGCTGGACCCTACAGTACAGTGTTGAATAGCAGTGACAAGAGTGGACATCTTTGCCTTGTTCCTGATCTTAAGAAGAGATGATTCAGTCTTTTACCTTTGCATATGATGTTAATTGTGGGTTGTTGTTTTTTCAAGCTCTCCTTTATCAGGTTGAGGAATTTCCTTTCTATTTGTACTTTGCTGAATTTCTTTTTTTAAATCATGAAGTGGTGTTGGATTTTGTCAAATGTTTTTTCTGTGTTTATAAAAATGATCATGTAGTTTTTGTTCTTCATTTTATTAATGTATACTTAATTGATTACATAGTTTGATTTTTAGATACTAAAACAACTTTGTATTTCTGAGATAAAGTCTACTTTGTCACATTTACACTTTGCTGGATTCTGTTTTGCTAATTTCTTTGGAGAAATTTTCGTCTCTATTTATGAAGAATATTTGTCTGTAGTTTTATTTTCTTATGGAGTCTTTGCTGGTTTTGGTGTTGGTGGAATACTGTCCTATAGCAAGATTTGGGAAGTATTCTCTCCCCTTCTATTTTTTTTTAAGATTTTATTTATTTATTTATTTATGAGAGAGAGTGAGAGCAGGGGAGGAGCAGAGGGAGAGGAACAAGCAGATTCCCTAATGAGTGAGGAGCCTGATGAAGGGCTCCATCTCAGGACCCTGAGATCACTACCTGAGCCAAAATCAAGAGTCAGACCCTTAACCAACTGAGCTATTCAGGTACCCCTCCTCTTCTATTTTTTTGGGAAGATTTTGTGAAACACTGGTACTAATTCTTTTTCAAATATTTGGTAGAATTCACCAATAAAGCAACCTGAATCTGGACCTTTCTTTGTGGAAAATTTTAAAATTAGTAATCCAATCTCTTTACTTGCTACAGATCTACTCAGATTTCATGTTTCTTCCGGAGTCAGTTTTGGTAGTTTGTGTCTTTCTAAGAATTTGTTCAATGTTGCAAGGCTTTGGTTAATCTACAGAGTTATGAAAATTTTGATTTTAACATTTGTTTTTTCCCATTGTTTTAATTGTTTTCTGAGGAATAGATTTATGGAGGTCCTTACTCAGGCAGTCTGGAAGTCTCACCTACTTTAATTGTTAACATTGTGATTCATTGGGCGCCAGTGGCTCAGTCGTTAAGTGTCTGCCTTTGGCTCAGGTCATGATCCCAGGGTCCTGGGATCGAGTCCCACATCGGGCTCCCCGCTCTGCGGGAAGCCTGCTTCTCCCGCTCCCACTCACCCTGCTTGTGTTCCTGCTCTCGCTCTCTCTCTCTCTGTCAAATAAATAAATAAAATCTTAAAAAAAATAAGTTGTGATTCGTGTGGCTGTGTTTTCTAAGAGTTCAGATAATAAAACGTGGACAATTACAATATAAATGCCAGTATAACTCAGATATCATCTGAAAAGAAGGCTAGTTGACTATGTAGTTTTTTTTTTTTTTTTTTTACTTTTAGACTATGTAGTTTTTAAAAAATATTTTATTTATTTATTTGAGAGAGAGAGAGAGCACAAGTGGGAGGGGAGGGGCAGAGGTAGAGGAAGAAGCAGACTCCCCGCTGAGCAAGGAGCCCAGCCTGGGGCTGGATCCCAGGACCCTGAGATCATGACCAGAGCAGAAGGCAGATTCTTAACTGACTGCGCTATCCAGGTGTCCCTGTAGTTTTAATGATAGATGGAAAGACACAACTATCTGGATTAGGTAGGTAAAAAAAAATCAAAACATAGCATACTACCTAATACTTAGAAAGAATTTTGGATTGCACATGGTGGAGAAGGGGATGTGAAAACACAGATGGAAACGGAATCTCCCACGTGTGGGATGAGACAGACAAATGCTTGTAGTCTCATCAAATATTTCTTCATCTCCAGACAATGCAATAAAGCTTACTTGAAAAAAGGCACCTGCTGAATTGACTTAGGCATACCACACAGACAAACACGCATTATCTTGTTGTTCCCTTGAGTGCTTGATGAAATTGAATGAAGTTTCATTTCTTGATCTGGAGATTGCAATGAACATGGCCTGTGGGTGAAACAAAGGGGCCTGTTTTTAACTTGAAGTATAGCTGAGACATTAGTTTCAGGTGTACAACAGTGATTTGATGAGTCTATACATTATGCTATGCTCACAAGTGTAGCCACCATCTGTAACTGTACAATGCTATTACAATACCATTGTCTATATTCCCTATGCTGCACCTTGACTTACTCATTCTATAACTGGAAGTCTGTACCTCCCACAGTCCCTCACCCCTTTTGCCCACCCCCCCATCCAAAGGGCAAATTTTGCTAACAGATGTATTAGCCCCTTATAATCTGGTGGGGATTTTGTCAGCTCTTATCAACAATCATACTTTCTACAGCGTATGAAGGGCTGCATTTTATTACAAAAGACAACAATAACAACTTACAGGAATTAGTTTCTAGTTCTTCATAAATGTCTATCCATTTTGTAACACAGACTTGTTTTGGAGAGCTGGAAGCTAATTCTTGTAAGTCTAAAACCCTGTTTTCTGTTGTGAGTAAAATACTAAGTGTTTCATGTCAACGACTTAGGCTGAGACTTGAGGGTGTATTTAGCTTGATGTCATCACATTGCATTGATACCAGGAGTCAATGTAATGTGCATTTGATAAGAGCAGAACTTCAAGTTAAAATAAATTTTACATTTGATTGTATTCAGTTTTGCCATTACATAAAATAAGAGAAAAATATCCTAAAGGCTGCAGATAGGTCAGAGAAACATTATTGAAAAAGGAAACACAAAGAGTAAAAAATATCCTATTTTATCATGGGACAGAAAGAAATGTGTTATTTTTATCTTGTATTAAATACAGGTAATATCTGTTTAGCTAGTCCAATTGTGTTGTTCTTTTTTAAAAAAGCCTTACATTTGCATATCTTAAGAATATGTAATAATATAGCCTGTGAAATTTAAATATCAATCAAAAGGCGTTTTTAAAAAATAGTTTAAGTAACTCGCTCTATCAGGACAGAAAGAAACATACAAAAATATTGTTACATTCTCATTCATATTTATTTTATTTGTGCTACTATAGATTGCTGCTAATTGTCACTGTTAGCAAGTCTTATTGTGTTTAATAATATGTAACAGAAAAGTAAACAGTATGACATAATATATAATTTCAAATAAATTTCATATTTTTATATTAAAGTAGAAAACAAGTATATTTGTATTTATTATATACTATATTATTATTATATTTGATTTCATGTGCTTGTGTCCTGAGTTGCTTCTCTACAAAGTGGTTAATAAACACAAACTACACAAAAGCCTGGGCATTTTAGGGATTCCCGTGCTCCAGGGCCAGTGGTGGAAAAGATACAACCACACTGCCCGTCTCTGCCAGGGCCTGGCAGTGTTAATCCCGAGGCTAGGGCAACAGCAGTAGCTGGTGGGAAACTCTGGTGCCCAGGGAGAAATTGTAGGGCAGTGTACCTACAGGAAATGAGCCCATGGGATGCTTCCTGGTGACTCTCAGAAATATCGGTGGGTTGGAGGCCTTTAGAAGAGAAACTAAGATCTTCAAGAAACAAGTATGGTCAACCACCAGCAAATTTTGGTCGTTGATGTTAGCGTGACTGTATTCATCTGTTTGGGTTAGCATAACAGAATAACACAGAATGAGTGGCTTAAACAATAGAGATTAATTTTCTCACAGTTCTCGAGGCTAGAAGTCCAAGATCAAGGGGCTGGCGGGACTGATTTCTTCTGAGTCCTCTCTTTTGGCTTGCGCATGACTGTGCTCTCACTCTGCCCACATGACCTTTCCTTTGTGAGTGCACAGGGAGAGAGAGATCTCTGATGTCTCTCCCTCTTCTTATAAGGACACCAGTCCTATTGGATTAGAATCACACCGTTATGACATCAATTAACCTTAATTACCTTCTTAAAGCTCTTTCCCCAAATAGAGTGACATTGGGGGTTAGGGCTTCAACCCATGAATTTTAGGGGGACATAGTTCACTCCATAATGGTGACCCTCATTGGCACGCACAGGCAGGCAGAGCCTATAGAGAAGAAAACAGAAATGAGATCCAACGAGAAAGGAGGCCGCTTCAAGAGATGTCAGTAGTTACACTCTCATTTAATTATACAAACTCTCAGATGGATCCCACAAAGAAAACCCAGCTATCTGTTATCTATAAGAAATGCAGGGGACTGCAGAAGCAAGGTGGGGACAGAAGAGATAGAAATGGAAGAAAAAGATACAAAAAGAAGAGAACTTTTCTTGCTTCGTGGAGAAGCACACGAGGAGGCCAGTGGGCTATGGCCCAAGAACTCAGCCAGAAGTAGATTGTATATTCATATTCATGTACAAGAAGAAGATTGAAGTTAAAAGAATGGACACATCTATGTCATCCAAGTGCAAATGAAAAGGGACCAGGGTTCACAACATTGATCTTAGAAAAAATATGACTGTAGATGAAAAATACACTGAAAAGGACCAATAAGATAATTTCATCAAATTAATAATGCAAGGTACAGCCAAGATAAGGTATCTGTGTATCTAGGTATGTATTTGTCTATCTGTCCTTTTTACAGTAAGAAACTGTAATTAGTGTCTCCCAAACCTTGAAAGATTAAACAAATTATTAATTTTGATAGAGAGGATTTGAATAATAAAATCAATAAAGTTTATTTAATGAGAATCCAAGGAACTTTGTGTTCTTTCAATAAAGAATATATACTCTGTTTTATTGCCTATAGAGCACACACACACACACTATCCTATATTCTTTGTTCACAATATCATGAAAGTTGAAAGTACTAACCAAAAAAACCTCTAAGTAGTTGGGAATTTAAAACAAATGCTTTCCTAAATAACTCTTAGGTTGAAAAGAAAATCAAAACTGTAATTATATAACATAGCAACATTTGTGGACTAGGTCCTGAAGCTTTACCGAATGGGAAGTCAGTAGCCTTAAATTCTGTCATTAATAAACAGAATGAAAATAAATGAGCTTCTGATTCCATTCAATAAGTTATATAAAGAACATCAAATGGAGAAAAGAAATTAATGATAATAAAATGCAGAAATTAATTAATTAGTAAGCAGAAAAGCAGCAGAGCTGATAAATACCTCTGAAAGCTGCTTTTTTTTTTAAAGAAAAACAATAAAATAGAAATTATGCTGACCACAAAGGCTGAAGAGAGAAAATGCAAATTCGTGAAATTATAAGTTAATAAAGGATGCCCCAAGTGGCATTCAACAAAACTGTGGTTCTAAATTTGCATGAAGATCTAGTCCCTTCATTTTACTGGAGGATTCTTTCATCCAGCATGTAAACATATCACAGTACGTTTTTCTGTTCGCCTGTTGGTAGACATGTGGATTGTTTCCTGTTTTTTGGCTCCAACAAACAACACTACAATGGGCATTGTTGTACATAGACATTATGCATGTGTGTAAGTGCTGCTAAAGCAGTAATTCTCCAGGTGTAGTCTCTGGAGAAGCAGAGACAGTATCATCTGGGACCCAGTATGTGATGCAAATTCTCAGGCCCTGCTCAAGACCTAATGAATCCGGAACTCTAAGGCTGGGTCCCAGCAATCTGTGTTCTAATAAGCCTTCCAGGTGATTCTGACAGATGGTCTGGTTCGGGAAGAACTGCTTTAGAAGAGGGATCATTGGATTGTAGGGTCAGTGCTCCTTTTTTTAAAAAAAGTATATAGGATATTACCAATATGCTCTCCTAAGGGCTCTGCCAATTTATACTTTTTTTAGTGGTGTAAAAAAAATTTGGTCATCTGTACACAGTCTTGCAGTCCCTTGGTGTTATAAAACTTTCCAAATGTCAAACCAATAAGTGTGAAACAGTCCTTCATTGTTTTAGTTTTCAATTCTTTGGTAACTAGTGAAGTTAAGCACCTTATCCTTGGCTTTTTGACAATTTAGTTTTCTTCTTCTGTGAATTGCTTGCTTGTATTGTTTGACTGTTTTCCTATTGAGTAGATGATCTCTTTCTAAATGACATGCAGAAGTTCTTTGTATTTGTCAGGCATGTGTATTGCAAATATCTTTTCCCTGTCTGTAGCTTATCTTTTCACTTTAATTATAGTGATTATAATTGTATGATACAAAAGTTTTGCCTTTTATATGGTAATAAAACTTATCAAACTTTTCCTTCTTTCTCTCTTTTTCTATTTTTGCCCTACTTTGTGGGTTTTTGGGGGCATTGAATCTTGTAGAAGAAATTTCTCCGTAAAAAAAAAAAAAGAAATCCTCCTTGACCATAAAGGCATTTTTCCTACTTTTCTCATAAAATGGGGACAGACTGAGAAAAGATTAGTAAACTCTTAATATGAATATACAATCTACTTCTGGCCGAGTTCTTGGGCCATAGCCCACTGGCCTCCTCGTGTGTTTCTCCACGAAGGAAGAAAAGTTCTCTTCTTTTTGTATCTTTATTTTCCATTCTATCTCCTCTTTCCCTACCTTGCTTCTGCAGCCCCATCTTTCCACATCCAGGCAGAGACTGCAAATCCCAGACACTAACTGGGTATGTGTGATGGCTGAGGGTATGGTGGTGGTCATGAAGTTCATAGTGAAAATGATGTAATGGGTTCTGACAGGTGTAATATCCACCAGAGAAGCACCATTAGCCATATGGAGAACAGAGATAATAGAAGTCCACACAGAGCATTATAGTTTTTCATGTGGTACATTATTTAGACACAGGTAGAGCAGGGCATGACAGGTTACCTAAAATTGGAAAATGCAATGACTGATGTTGATATTAACTTGCCCTTTAGAGATTTGAGAAAAACTTTGAAAGAAACCAAAGAGATCTCTTCAGCAGCATCTAGTTTGGATCTACTCTGAGGATAAGAGAGAAGAATACCGATTTGTGGGCTTTTGGAAAAGATACTGAAGAATGAGGGAATGGAATTGCATCTAGGATGATCAGAGGAAGAACTCCCCTCTGAAGATGATCTATTATAGGATCCAGCAGTAAACAATAAGAAATTACTTAGCATGCTTAATGGAGGGCTAAGTACAGAGTCTAGGAATCAGTATCATGAAGTTATAAAGAGAACAGGTTAAGGTGGTAAAGCAACTGAAAGAGAAAAAAGAAAACAATAAAAGAGAAATGCATGAGAAGGAATGTTTGCATAAAAACCAAAATCTAAGTACCAAAACTAAAATCTCCACTAAAATCAGAAGCTTTGTCATATATGAAGAAGCTATGTCAAAGGAAGAATAGGTAGTAGTGTGGAGGATAAACTTGAGATACTATCCCAGAATGCAGATGAGATGTACAAAGAGTGACACTGAAGGAAAGAAAAGATGATAAATATAGAATAAGAATACAAAGATTATTCATTTTTCTTAAGAAAATATAAAAATCCAAAAAAAAAAAAAAAGAAAATATAAAAATCCTATAAAGGGTCATGCAGAGCAACAACAACGAAAAACCCAGCAGAGCTTATCTTTTCAGGGCTCAGGGTCAGAAAATTCTGGAGTATCACATGTAAGGCTTTGAAAAAAGGTGATCCATGAATTTCATTCCCCATAAAGTGTCATGTGCAAAGGCACATGACTTTACCAGATAAAGAGATCCTTCAAAATAGATCCAATCCATGTATCCTTCCTGTAGAAACTATTAGTTCAACCCAACAGGAGAAGATGAAAAACAAGAGCTCAGGTATGAACGAGTTAAAAACTAGAGAAAGCTAAATAATTAATGTGCACAAATTATACAACCGAATAAGCCAATGGAGCTTTTGCAGAATGAAGAGGCAGTGAGTATAGCGCAGAGATTGAAGAACTCCTGGCAACCTGGGTGAGGCTTAGAGACCATGTGCATTTTTTTTTTTTACTTCTTTGAGAGAAGTACATCTCACATTTTCAAAAGCATATTTTACAAATATCTTTAAAAAGATCACCATCTCAAATGATACAAAGCTTTCCCAATTCCGTAAGATGAAGGTGAATAACCTAATAGGAAATTTCTCAAAAATGAAAAGACAAGTCAAAAAAGGAAGATGAAAAATGCAATTAAACATGCAAAATAAAAAAACCCAAATAGTTATTTTTACCCTCCCAAAATGAAGAGAGCTAAAAAAGGGAAAAGATACTATCTGGCTTTCGCAAGGGTGAGAAGAAATGTACGTCGCTTATGCAATGTTTATAGAAATGTAAATTGGAATGATTTTCCTGGAGGGCAATTTGGCAACATGTGCCAAATGCCTTGCAAGTAGGCATGCTCTTTGACTCAATAATTCCACTTCTAGGAATTTTTCCTTGTGCTTTTCCTTCATAGTACTTGCCTTGTTTTTTTTCCTTTTAATCGGTTTTTGGTTATATATTTATTTGTGTGATTATATGATTAATGGTTATTTCCATAAAGGCAGAGATTAGTCTGTTTGTACTTATTATTTACCCTAGCACTCAGCACATCCTTGGAAGAATAAACAAAAACTTTCTTGGAGAAAAGATACACATACACGCACATGCTGTAAGACAATTTTCAGTGAGTTAGGGCACAGGCAGAGGTACGCTGGAGCTGGCTCACACCAGTTTTTCTGAATCTTGATTGTAGCAATGGTTGCACAAAGCTGTACATGTGTTAAAATTCATAAAACTGTCAATTTTATGGTGTGTCCATTTTTAAAAAAATAAAAAAGACAGAAGTTATATTCTCACAATTCATCACTTCTTATTTTACTACATTTTATTATTCTGATGTTCTTGAGGTTATTTATGTGTATTGTATCTTATGGTGAAAATACTGTATAAATGTGTGTTCATGCCAATCTCTCCCCAACTCCGTGTTGAGTGACATCACTATGGTATCTTGAAATTGGCCATGGCGGGAGGATGTATGTCACAGAAATCGGCAAATGCCACATATCAGGGCTTTTCTCCTTGGAGAGCCAGTTGTTAAAAATTTACCAGCTCACTCCCCATTATGGGCCCAGGCTTTCAAAACAGAAGTTCCTTGAGTCTTTGGAGCTTGGACCTTGTGGGAGGAAGGTGTTGGGAGGGCAGATGGGCAGAGCTCCTCCATCTGCTTCTCTGTTGGTACCCATGAATATACACAGGAGTAGAGGAACTGTCTGGGGAAATGTAACAGAGACCTAATATTTTCCCTTTTCGGGCAAAGGTATTAAAATTTATCTGAGGACAGGGATCAGTCTGTGGAGGCCACCGGCTAGGAAAGGGTGCAACACCCCTGTGGTGAGCACAGGTAATTCACCCATTCCCAGCTGCGGAGTATTGGCTGCTAATGCCTCACAGCCGCCCTCTTCTTCAGAGAATTGCCCTCAGCTGACCAGAAGCTGCCTTGCCTAGAAGGTCATGCTCCCCATTCCTCCTCTGGGAACAGCCCATAGCCTGGAGGCATCCGGCATGAGGTATAACAGGTTGGACCCCTTTATCCGCAGGTGGGTCAACCTGATGGTGCTTCCCCTGGGATCAGGCAGAAGCGGACTCAGCCGAGACCACATCCTTGCCTAGCTCTTTCTCTGCCGGGTGTTCCTTCCCTCCCTTCTCCTGAGAGTGCTCTTCAACAAATTAATTGGCCAAGAACCCCCAATTTCAGGCTCTGTTTCTGGGTCCTGACCTCAGATAAAAGCAAGAGAGATTTTATTGGGAGGGTAGGTGATAACTTGAGTGGAGTTGGGGCATGTGTTGGCTTCCAGGTCTGCCCTGGTAATCCCAACACGGTTATCCTGGTGGGGTCATTCATGCTCTGAGGAAGCAGCCATGTGAAGGAACCCAAGATTTAAAATTTCAAAGACCAGGTCACTTCCGTCACGGAGTACACTTATCTGAACAGAACACTGATGTGGGAACATGCTTCCCACCCCTCTGGGACCCCGGTAAGCTGGGCAGAGACCCAGGAATGCAGACTCAGCAGGATTGGGATCTCTGTAGATTCCCTGGCTTCAGGAAGCAGCGATAATAAGCCTCAGGATTTGTGGGGGCTAGTGGAGGTCAGGTGCAGAGACGCCTAGAACTGGTAGCCAAGTTGGGATCTTGTCTCTGGGCCCTGTTGGGCTGTTAACAAGCAGTGGATGGGGCCCCTGGCATCACCAGGAGTAGAAGAGGCCATAATGGGAAGATGCTGCAATAGTGTTGATGCGTGCACATTAAAAAAAAGAAAAAAGACTTCTGATTTCATGGGGGGGGGGCGTCAATGGTGTTTCTGCTTCAGTGTTGAGTGAGATACACTGGGAATGAAGGAGGAGCCCTAGGGAGTTTTGCACCTACTCATCAACAAATATTATCAAGTCAACCATGTGTCAGGCGCTGTTCCACATTATCTTTGGTGATGTTCCCCGGAAATAGGTTGTGTGGCAGCAGTTAGCATGCAGAGGTTGTCTGGGGAGGATTCTCAGAAAGAGTCTCAGGGGGCGCCTGGGTGGCTCAGTTGGTTGAGCGACTGCCTTCGGTTCAGGTCGTGATCCCGGAGTCCCGGGATCGAGTCCCACATCGGGCTCCCTGCTCGGCGGGGAGTCTGCTTCTCCCTCTGACCCTCTTCCCTCTCGTGCTCTCTAGCTCTCATTCTCTCTCTCTCAAATAAATAAATAAAATCTAAAAAAAAAAAAAAAAAAGAAAGAGTCTCAGTAGGGGAGTTAAGGAGGCAGGATTGGGCGGAGGGGAATGAACCATGATGCAGCCACTTCATGGGTCTTACCTAGTCTGGCGGGGAGCTCTTACAACTGGAATGGCCCTTTGGAGTCATCCCAAGTTGGGGTAAGGGGGCTGCGCCTTTGTACCCCCAAACCTACAGGTCACTGATGTGGGCTACCTCTGTGGAGGAATTGTAACCTTGGAAGAGGCACTCCCTTTGGTTGAAGGTTATTCCTAAAGAAGGGCTGATCTGTGAGGCAGCACCCTGCGCAGATTGGCTAATGAGAATCTTGCCTTGAACTTGAGATTTGGGCAGCAGACCATGTCATCCACTGCATAGATCCGAGGGATGCAACAATGATCAAAAGAGACAAAATCCCTGCTTCATGGAGATTATATTCTAATGAAGGGAGACAGATCATAAACAAACAAGATGAACATGAAAATTTTTATCACAGTGATCATCTCTGGGTGGTTAAGTTCATAAGTGATTTTAATTTTCCTTTTATTCTTGCTTAGGTACATTTCCTAAGCATTCAGTAATAAACGTGTTACTTAGACCATGAAAACACAAAAATTATTTAAAAAAATTTTTGGAAGGTTGTATGGGTGAGGATAGTCAAGATTAATTTTGATTATGTAGACTCATCAGCGTAACTTGTCCTATCAAGGTGCTTAAATGATAAGACGTAGCACTAGTCGGGCAGAGCAATGAAGCCAGAGATTGCACGAAGGGACCACACCCCATGTGACAATTTGGTCTGTGATGCAGGTGGCATCGTAGCAGAGTGTTTAGGATTTGGGAGTCAGAAGGTCTAGGTTGCTGGCTGTCCCCCCGCTTAACCTCTGTGAGGCTGTTCCCAGATCTGCAGAGTGTTGTGAAGTTCACAGCAAGTGACAGATGCCAGCCTGTGAGAAAGGATCTAGCACAATTCAGAGCAGGTAACAAGTGCTGATAAATGGTAGTGGGGATGATTGTTAATAAAATCACTAAGATTCACTCTCAGTGGATTAAAATATTATGTCAAAAAGGGAAGTACATTCCAGGTGAATTACAGAATTACATGTAAAAAAATGTATCACTACATTCCAAATGAG
The DNA here is from genome assembly GCF_003265705.2 of Callorhinus ursinus. Lineage (NCBI taxonomy): Eukaryota > Metazoa > Chordata > Mammalia > Carnivora > Otariidae > Callorhinus > Callorhinus ursinus. The sequence goes on along the minus strand of NW_027397063.1, from coordinate 139,107,077 downwards.
TTTAAGAATTTTGAAAAAAAAAATACCCTCACGTTGATATTTAAATACCCCTAAATCAAAAATGCTAAAAGTATAGCTTTACATGCGTTTTAACAAAAAAATAAAAGGTAAGAAATGGAATTTGGGTACCATTAGAAGTCTCCTCACGAAGGGCAGATTTTCCCTTGCAGAATCAATTTCCTTCCCTCCATTCTGATAGAAGCAGGGGCTTTGCTTCTTGTTTGGAAATTCCTTCGAAATATCTGTTTAGAATTCTGCAGTCACAGCCTGCCATTTCCCTCTGCTCCTGCCTCCTACTTTACAGGACCCAAATCTCCCCTAATAGGAACCATCTCCAGAGACATTATCTGACCTCCTCCATCTGAGATCTAATAACTCGGAGAGTTTTACACCATGATCCAAGGAAATATTTTACCTAGCAATTTACCAAGTTTCACAGAACCATTTTCCCAAACACTGACAGTGCTCTGTGAAGGATAAGTAAGGTAAGTACAGAAAATTGCAGAGATGAACCCAACATCCAATGACTTCACAGATGGATCATTACCAGACCCTCGTGAAATCTTGTTTATCTTGTTAGATATAAATTAGTTAGAAATGGGCAAAATGGTTTTGATAAAATAACTGTATTTGGCATATGTTGGCTCTGACCTTCAAAAGCACTTCAAGTCATTCATCTGTTTTAGTTTTCTGATTTTCACTAGCTCCTCATGAAAAAATGAACATGAAAAAATAATTTTGTATATCACCATTGTTTTATTTATTATTATACATTACCTTTTGATTATAAGAGTTGTATATTATAGAGAAGTATGAAAATAAGGAAAAGAGAAAAGAGGGGGAAAATCAATATTAATCTCATGAAACAGATATAACCATTACTAATATTTGGGGATATTTCTTCTATTTTGTTTTCCATCTATACAGAGATGCAACATAATTGTGATAAACACCGCAGTTTGAGGAGGCAGATTGCCTTTTTAAAATTGAAGATTCTATGGTAAACTTATTTCCTTTACATTGTATTCAAGAACCTGGTTTTTAGAGATGCAATGTACCCTTCTACTGAGTTGTAATTTATCCAAGTGATTCCTTATATTTGGACATGCAGGTGGTTTTCGATTTATTACTACTGTAAGTAACTTTGTTATGTATCTATCAATAAACCTCTTTATCGTTGGATTTCTTATTATTTCCCCAAGGTAATTCCTAGTGGAATTACTGGTCAGGAGGCATAAACATCTTTAAGGTTTTTTTATACGTTAATGGTGCCTCTCTGCACCTCAGTTTCCATATTGTAAAATGGGATAACAATAATAGCAGCCCCACATGATTGTTGAGAACAACAAGTGAGACAATTTATTGCAAGTTTGTAGCAAACTATGAAGTAGTGTACAGAGTTTATTATCATTAATCATTCCATTCTGTCCCATTCCAATCCACACCAGTTGGTTCCCAGGCAGGCTAATTAGCCGCATCCTCTCTCAAGCTTGCCGGACACAAAGGCAGAACATTAGTAGGTTTCTGGGTAGCCAGCGGCTGCTGGGGCGCAAAGCAGGCGGTTTATTCCCTTGGGAAGTTGCCAGGGCTTTTGCCCCATTTCCCTCCCTGTGTTATCTGCTACAGTGATGTTATGAGCTGGAACAGAGCAGTTTGGGGAGTGGTAAAAACTTGCCTGCTTTCTGCCCTTGCAAACCCAAAAATTCAATCCAGCTTGGAGAAGTCTGCCAAGGCTTCCTGGAATCAGGAAGAATGACGAATAAATACGGTGTTTTTATTTTTTAATGGAGGCTTCAACTTCCTGAATATACTCGTCGAATACGTGTTTACGTGCACAGGCACACACATACGTGCACTACATGCATCATTACCAAGATTGACATCAGTTTTGGGGCCAGGGTCTCAGGGCCAAGGCCAGCTCAGCCAGGCTCAACCCCAGTGGCGGCTGAGTCTACACGGGGAGGTGAGGAAACAAAGCGAAGAGACACCAGCAGAAGCCTTCTGAAGGCTGTCTCCGCCGTCAGAACTCTCCAACCATAAACGGTCTAGGGGATAATGGGCTTCAAGCCACACAATGAAGCAAAATGGAAAAGAAATGCAGGCCAGTTAAATAAAGTTGAAACGACTGGTGTGCTGGGGGACAGCAATGGCTCACAAGGAGAATCTCATTTCATCTCTCATTTGCATATGGAGAAGATTGATTTTCTACGGCTAATCCAAATTTATGACACATCAGGTGATATTTAAAGGACTCAATGGAGCATTTAATAGCCAAACATTTTTCCTGATTAGTACCCACTTGACCTGGTGACCCAGAGATGAATGCTGATCACCCTGCCTGCCCCGGCCCCCCGCCCCCCATCCGTCCAATGGCTGTGAGTAGAATGGCTGCCAAGCCCGCAGCAGATAAACAGACCAGACTGTAGTTGGAGTGTCCAGCCATTTAGAAGTCTGGTACTCTCCAACGGTGGGCAGGGATTGAGGGGAAGCTGGTGGGTTTGTCCCTTTTTCATAATTAGACATGTCAGGGACTTTATAGCTTTCATGCCCCTAGTCTCATTTAGGCAGAATACGTCCACAGAGCATTCATTCATTCATTATGTGCCATCATCTTTCTTATACGTAATCTTAATAATCTTAATAGATAGAGATTCTTAATCTCAACTGCTAGATGAGAAAACTAAGTCTCAGGGAAGTTAGGTAATTGGCCTAATCACCTAGCTAGTAAGTGGTGGGGCCAGGATTGAAACTCAATTCACATGACTCCAAAGCTCAGACTCTGTCCAGTTCAATACTGCTCACCAAAGACTCATGGATCATTGGCTTGGGTAGTAGATGGATCCGAGTAGAAACTATCAGGGGTCTGGGTCAAGGCACAGAAGAGAGAATAGCCAGAAGCAGGCTAGAGTCTCTGCATGAACTGGGAACCGGATGTTGGGAAATTTTGGTCATGGCTTTTGTCTCTTCACAGCATCCATCTGGGGAGCAGGGAAGGGTGTTCACTGGTCACAGAGCTTGTGTCAATCATCCAGCAGGAGTAGCTCTGTTGCTCCATCATCTGTGGGCCTATCAACAAGGGGGCTTCCCTAGGGATAAACTTACCCAACTCTTAGTTTCACATCAGCAAAGGTGATTTCTCCTACCAAGGTGGAAATGGACTTGTTTGTGCTCAGGAAGCCTATGTGGCCCTCGTTAAAGATTTCAGGAGTGTGTTATTTATCTATTGATGCATAAGAAACCACCCACATAATTTTGTGGTGTAATACAATAACCATTTTTTCCCTCATAATTCTGTAGGTCAACAATTTGGGCTGGGCTCAGCGAGGCCATTCTTCTGCTGGTCTGTCAGAGGACACTCACATGGCTGCTGGACCGGGCAGCCCCGCCAGGACTGGGTGATCTCACGTGACTCCGGCTACCGGTATGGCTCTTGGCTGGGCCTCAGTCTCCATCTCTGCATCCTCCGGCCAGCTAGCTTGGGCGCCTTCACACAGTGTTCTCAAGGCTCCAAGAGGGTGCAAGCGGAAGCTACAGGGCCACCAAGGCCCAGACTTGGACCTCCAACATCATCACTTCTATTGCACAATCTGTTGTTCAAAGCAGGACACAAAATGTCCAGATTCAAAGGGTAGAGAAAGACTCTGCCTCTTGTTGGGAGAGCAAAGGGACACATAAACAGAAGAGGGAGGAATCTGTGACCAGCTTCTACAGCCTCTCACAGTGAGAGATAATCCCACCCAAACAAGGGAGATGCTCCGCTGAAATGCTCTGCACACTGTAGCATGTGCCGGAATGAATCATCTGGGGAGGTTGCAGATTCTGATACCGCAGGTCTGGCGTGGTCTGGCCTGAGCGTCTGTTTTTCTAACAAGTTCTCAGGTGATGCTGGCACCACTGGCTTGCAGACTACACTTGGAGCAGCAAGGTGATAATCATCGATATGGGGGTAGTGTCCACTGCCTCTGTCCTGCGAAGCTGGATTATTGCTGGCCTGGCTGATAAGGTGCTGGCTCTTCGAAGCGTAGAGAGTCACCCTGCCTGTGTCTTGAATTTGGAGTATGCAGTCAGCACCAGCGTCTATGTCCACGGCTATATTTTCCATGCGTGGTTTTTATGATCACAGTAGGAAAATGATCGGATCTTCATGTTAAAATGTTCACTCTATAAAAAAATGCCATCAATCTCTTTGATAGGGTTTTTAGAAGATTCTAAATAGTTTCATATTTCAAGTATTATTAGAGTAGTTTGCTTCGGCCAGATTCTCTGAGTCCAGAACAGGTAAAGCTTGTCTGACTACATTCAGTCCCAATCTTCTTGCATGATAACCCCTCCTGCAGTGTGCATACCACTGTCTTCAGGCAGGGTCCCCAAGCTCAGGGACGGAAGCTTGAGTCACAAAACCCGGGGCTAAAGCCTGGGACTCTGGTCCCTAGGAGCCCACACAGCGTATATATTCTCTTTCTGACATGAACAGATGATGTAGTTTGTAATAAAATAAAAGCAAACATTCTGAGCTCGTGCCTGTGTTCTGGCTGATGTGGAAGCAGTCGGCCATTTATAAATAAGAGTGGCCAATCATTACATTCTTTTATTCAATCATTACAACCATTACATTATTTGTTCTTTGTTTTGTTTTCTTTCTTGGTGTCACCAAGACATTTTATTTTTGTCCTCCCATGTGCTGGTCACCTGGGGAAAACTGAGACAATGCATATAGTTCTTTGGATAGTGAGGTGCTACAAAATGAAAAAAGTGATAAGAAACACGGACCTGGATGATAGGCCACTAAGGTGCTTTTTGTTTTTTTTGGTTAGTAAATAGAAGTCAACTCAAGATTAGGCATCAGGTCCACACCTAGAGACGGCTGTTTGTTTTCTGATGGTTGCCTAGGTTCCTTTCAAAGTAGAGGGTTGAAAGTACAATACTACTGGGCAAGGGGGAGGAAAAGATCTGGTTATAAATTAACGGAATGTAAGTGTTGAAAGGGAACTCAGGGGTCGATTAACACAAGCCTGTCATTTTACAGATAGGAAAACTAAGGCCCACAGAGGTGACACGGGTTCCAGGAAGCCACAGAGCTTGCTGCCAGCTGTCCCAATTCACTCTACAGACTCCAACAAGGGGATGTGATTTGACATTGGGAGGTTGCTGTCATGCTATTGGCCCTGCCTCTAAGATTTCTTCCCTCCTCATTGGAAACCTGTGGTCCTGTATTTGAGATTTTCCAAATCATTGCTGCAAATTTGTGAATCTGCTAACAGCCCTATTTTTTTCTCTTATGGCGTGTTCTGTTCTTTCCTGGAAGTTTCTCATTTCACACCATAACAATTTTATTAAAGTTGCCCTGACAAATGAGGAAAATAAAACCATTTTGAGGCTTGCTTTCCATCAGCCTCTGTCTCTCTGTCCTGTGCTTTATTAAAGATAGAAAGGACAACAAGAATCCCATATTACTGCCAAACCACCTTCAGTCTTTCTAGAATTATACGCTGAATTGGCCTTCCTTTGAGAGGGCCCATTAGGGTTTGTGGAGGAGGAAGGGGGAGAAATTCCATGTATGATGCTGGATACTTTCCATATACCAGCCTATTGAATCATTGAAATGACTTTCTTCCATCTTCCTGAGAAGAAAATGAAAGCTCAGAGAAGTTAAATAACTGGCCCAAGATTCCACAGTTAGTAAGTAAAAGCATCTGGCTTGGAATTCAGACCTCCAAACCCTTTGATCTTTGCTGTGTAGCAGTGATTTGCAAATGCTTGTCCAAGTTTTGTTAGAGTCATTGTGGAGATTTTTAACCACAAATTCTGAGGATTCATTCTCTAGCTTGATCTCATAAATCTGGGTTGGGATCCAGATGTCCTATTATATATACTTAAAATTTTTTATTTTATTTCTATGTCTGTATCTACATCTATCAGTTAAGATTGGATATATAATGAATTGCCCCCAATTTAAAAGTTTAATACAAACTTCTGTTTAGTTCATGATTCTGAAGGGAATTTGGACCGGCCTCAGCTGGGTGGTTCTTCTGCTGGCCTTTCTGGCCTCATGCCTTGGTGGTCAGCTGCCAAGCTGACTTGGACTTGCTAGGCTAAAGTAGCCTCTGCTGGAACAGCTGGTATCTGTTCCCGTCGGTCTTTCGCCCACCAGCAGGCTAGCCTGGGCTTTTTCACATGGTGGCAGTGTCAGGGGTCCCAAGAGCAGCAAGAGAGGGCAAACCCCAATGCACATTCCCTTTCCAAGCATTTATCACATTTGTATCCCATTTGCTACTGTCCCATTGGCCGTCACAAGTGGCCTGACCCAGAGATAAACCCAGAGAGGGATGACACACAGGCAAGGATATACGGAGGACAATTATTGTGACCCTCTTTGTAACAAATCTATCTGTTTATATAGGTAGATACAGATATTTACTGAACACACACGGAGATAAAAGTTCCAACAGACCTTAAAGGTGTGAAAATATTTCTGTGATTTATCCAGCCCCCTCCATCCTAATCCTACACCCCAGAGGCAACCACTTTTAAATAATTCTGGGTAATTACCTCCCTATTATTGAGTTATATTTTATACACCATTGGCCATCACAAGTCAGACGACCCAATTTAAATATATCTAGATATGTCTATCTCTGTATGTATGTGTGTGCATATATATATATACACATATGTATGTGATGAAGCTCTGTGTAAGTAGAACAGATGGATCAACCAGTGAGCTTCATTCATATCTACATCTCTATCTCTATCATCTATATCAATATATTTGCTTTTCATCTTTTTGGTGTCTATTGTCCTCCCTCTTCAGAAGATGCAGGTCCAGCCTCTTTTCTCTTACCTCTGCCTTATCAAGCCATACACCCTTTGCACTCCATCTCCTGCCAATGGAGCTCCCACATCTTTCCTTCCTGCCAGCCTGGGATTCAGGTGGTCTAGGTCAGATAAGAGAGTTAGTCTTTGTTCAAGCTCCAGAGTTTCCAAAACTTTTCTGACATCATATTTTACTCTTACTCTTTGTTCTCATAGACTGTGTCTTTCAAAAAGCCCATTTACTGCTTTTTCATTAGGGTTTTGAGACCAAGGAAAAGTATATTCATGTGGTTAATATACCATCTTGACGTGGATGTCAAGTAATATTGGATGGAATGGAATGGAAGTCCCGTAATATTTTTCTCGATTTATCAACCTAAAAAAAAAAATCTGTTGATTCTCTACTTTGAAAGGCGAGAATTTTATTTCATCTATATTATCTCTTCTACTCATTTCTATTGCTTTAGTTTTGGGTTGGTTATATTTTTATTCTTATTTTATCTGTTTTTGTCCAATTCTAGGCAGTGGGAATACAGCAACAACAAAAAAATAGATGAAGTCCCTGCATTTCTAGGGCTTACATTCTAGTGAGGCAAACTGAGTTTAAATTATATGTACATACATATGCATATAATTATTACAAATATAAAATAATTATGTATAAAATTTTATATGTATAGATATATGAAATTTATGAACATTTCTTTTTTTTAACTATTTTTTTTAAAATATTTTATTTATTTATTCATGAGAGACAGAGGGAGAGAGAGAGAGAAGCAGGCTCCCAAGGAGCAGGGAGCCCGATGCGGGACTCGATCCCAGGACCCTGGGATCATGACCTGAGCCGAAGGCGGACGCTTAACCATCTGAGCCACCCAGACGCCCAATTTATGAACATTTCTTATTCTTTTATTCCTCCTTTTTATAGATTAACAGCTGCAGTAGCCACTCAACTTTCTCCGGGGAGAAATTGCATTTCTTTAAAGTTCTCTCCTCCAAAAGTTATTTCAGGTCCCCTGGGGCCACTGTTCTTTGTTCATATTGGCCTGTCTTCTTTGTTCTGCTTGTTTACTTCAACAGCTAGTGAATCTTGATTGTTCCATCTTATATGTGAAAGAATAACTATGGCAACTAATATGGGTAAGTAGCTGGGATTTTCTCCACCCTTTTGAAGGTCCATTTTCTTCATAGGCTGCCTGTAAGCTCTGTGTAAGTGGACCAGATGGATTGCCCAGCGAGCTTCACTTCAGGAGGCCTGGCAGGGACCAGGTGATCACTTGATGCTCCTCAAATGTTTGGAAAGGCTCCAGCCCAAAGGAACAACCCCTTCATCAGATGTCCAGGCATGCTATTCATTTATTTGGAATTCCTCTCCTTTGGTCAAACTCTGATACCCTAGGGGCAGGAGTCATTTCAGGGTCTAAGCCAGGCTCCCAAGCCAGGATGTATCAGCTAGTAATCTTATATTCATGGAACAGAAAGCAAAACTCAAAATATCTTAAACAACAAGGGTAATTAATTTATTGACCCAAGTGATGGAAGTCTCAAGTCAGAGCAGCCCTCAAGGTTGATGGATCAGATGGCCCAGCCATCACACTAAGGAAATTCCTCTTCTCTCCACACTGCCTTCCACAGTGTTGTCTTTGTTCTAAGGCTGGCTGGTTGAGATTGATGGTTGACAGCAGCAGGTGGTGCCGTCACTTCTGCTTTTGTGTCCAATGGGAAAGAGTGTTTCTGTCCCAACTTCTGCCCAAGCAAGAGATCTCAATTCCCACTGAGTGAATGGCTTAGGTCACATGTCCACTCCTGGACCAATGGGCTGAAGTCAAAGGAGATAGTGTCCTGGTTGGTCTGAATCAACCAGGACCCACCCCTGGTGCTGGGTGGGGTGGGGCCAGGCCCTGGAGCGGGAAAGTGGATAACAAAACTCAGGGCCCTGATTGGAATTTCAGGGTGGAGAAAGGATGCTGGAGAAGTAACCAGCAATATCCACTGCTACAGAAAATAGCATGTTAGACAAGATGTCAGTAGGAACAGAGACTGAGGAACAAGAGACTGAGAAGTGTGGTCCAAGTTTGGAGACTGGCAAGTATCCCCATGTGACTGCATAAAGAGGGGAGTAGCTCCTGTACCTGCCTTTGCCTGGAGTATGACTCACCTCTGGGTCCTTGATTTTTTTTTCCACAAGGGAAGGGGATCTTCATGTTGAGGTCTTTGTACCTCAGTTGGTCTACTGGATGGACTACAGGGGTTCTGTAGACCTCATGCAATTATGCACAAAGTTGGATGTATTTGCACATTTTTCTGGGGCAAGATACCTTAATGTTACTCAGATCTTTAAAATGGCACTTGATTCTGAACAGGTTAAAATCATAAGCCCAAGTGAGGTCACCCATGTCTGGGAAAGTGCAGAAGGCTGGCAGCCTGTGCCCTTCTTGCTGGTCTTTCTGATTTACCCTCACCACTGCCCACCTGTATCCTAGACCCAAGTACATGCCTCTTTCTTCCTACTTCTCCAAATTTCCATGGACTTGACCTAGTATGTACTTGATCCTTCCGCATTAGCTCACTTTTAAATCCCTTTTAAACCAACAAAGAAAGGACAGATTGTTTATAAGTCTGAAATATTTTGGAAAGAATAGCCTTGTAATTTCTATATGAAAATAGATTCCATATGGTATGTGGGAATAAATGTAAAAAATTTCACCAAGGCTATACCAGAAGACGTTACGCTTGAATAACAAAGTAATTTTAAAGTATTAAAGGAATTCCTTAACATAAGCTCAAGGGCAGTTATCTTAAAAGAAAATTATGTAACAATTAAAACCTCTGAACATCAAAAAGTAACATAAAAGATGAAAGGCAAATAAACTAAGAAAAATATATGAAACATGTGTGACCAAAAATTAATATAATTAATCTATAAAAAAAGTCCTTGTAAATCAAGGACAAAATACAAATTCTCCAAAAGACAAATGGGCTACAGACACAAACAGTTAGTGTACAAAAGATAAATTACAAACTAATAAAAAATGTGAGAAACTTTCATTTTACTTAGAATAGAAGTAGTAAAAGGAAGACAATGAGATTTTTCTTTAAACTGTAATGATCAGTAAAAAAAAAAAAAAAGCTATAAGGAATAGAAGTCAGGTATACCTACTGATGGAGTTCAGATTAGCACCACATATTTAGAGAGTGACTTGATTGTTTTTAGTTCATAACAATAGTCCTAAAAATGTGCATCTGTTTTGATTTAGCAATTTCACTTTTGGAAATTTAGCCTAATAAAATAGTCACTCACATAGGTAGAACTGTGTGTTCAAGGATATTTATTACAATGCTTTCTGTAATAGTGAGCCCTGGAAACACTCTACTCAACAATAGGATATTGGTTGAAGAACTTATGGCTAATTTTTACAATGGAACACTGGCTATTATATATAATTTTGAAGAAATATGTCTCTGGATATGGAACTATGCCAACAATATATTGATAAGTGAAGAATGTGTATTATGAAATAAAAAGTACCATGTTCTTGCTCTTACAATATGTATATATGTATAGAGACGCACAGAAAATGATCATCCAAACAACACTGTCCAGCAGAAATATAATGGAAGCCCCATATCTAATTTTACATTTTCTAGGAGCCACATTACAAAAGGTAAAAAGACACTAATATAACTGATAATATGTTTTATTTGACCCAATATATTCACAATATTATAATTTCAACAGGTATTTTATACCTCTGTGTGTGTGTTAAATCTTTAATATCTAATGTGTATTTTCCCTTACAACACATCTCAATTCAGTCTAGCCACATTTCATGGGCTCAGGAGCTAAGTGGGAATAGTGGCTACCAATTTGGACAGCACAAATCTAGAATCATATTCACCATGGTTTCAATAGCAGTTGGAACAATTAGTGTCCTGTGTGCTCTGTACGTTATTGTGTCTTCTGGAAAAACTATGTATTACTCTGTTTCATAGGAGAAATAACCAAGAAATGCTTTTATTTACTGAGAGAAAGGAGTAAAAAGAGTAATTTTAATACCAGATCAGGCAGACTGTAGAAAACACTATGGAGCGTCCTCAAAAAATTAAAAATAGAGCTACCCTATGATCCAGTAATTTCAGTACTGGATATTTGCCCAAACAATATGAAAACACCAATTCAAAAGGATATGTGCACCCCTATGTTTATTGCAGCATTGTTTACATTAGCCAAGATATGGAAGCAGTGTCCATCGATAGATGAATGGATAAAGAAGATGTCAGGTATTTTTATATCTATCTATCTATCATCTATCTATAATAGAATATTATTCAGCCATAAAAAAGAATGGGACCTTGTGATTTGCAACAACATGGATGGAGGTAGGAGGTATAATACTAAGTGAAATGAGTCAGAGTAAGGTAAATACTATATGATTTCACTCATATGTGGAATTTAATGAACAAAACAAACAAAGAAAAAAGAGACAAACAAAACAACAGACTCTTAATTATAGAGAACAAACTCTGGAGGTTACCAGAGGGGTTGTGGGTGGGGAGATGGCTGAAACAGGTGGTGGGGATTACAGAGCACACTCATCATGATGAGCACTGAGTGATGTATAGAATTGTTGAATCACTATATTGTACACCTGAAACTAGTATAACACTGTAATTATACTGGGATTAAAAAATAATAAAAATAAAAATAAATTAAAGAAAAATCAAATCATGCAGAAGCAGAAGGGAGAATCAAGCACACTGGCCACATCAGCCTAGAAAATGGAACACAATTTCTCCCAGAATCCCAACTCAGGAGGGTGCCTACTTGTTTTAGAGAATGTTGGAATTTCATTCAAGCAAAAATACTGATCAAAGAAAATAGCTATCACTGGGGCTTTGGAAATCAGACAATTCCCTTGTAAAGATATTCCAAGAAATTCTGTGGAGGTGTGATGAAAAAAACATGTAAAGCTTTTCTTCATGTAGATGTTAACATTAAATGAAGAGTGGTTAGGACAATTCTGCAATACACCCTTCAGTTAAGCCAGATTGATGGGTGGAAATGTTCCAGTAGGGAAAACATAAAAATAGAATTATTATTTAATCACAATTTAAATTATTCAAGTATCTGCACATCAAGTAGAACTTAAATGAACAGATAGAAATAACTTACTTTAGTCATCTGGACACATATATAACAGACATACAGATACACAAGAGGAGCCATGTGGAGGAAAAGGTGAGCCGCACAGCTAGTATCCTTCTTGTAAGTAAGCTTATTTTGCCACATTTGAACCTAACAATTAATTTTATTTAACTCTGCTGTCAGACTGTAAATTCCATGTCTTATTTGCTGGGGCTACCTTAAGACCCAGCACAGGGCCTGCTACATTGCTATATGGTGGGTACTTAATTGCTAATTTTCTTAATAGCACTATTTAATGAGTGTTTGTTATGTGCCAAACCCTGTTCTGCTTGTGATACATCACAGAACAAGACAAGAGTCCCCTATCCTCATGAAGTTTCCACTCTAGTGAGGGGAAACAGACAGTAAATGGTAAACACACTAAATAAGCAAATTTTATCATATTGTATAAAATGATAAATGCGGGGTGCTTGGGTGGCTCAGTCATTAAGCGTCTGCCTTCGGCTCAGGTCATGATCCCAGGGTACTGGGATCAAGCCCCGCATCGGGCTCCCTGCTCGGCGGGAAGCCTGCTTCTCCCTCTCCCTCTGCCTGCCGCTCCTGCTTGTGTGCTCTCTCTCTCTGTCAAATAAATAAATAAAAATCTTAAAAAAAATGATAAATGCAATGAAAAAAAAAACAGAGGAGGGTACAAATCCACATTCATGGCAGCACTATTCATAATAACCAAGAGGTGGAAGCAACCCAAGTGTCCATCAATGGATGAATGGATAAACAAAATGTGGTACAAAAATACAATGGAATATTATTCAGCCTTAAAAGGGAAGGAAATTCTAACACATGGTGCAACGTGGATAAGCCTGGAAGAGATTATGTTAAATGAAATAAGGCAGTCATAAAAAGACAAATACTGTAGGATTCCACTTGTATGAGGTATCTAAAATAGTCAAATTCGTAGACACAGAAATAGAATGGTGGTTGCCACGGGCTGTGGGGAAAAGGAAATGGAGCGTTTTTCTTTAATGGGTACAGAATTTCAGGTTTGTAAGATAAAAACATTCTGGAGGTTAGTTGCATAATTCTGTAAGTACACCTAACACTACTGAACTGTACACTTAGAAATGGCTACAATGGTAAATTTTATGCCATGCATTTTTACCACAGTAAAAAATAATAAAAAAAATAGAAGTGGATAAAGTGGATTGGGGGGGGCATCTCAATTTCAATGATGTGACTAGCATAGGTGTTATAGACTGAATATTTGTGCTCCCCCATTCATATGTTGAAATTCCAACCCCCAGTGTGAGGGCATCAGGGGCAGAGACTTTGGGAGGTATTTAAGTCATGAGGGTGGAGCCACCATGATGGGATTATAAGAAGGGAAGAGACACAAGATCTGTTTCTCCCTACCATGTTGAGGACACAGCAAGAGAGCCATCTGCAAACCAGACACTGGACCTGTTGACACCTTGCTCTTGGACTTCCTAGCCTCCAGAACTATGAAAAATAAATGTTTGTTGTTTCAGCCACCCAGTGGATGGTCATTTGGTACAGCAGTCCAAACAGACTAAAACAAAGAGCCTCATTGAAAAAGTAACATTACAGCAAAGATTTGAAAGAAGGAAGGGAATGGCCATCCAGATATGCGGATATCTGGAGGATACTTGCATTCTAGGCAGAGAAAACAGCCAACACAAAGGAAAAGGCCTAGTGTGTGTGAAGAGATGTAAAGAGGCCAATGCAATGGGAGTGGAGTAAGAGGGGACAGAGAGGGTAGTAGGGGCGTTGGGATGGGAGCTGGATCACTGGGGCCTTGTGCACCGTTATAGGACTCTGGCTTTCGTCTGGGAGAGGAACCCCTGAGGGTCCTGAGCAGAGAAGTGACATGAGCTTAGGTTTTGAGGGGATCACTCTAACCAGGGGAAGGATGGAAGCAGGGAGACCATCTAGAAGGCTATTAGAGTGAATGAAGAGACAAATGAATAAATGGATAAGATATTTTCAAGCTGTTACATATTATATAGTGAAGAATTATTTTTACTCAAAGCAAATTCTGGCCTTTGCTCTTGGCTTCTGGAAGCTGATCTTTAGTTCCCTAGAATGTCCTGCCTGATAGGAATGTCTTTGTTTGCCTATGAGCTTTGACCTCACAATGTGATTTATAGTGGGGGCTCTGGAACGTGCCATATCACTTTTGAACTTGGGAAGAACTGGAAACCAAAGGTTTAAGTTGACCCTCAGGAGGGGCTGAGAACTGAAGCTCAGCCTCCGTGTGTGGTCAGTATGTAATGGAGCCCCAGGGAAAGCTCTGGACTCTGATGACTGGTTGGCAGGACTCGTATGAGTACTGTCACTTATAGCCAGGAAAGGGGAATGCAGTTCAGGACTCCATGAGAGAAGATGATGAAAGCTTTGCATTTCCCCCTTCCCTGCCCATCTTGCCGCGTGTGTCTTTTCCTTTGGCTGGTTCTGATTTAAATCCTTTCTCTGTAATAAAACTGTAATTGTAAATATAGCACTTTCCTGAGTTCCATGTGTAATTCGAGAAAATGATCGAACAGGAGAGAATCTGTAGAGACACCCACATTTGTCACCTGGTCAGAAGTGCGGGTGAGGACTTCCAAACTTGCAGTTGGTGTCTGAATCTTGAGCAGATATGGTAGTTTTGTGGAGGGCTGTGCCCTTAGCTTTGAGTTTGGCAAACCCATTCCAGCTATGTATTTCATCAGAGTCTCTACTCAAAGATATCACACACATTTTTGTTTTTTTAACAGATTGTCACTACCTGGACCAGAAGTTTGCAGACACCAGCCCATGGGCTAAATCTGTCCCACTGCTTATTTTTTTAAAATTTTTATTGTTATGTTAATCACCATACATTACATCATTAGTTTTTGATCCCACTGCTTATTTTTGCAAATAAAGTTTTATTGGAACACAGTCATGCTCATTCCTTTACATATCATCTGTGGCTGCTTTCCTGCTGTTCTAGCAGAGTTTAGTAGCTGCAACAGAGATTGTATGGCCTGCAAAGCCTAAAATATTTACTCTTGAGCTCTTTAGAGAAAAAGTTTGCCAATTTCTGATCTGGACCTGACCCTGATGTGGGAATTGGGTGTATGGACTCAGAGGGTCACTAAACATGGGCTAACTCTTATTATCTTTCACAGGACAACACATGGGCAGGACATACAGGACAAGGGAAGTGAGTTGCAGTAATGGATTTGACAAAAGAAGGGAAAATTACCAGACAGGCATGGCACTATTACGTGATTAATGTGAAATGGCAAGCTTCAAGGTTGGCCTCTACCTTAACCTCTTTTCCATAGGGGCACTTGTGTGGCTCAGTCAGTTAAGTGTCTGCCTTCAGCTCAGGTCATGATCCCGGGTTCTGGGATGGAGCCCCGCATCGGATTCCTTGCTCAGTGGTGACTCTACTTCTCCCTTTCCCTCTGCTCCTCCCCCTGCTCATGCACTCCCTTTCTCTCTGTCATAAATAAGTAAAATTTTTAAATATATATATATTCTATAGAAGGATTTTTTTTTATCTCCATGACACACATTTCCAATTTTAGGCTAAGCAACAGTGGTGATTTACATTAAAAACTCTACAAACCTTGCGAACAACTGAGATAATAGATGTTCGACTCTCTAAAAATGCCAACTGGCATCATTCTGTCCAGAGATTAGGTCAAGTTCCATTGCAAATCTTGCGGAAAGTGAAATGCCACCCTGAGATTTCTACATGACCCCAGAGGTCACATTTGAGGGCCACCCCTCACACAGACCCGAGCCTCTGCTGAACTAGTTCTGTTCTTGGCTCTTCTTCCCACCTGTGCCCGCTGTCCCCAGACTGACTCATTGAGTCATCTTTGACACTCCCTCCACTTGCCCACACTCACACAAGTTCCTTTCAGGTGTATTAGAACTTGCTGAAAGTTGGGAGGCATAGGGCAACATGGTGGTCAACACTGGCAACTGTCCACAGAACACTATAGTACCACGGTTCTCAAACCGTGTACCGAGGCACCCTGGGGTACTGCAGCAAACTCACAGCAGTTCTGTAAGATATTTCACATTTTCAAAGGAAACAAAGTGATAGTCAATGTCTGTCAGCAGGCACCACATAAGTTACTGGCTCAAAGTAGTTCACTGTTTCAACAGTAGATTGCACTACATTCCTTTCAATGATATCTTTGTGAATCTTGGATGATCAAGGTTGCTGAGATTAAAAGAAGTATAGAGTGAAAATCAACATGGAACAGGAAATGAGGGTGGAAGCATCTAATTCTATTCCAAAGTTGAGAGGTGCACACACCCAAGATGCATTCATCTGATTGGTAAATTGTGGTTATTTAAAAAGAAAATAAAATAATTTTTTTATTATGTTATGTTAATCACCATACATTACATTATTAGTTTTTGATGTAGTGTTCCATGATTCATTGTTTGTATATAACACCCAGTGCTCCATGCCCTCTTTAATACCCATCACCAGGCTAACCCATCCCCCCACCCTCTCCCCTCCAGAACCCTCAGCTTGTTTCTCAGAGTCCATAGTCTCTCATGGTTTGTCTCCCCCTCCGACTTCCCCCCCTTCATTTTCCCCTTCCTGCCATCTCAAGAAAATAAAATAATTTTTAATTTAAATTTTCTTTCGGGCTCCTGGGTTGTTCAGTCAGTTAAGCATCTGCCTTTGGCTGAGGTCATGATCCTGGGATCCTGGGATCCTGGGACCAAGCCTACATTGGGGCCCCTGCTCAGAGTCTGCTTCCACCTCTCCCTCTGCCCTGCTCAGGCTCTAGTTTGCTCTTTCTGTATCTCTCAAATAAAAATAAATAAAATCTTAACAAATTTTTTTTCTTTCAAACTGCTAAGTTGTTAGGACATATTAAGCTATTTGAGCTTACCACTTAATAAAAGAACCATTAGGAATTTCGTTTGGCCTAGGGGGTGCCATGAAAAAAGTCACAAACACTAAGGGTGCTGTGAACCAGGGAAGTTTGGAAACTCTTACAGCACTTAAACTGTTGAAAAAAAGTCGATGGGCCACTTCTTCCATAGTAGATGCCAGGTCCTGGCCAAGGGCTCAGCATTTTAGCCTCTCTTCTATGCTGGGTTTCTATTTCCCAGCTCCGGATTGCTTCCTGTACAGAACACTTGAGTCATCCTGTGCTAACCTACTTTTCCCAGACTGTACCCCCAGGGTGTGCCCTTCCATCCTCCAGCAAACTATCAAGGTATTTTCCACACAAAGATGATTTCCCTACCCACCCAAGAAATTCTTTGACTAGCAAATGAAAAAAATATTTTTTTGGTCTTCTAATATAAATTGTTGTGATACTGGAGATGAGGCTTTGCATCAGGAAAACACCAGGCACTCAGGAGTAGGGAGAAAGAAAGGCCAACTCAGAAGCAAGATTGGTGATTAAAAGGAGGAGAAAAAGGTCTAAGAAAAGGTTGCCTGCTTCACAGCTGCAACCTGACCCAGGCCATGTCACCTGACACATTTAAATCTGCCCAGGGTCCAAACATGGAGCAGGTAACACAGACACAATCTCTTCCCTGTCGCTACAAACTTTAGATCTTGCCTAACCTCAAAAGGCAGGATTTCATATTGTCTCGATTTCCGCCTGCAATTAAATATACTGGTGAAAGCTGTGAGAGCAAAACCTGGTAATTTCATCTAGCAGCTATGCCTGTTTTCTCAATTTCTTCAAAATTAATGAAATTTTTCTTAATTGCATCATCTTTGGGCTTTGAGCACACACACCAACCACTCCTTTCCTTGCTTTATCCTTTATTCGGTT
The DNA here is from genome assembly GCF_003265705.2 of Callorhinus ursinus. Lineage (NCBI taxonomy): Eukaryota > Metazoa > Chordata > Mammalia > Carnivora > Otariidae > Callorhinus > Callorhinus ursinus. Next base: position 139,089,308 of record NW_027397063.1, on the reverse strand, counting down.
CTTATTTAAAAGAACGTTATACAACCTTGCCAACCTTAGGGGGAGGGTGGCAGGAAAAAACAGATGCTTTCACAAGAGCAGCTCTGACCTGGCACTTATGAAGGTTTTGCCTGCACTATTTGCTCTGAAGTCCGATTAACGAAAATATTCGTGTTCTCTCCACCTCCGACTTGCTGTAGCAAAATCCTCCTCCATATCCATCACTGTCTAATGGCTGACAGAATGATAGACACACAAAATCATTCCTTATTGTAGCAGAAATCTCTCACCCAAACGGGTTTTTTGTAGTTACTCTGACACATCTTTGGCCATAAGTCTCCTTTAAAATGGGTTCTACATTCTGCTCTGCATTGCAAGAACCACCTGTTCCCATGTTTCTTTGCAATAATTTGCATCCCACAGCGGATAGGACCTCTGCCCTGCCATTTACATGATGGATGTAATGAGTGAGGAGGGACATGGCATTCTTGGGGCTTTGGTTGGGAATGCCTGGTTGGAATGATTTCTTGTTCATCTATCCTGAGGATCCAAGATCTCCCATGTTTCATTTTCTATGTGCAAAGATCTGGATCTAATCTCAACCAAGTCATTTAAAAAAATGACTCCTACTGATCCAGGCACTGGACTAAGGACTTAGAGTAGCTGGTCTCCAGATAAGACCGCCATCAATTCCTTCCCATGCTGCAAGCACATGTTGTTCCTCACCTGTAGAGGGGGAACTTACTTCTGCTTCCTTTGCATCTGGGCTGCCTCTTTTGTTTGCTCTGACCATCACAATGTGGTAGCAGTGAGACCGAGCCAGTTCTAAGGCTCGACTTCAGGAGGCCTGGCAGCTTCTGTCTTTTTTCTCTTGGAAAATCCAACTGCCAAATAAGAAGTACAACTACTCTAGACTACCATGCTGTGAGATAGCCCAAGTTTCTACATGGAGAGGCCACAGAGAGACAGAGAGGGAGAGTGCTGCTTGGATGGCCCCCAGCTGTTCCAGCCATACCAAGTAAGGTGTAAGATGTGTGTGCCAAGAAGCCATCTTGGATGTTCCAGCCCAACGGACACCATTTGGAGCAGAAGAACCATCTGCTGAGCACAGGCTAAATGGCAGGGTTGTGACATCACAAATGCTGCTGTAAGTCACTAAGTTTGGGGATGGTGTGTTGTGTAGTAGCCAATGACCAGAACTACTTTTAGTAAGCATTATTTCATTTAATAAACATAACAACCAACTTGGTGAGGGACAATCTGCCCAGCCCCCGAATCCCCACCCCAATTCACAAAGGAGGAAATGGAGACTTTGAAAGTTACATGATCTGCCCGATGTCACACAGCTAACTGTGACATGGCTGAGTTGGCACATGGTCCCAGGCCTGCCTGATTCCAAAACCTCATCACTTCTCCACAGAGAATGAAAAGCCCCACACGGTTTATGATAGGGGTGTCCTCCGTTCAAAAGAAATCTGTTAAAATACTTGGATTAACAGGTGCTCATAGCTCCTGACCACCTTTCCCTTCATGTTTCCCTAGAAGAAACCCCCATGTCAGGCTTTCCACGAAGATGGATTGTGGCCATGTGAACTGTGTCTGGGAATGACAGCTGATGGGCTTTGTTGAACAGCTAGCATGTGCTGCTTGTTGTACCTGATGGACTGATTTAACCCTTAGGCAGCCTACTGAGGAGGGCATAATCATCTCTGCTCTACAGATGAGGGAACTGAGATGCAGAGAGGCTGAGGAACTTGCCTAAAGTAACCTGGAAGTAAATAAGCAAAGACAGGATTTGACTGCAAGCCTGTCCAGGTCCTAAGTCTGCAGTCTTTCTGATTTAATTATTACCAAAGACCTGGCGTTTTATGTACAACTCTGAGATTTTTAATGTTGGAGGTAAGGGGGCTTCCATTTTTGCATTTTATTTATCTGTATCCTAATTTTGCTAAAGCCAAAAGTCAACGTGGGGACAAAAACATCAGAGAAGCAGTGACATGTTTCAAAGAAAGGCCAATGAGAACTAATTGAAACATGAACCTATTCAGGAAAGCAAAACACAAGCGAAAAGCTCCTGGGGCAACCTCCTCACGTAACCAGGTAACCAGGTGGTGGTAGAAGGAGGCCTGCCGAGGGTGACGTGGACAGCAGGACCCATCCTGGCAGCAAGGTCTCGAGGCCTCTCACAGCCTCTCTATAAAACTGCTATAGCAGAGACAACCAGTTGCTATAGTGGTTTCTAAGGAAATGTTAAAAACAACTTGCAAAAGTTCCCCGCACCCATTATGGTCCTTTCCAACTATAGCAGCAAAAATTCCAGCAAAGAGCTCATGGCCCTGTATAGTCACCTATAGTTTCCGTCCCTGCATCCTGGGACAGTCTGTCTGCCTTTGTGAAGGTGCACAGACACACGCACATACGCCGGTGCATGCACATTCACGCAAGCACACATACTCCTGCTTGAAGGACCTCACAGCATGCTGCCTCTGTCAGCAAGCCAACAAATGTCCTAGTTTCCCTTGGGTTTCCTGGTTACTTAAGAGCCAGCCTGGATAGCTGTCTCTTTCTCAGAATAGAGGCTGTGCGGACCAGCTGAGTGTTGTCTGTGTTCAGTGCAGTCTGCCCTGTCTCTTCCTGCATTCCTTTTCCCCCTGCCTGCATCCCCAGCATGGAAGGGACACAGGTGTCTTTGGAATGCCCCTCTTCCTCAGACCCACAGCAGGTGCAGAGGCTCTGGAGGTCTGTGCTGCTGGGTGGGCTTGCCTTGGGAGGGAAGGCATGACCAGCTACTCGTGGCTGTGTCTAGCCCTGCCCCAGGCTGTGCCCCACTCTGGTCTCTGGTCTCCTCTCACTAAGATGGGAGTTCTGCAGCGGGGCAGGGGTCCTCCCTCCTCTGACATGTTAAGACCAGGGAGTCTTTCCTGGTCAGCAGACTGCCATGTTGGGGAAGACCATTCTGTCCCTCCAGCTCTTAAAGGCTCAGCCCTGTCATGTCCTTGTGGGGAGGGTCCTCCGTGTCCTCGTGGGAGGAGCAGGCCATGGATGGGTCTACCCTTTGGTTAGAAACACACATGTAGGGCTGGCTTAGTAATTAGATATGTGGCTGGTCCCCTCCTTTTTTTGTTGCCAAGTAACTGCAGCATCTGGTTCACCCCAAGAATGACTCTCCTATTAAAAAGGAGAGGAGAGGAAAAGAAAACCTTATTAATCCACCCACATGTGCTGGTAGAGCTGCTGGTGAAGCAGATGAATTAACAGTCTCATTTTGTAATTCTGTTTAAAGCAAAGCAGCAATAAGCCCCACTCTTGCCACCCCTCTCCCCATCTCATAAATGCTTCTGGAGGCTTTAGACAACTGCAGCTTATGAGAAACTGAGTGAAAATATTTTTGGAGCTATGAAGTCATCTGTCATAACACCAGGAGGATTGGATCTTGAGCTCCAGGCTCCATGACCAGATATAATACCATATCTTGCTGCTTTACCCAGAGCCATAAGATTATGTTTATTTTCCTCTCCACAGCTGCCTGAAAATGATCTGTGAAACTGTCTGAAGAGGCTCTTTGGTCATCACTGCAAGGCAAGTCTCAGGCTATGGCTGAGCAGGCACATGTTCCCAAATAAAAAAGATTATGTATGAAAGAGAGAGGACAGATTAAAGATCAGGAGAGTGACTTGGTCAAGTCATGCAATCCTTCTGAGCCTCAATGTTCTCATCTGAAAAATGGGAATAAGAACATATATATTTGCTGTACAAAGTTATTTTAGGGCTCAAACAAGTTGGATGCCTTGATTGGGTAAGCTCTGAATTACTCATCTGAAGACCTTGGTCTTATGATCTTTCCCAAGGTCTAGGTTGATTTCATTTTCTTCATCTGTAAGGAGAGGAGATGCACACCTAGGGAGGCTCTTAAAATTGCCAGCCCTGGGTTTATGATAGGCAGAGCAGAGCTGCTATAGGGGCATCTGGGAGCTCTGGCTGCTTTGGGGTGGTCCCGGCAGATTTGGTGATTTCATCTCCTTTAAGGAGGAAAATACGTGCGTGTCGGTTTCTCATCTCAGTCTCAAAGTTATTCTTTCTTTGTGCCAACATGTAATAGGCACTTATTGAATTGATTTGATGAGACTCTAAACAAAGCAACACAAAATAAAATGGCCTTGGGAAAAGATGATGGTGAAATGACCCAAGTTTTAGATGAAGACCAAGTATAAGATGTCAGCTCTATGTACCCAAACTTATGGGTTTCATAAGGAGATCATGCCTCACTCAAAGCAGAACTGCCTCAGACAAAAGTATACAGGAGTCAAAGCACTTGAACTTGGAAGGTCTTTAGGGATTCTCTTTCTTCAACTCTTATTTCACAGATAAGGAAAGTAAGAGGAAGAGATTTGGCCAGAGTGGACCCTGAAGATGAAATGTGTTGCCAGGTCCTCTATAACCACTGCATTTACAGTAAACACAGGACCATAACTTCATCAAAAAGTGGCCAACGTTCCAGGCCCATATTTGCAGTTTTTAATCCAGAATACCAAGATGTGGTGGATTCATCAAGGCTCAGTCAGAGCCTCTTATCCGACCAGATCTTAGGGGCTGGCAGGGCAGACTGTTGAGACATTGTAGGCACTAGAAATATATCACAAGGCCCCCAACAGATGAAACACAGAGCCTGGTTTTGAGGTAAAAGGATAGTGTCTGGGCAGTGGGTGAAGGAACAGCAAGCTAGGTTGGCAGGAGGCCAAACAGGAGAAATTTGAGATGGTGACAGAAAGGTGGCCCTGAGTGGGTAAGAACGAGACAGTTCCTATAAAAGTCGAGGCAGATGGGAGAAAGAAAACCAAAGCCAAACTGCTAGAAGTGGAGTGTAAAACATCAGCCTGGTTCCCAAAAACAAAAACAAAAACAAAGCAACACAAAACAAAAAACCCAAAGGGATGCCCCAGTACAAGGAATGGATAGAAGACCAGCCCAAGTCTTGTGTGGACAGAACAGAGTGCCTGGCCTAGCACCCCATTAACTATCGTGGGACCCAGAAAGGATTGCCTAAAGGTGATAATGGTAGCTATAGTTATGTTGGAAAGACTGCAGGGGTGAGAAGGCAGACGGGTCTTGTTCTTTGTAAATTGTACTCAACCTATTTCATCCAGAGGGAAAGGAAAGGAAACCAAAGCAGTTGAGTAGATGAATAAGGGCTTCTAAAACATTTGTTTCCAAAACCCTTTTTTAAAAAATTGAGCAATAGTGGCAAAACACTGAAGGGCTGGGGTCCTTTTTTATTAGACTGATATTGTCCAGTTAGTCCAACAGTGGACGACAAGGATGAGAGGGCTCTCTTGACACAGCCCTGGATGGTATCTGGAGGAAAGCCAAAGCCTCTAGGTCTCCTCCCACTTCCAGTCTTCAGCGTATTTTTGGAAATATATGGTACAGTTAATGTCCCATTCTCATAAAGATTTGAGCCTTGAAATCTCTACCTTTATTCACAGCTGGACCTGGGCCTATTGACCATCGCTTAAGTGATTCCATGCCTTGGGGAGCCTAAGTTGGGGCTTTCATGTTCAAAGGACATGGTCCATTGAAGACTTGGAACATGGACTTGCTCTGATGTTCATAGTCTTTGGTTCTCATAGCCAAAATAAGGCTGATTTCAAAAGGGTGCCCGTATTATCTTCCTCTCTTCCCCCACTTTCCATATAATCAACTGTTCAAGGGCAGAGGAGGACAAGGCTACACAGGAGTGGAGGAGTGACTGTGCTGGCAGCGTTTAACTCTTGGGTTCTCAGAGCGTTTCTCTCCAATAGGCAAATATCTCCAAGACATCCTTCTGTCATGAAAAGCAAACCACGTCAGATGAACTTTTCAACTGGACTTTGAGATAAAAGGTGAAAGATTTTGAAATCTGTATTCAGCCAGTTTATTCCAAATTTGCACACATTTAGAGGAGGGCACAAATTCTTTCCTTGAATTGGGACAATAATGGGAATGTTAACTATTGTCCCAGCTCAAGACGTCAAGATGGGCTGGTTTAGTTCAGCCCAGAAATGGGCTCTAACACTCAGGTGTCAAACTGGGCAGGGGCAGGGGTATCTGCCCATGGGTGAATGGCATAGTGCCACAGGATAGGGAGAGGGCATACACATAAGCAAGGGGTAAGCAACAGAGGAAAGCACTGCTTGTTAGGTTATGATAAGACCATGAACATTGGGTGGGTGCTAAGAAAATACAGTTGGTGCTGGGAGAGCCGAGGAGCTCCTGAGGAGGCTTGCCTGGCATAGACTCTTGCAGTTCACTTGCAGGGGAAGAAGATAGTGCTTCCTGTGGGAGAAAATGTGATAGAGGTATGTGAAAGCTAGAGACTAATTGAGTACCCATCATGAGCTAACTATCGTGTAGGTGTGTGGCATATGCAGCTTTTCACGTAGACGCCCCACCTATGAACTCAGTCATGGTTCCCTAATTTGCAGAGGTGGAAACTAGCAGCTCAGAGAATTAAAGGCCTGTGAGAGCTGTGGTTTCTTCACCCCAGCCCCAAAGGTCTAGAGCTTTGGGCTGGACTTGCCAGCCAGAAGAGTTTATAGCACCCTGCCTTGCTCTGGGCAACAGCACACGCTGGCCAGCCTTTATCTGATAGACCAACAATTGCTGCTTTAACTTGGACAGAGAGTGAGCAGCTTCCCACCAGCACCAAGATTTATCAGCACCAAGCACAATACCCTGCGGGAACAGCTGGCCTAACCTGCCCAACTGGACTGGATGGTGAGATGCTTCCAGGCTCTTGAGGGTTGTGCCTCTCTCTATAACTCAGCTTTTGCCTCTCTCTGCATGCTCGGTTTGGCTCTAAGAAATATAACCATAACCATGGAAGTCCAGAAAATGGAACCCATGCCAAGTAGTTCAATCGAGGGAATTTTCAAATGGAACCTAGTTACAGAGGTTTTGGAAGAGCTGAAAAAGAGACAGAGGTACAAATTGAAGATTAGAAAGGTGTGACCCCTCTTAGGGCTAGAGGGACAAAGGGCAGAGATGGTGTCACCAGAATGTAGGAGCCAGGGCTGCCTAGGTGGAGCTGAATCTTGGCATTGGAAACATGGGAAAAGTTGCCCAGTGGGAGCTAGAACCATTGAGAGGTATGGTCACACATGCTCTCAGGTTCCCACTGGGGTCTTCCAATTGGTGAACCTAACAGGAAGCCAGTGGACAAGGAAACCTGGGAAATGTAGTTTTCAGGGGGTTGATACCACGTAGAGCAGAACAGAAGGGCAGAGACTAGATCTAAGGCCAAATAGGCAAATAGTCAGTATAATATAGGGTGAAACTACAAGTAACACACATATTCACCTGTGGTGTATTATGTGTCAACTCCCCATCTGTCCTCCAAAAGCCACGAGGGAAGCCATCAGCAGAAAGAGAATAGAAAACCTCTGGGCTATTTCTCTTCTCCTCCTTTCTTATACATGTATAAGCTTTGGATCCTTCTTTGTTGCCCGAGTTGGTTGATTCTGGGCTGGTCATTTCCTGTAGCCTGATTATTGGTATACTAACTGTAGAGAATTCTACAGTCTCTTTTTCTCAAACTTCTTATCCCAGGATTTGCAGTAGAGTATCTTTATTGACTCTGTATCCTCATTTCTTACTGTCTTTGATTTTATTTGATGCTGTACTATTCAGTGCAAATGTTGGAGTGGGGACTCACCTCTAATTTGTTTTTTTTAGGTAGGCTCCATGCCCAGCATGGAGTCCAACACCAGGCTTGAACTCATGACCAGGTGCCCCTCACCTCTAATTTTCTAAATAGGACTGCAAACAGCTCAGGAATGCCACCTGGCCTCTGCATTATCATAGACAAATGGATTGACAAATGTCCCAGTCTTTAGTGGGAAGGGGACATCCTCTAATCTTTGGTGCTGGCCGAAGAAGTATCCCCTTCCCCACTCATTGCTTTAAGACATGCTCTGTGGATGAGTCCTGTGTCATTATTCACTCTATCATCACTTGCCACCCCCACACTAAGCTGTTATGTTTGTTATTTTTACCCTTTCATGTGTAGGTTGTATGAGTAGAGGTGAATGGATTAATCACTATGTTTGAGCTTTAAGCCCCTTTACGCCAGCTGGCAAAGCAATTCATGCCTCACCTTTCAGCTGAACTGCCTTCCTATGTATGGAGACATATATAGAGCCTTACTGTCCTATGTCCTTGCTATAAGGCAGTGCCCAGGAGACCACATCATTTCCTGGGCCCCAGGGATGGTTTTGCATGACTCAGTAGCTGTCTTGCTGTAGGCTCTCTGAGGTGGTGACTTGCATCCAGAGATGTGAATGTCTGTGCCAAATTCTCAAACAAAGGTCCTTTAGGGACATCAAATATTTTACATGAGCCTCATGGACTTCTTACTTGGTTGTCTTATTCATTCACTCAACAGATATTTACTGAACATCTATGATGGACTGGGCCCTAGGGATGTGTTGATGACTGTAGGTGAATAAAGGGAAGAGAGTATGCCTTAACTTGATTGATCTGCCCTACAACACTAGCAGGACCAATAACTATGTTCATTCTTTCTTTTAAAAACATCCTGAGAGAGGACTATGTGATAGTCATTTAATGACGGACATGGTAGGTAGTCGTATTTGTCTATGATCTCTGTGTGGTACAGCTTACTTCCCCTTCCCATTGCCTTTGAGCCTAGATGTGGAATTTGCCCTGGCCAGTGAAATGTGAGCAGAGAGGACAGGGTGCCAGTTTGGAGCTGAGGCCTTAAAAGGCATCATATACCATTTCTTCTCCATCTTGGAGTCTCTAACCTCCACCATAGGAAAAACCTTCTCCACAAAGCTGTTGGGGCTGCATGTGGGGTCCTGAGATAACAGAATAGTCAGCTTGAAGCCTGGAACCTGGAGCTGAGCCCACCTGAGGTGCAGCTGACCTACAGACTCATGAATAACAGATAAATGCTAATTGTTGACATCCACTGAGATGTTGGGATTGTTCATTACACAACATTATTGCAATACAAACCTAGCTATTAAGATAAACTCTCCAAGCTTTGGTTGTTTTCCATTTATAAAATGGAAACAATAGTACCTACTTCTTGCAGGTCCTGGCTCCATGGGTTTCATGTAAAATACTAAGCATGTAAAATACTAAGCACAGTGCCTGGCATATATAGTAAGTGATTCATAAATGGTAGCTCTATCATCATCATTAGTATAAATACAACTACAAGATTTATCCATTGAGTCCTTTTCAATGACAATGGTATTCATACTCTGCAGTAGGTTCTAAAATAATCTCTAGCCATGTTTTTATAAAGCCAGAGCTCACATGATGCCTAAACCAACGGGCTCAGATCATAATTGCTCTCTAAGCTGACAACATTTTAACTTGGATTTCCTTTAATATATCAAGTGAAGACTGTGTGAATTGCAGGTGCTAAAATCCATTACCAAATCACTTGGTCTGAGGAGATCTGTGGGCCAAGGGAATATACTACCACAGTCCCTACACATCATTAAAGAGCTGGTTTTCTCAAGAACATCAGGTGAGAAGAGTAATTTAATGAGAGCAATAATAGGCTTCCAAATGAAAATTCAAGTTTTGAGAATTAGGTCATCCTAAATGAAACTCAGAAACCTGGGCCTAAAAATAGATTAATTCCATGGGGGGTAAGAGACAGAGGCAAAAAGTGGGAACTGAGACCCTTGCACAGAATGAGGATACGCAAATGCCCCATTCTTATTAAATAATTTGCTGGTTAATTTTACGTCAACTTGGCTGGGCCACAGTGCCCAGATAATTGGTTAAATATTATTCTGGATGTTTCTGTGAACATGTTTTTTTGATGAGATTAACTATTAAATCGGTGGTGATTGATAGCAAGCAGATTTTCTTCCACAATCTGGGTGGGCCTCATCTGATCAGTCAAAGACCTTAATTTAAGAACAAAGATTTACCTCCTCAAGCAAGAAAGAATTCTGCCAACAGACCGCCTTTGGACTCAAACTGTAGCTCTTCCCTGGGTCTCCAGCATGCTGGCCTACCCTGCAGATTTGGGACTTATCAAGTCTCAACAATCACATGAGCCAATTCCTTAAAATCAATCTCTCTCTCCCTTTCATATATATATATATACATATATATATATATATACATACACACATCTCTGGAGAATGATACAAATAATGAACTAAGGAAAGTCTATTCACTATCAAAAAAAGGTGACTGACAAGTTTGAATCTCTTTCAATCTTCCTCTGAATGGAAAAAGATTCTTCTTTGGGCATTTGCAGTCCAGGGTTATGTCATATGGGTTTCACATTCATACTTATCCCAGGATGCTACAAACCTAGAAATTAATAAAAAGTGGTCCTTGGTAGGCAACATCTTTGGGGCATCTTGAAAGAAGCAACACTGAAACCCTTTGGGAGAGATTCCTCCCACTCAACCTGTCTACCCACATATAGAGCCCACCCAACATGAGCTTACAATTTCAAATTATAAAACACATGCTGAAACAAAAATGCCATGAGCCAGAATCAGTAGAATCAACCAACAGGAGATTTAGACTCCTAGGAACTTCAGATGATAAAAGGATACATCAAATTCAGAATATAAAATAAATGTGTTTCAAGGAATTAAATAGAAACAGTATCATACAGAGTTTAGCTCAGTGTAAAATTTGGGGCATGTTACTTAATCTGTATGTCTCAGTATGTCTTCAGTGGTTCCCTGAAGTCTGAGTCTTACCAGATCCTTAAGGGTTTGGATGAATTCTCTATGTTGAGCCCCACTGCCCTGGTCATACTGGATTAGGAACATCATAGGACAGTAGATATTCTTCTGCCTTCAGAATGGAGAATCATCCTTTTCATTGCCTGGCCCACCCTCCTCTCACTCCGTACACAGGTAGGAACATTTTCCCTGAGCAGAAGAAGCAATAGATACTTTGTGTGGTGCTTTCACAATATGTCTAATCCAATAGGAAAGATGCTATTAGGTTTGGCTGGCAACCTTGGTTACCAACCATCTCTGCTTGAGGATAAGCAAAGAAGGTGAGCCGCTGGATCAAGGGCCTAAGAACCAAGTTACAGGAAGGATACCAGTTAGCTCAGCACAGCAGGGACCTGACTACATTATGGTGCCAGAAGCTGCAAGAAGGGGACCAACTGAGGTACAGAATGGAGGACAGTGTACTAAGGAATGGAATGGTCATTACTGAAAAGTATCTCTATTGTAAGACTTACCCTTCAATGAATATGGGGAAAAAGTGGAGGAGGGCACACCAAGGTGGCTCAGATTAGAAATAACCTGGTTATTTTTTCCTAAGGGAGATGATGGGAAAACTGTCTCCATACATGCAAAGTTCAAGTAAAGGTGGCTCATTTCATGGGAGAGAGGTTGAGGAGCATTTTCTTAGAAGGTGGGTCTGATGATGGGCTCCCCAGGGATTATAGCAGGAAAGCCAAGTATGAGCCAGAAGAAGTTGGACACCGCTACAGAGAGGGGTGGGTCAGGGAGCCAGGGAGGCAAAGACTTCCCCACAAACTTCATTTTATACCTGCATGTGTTGTTTGAGCCTCACAGCACACACAGGATGGCCCAGAGGTGGATAAAACACAGAACTGTGAGGAAATCACACCCTTGCAAACAAAGCACAAAGGAGGTGAGCAATTCACCTAGGGGCCAGGCTAATGCATACTCCCAGAGAAGCCAGAGAGTCCCTCCCACAGTGGTAGGTGGTATGTCTGCCTAGTGAAAGGAAGTCAGTCCTAGGGACACTGGGATGCACAAACAGATTACTGGCAGGAGAAAATGTAGCAGGAACTGATCATCCAACCTGGTTTTACTTGTTGACAACTGTTACTCCTTCCTTTCCTTTGCCCATTAGTGGGACACAATCCACATTGGGAGAAGAGGGCACTTCCCACCTACCAGGACGGAATGTGATTGCCTCCTCACTAGCTGGCAGAGTTTGAAGGGCAAGCCCTCCCTGCCCTCAAGGAAAGGGGAACCAGTTTTTTGGTTGCTAAATGTTTGAGCTCTGGGTTTTAATGAGCCAAAGTTAATTGTGAAAGAAAGGAAAATAGGGCTTTTGTACAAAGAAACAAGAGCGTAGTTTAGAACCCAAAGGAAGACTATGGGAATGAGAGGAAGCAAGGGGTCCTGGATGGGACCAGGAAGCTCAGGATATGCCCTTTGAACACCAAGAGGGGAGGTGCAAGGGAGCTCAAGACCTCCAGCTTGTGATAGTGGCTAGCGATTCCCTCTTTGTTAGACACTTTATGGAGTTAGTCTGAAAATCCCCAGACACTTATTTTATACCAGAATAAAACACTTCATTAGCCATTCTGGGGTATGAGTAGCATGGCCATGACACCAAGGGAGACAATCTGTTCTTTCATAGCCAGTTGCTGACAACACCTGCTTCCAGCCTAGCACGCACAGGCTTGTCTGGAAGAGTGCATCCAGACAAACCACAGACATTAAACCCACTTGTAACTTTACCTTTTTAAAGGAAACAGCACAGGAAAATAAATCTAATCCCCTGAAACAACAATAACCCAAGTGAGTCCATTAATTTGCAAACCACCTCGGGCTTCTTACACTTGCTCTTCCCTTTGCTTAGGATGTGTGACACCCTCTCTCATTTCATTCCACTGTCTGCTGAAATATCACCTCCTTAGAGAGGCCTTCCATGGCCACCCTATCTGAAATAACATCACCCTCAGCTCTTTTAACTCTACTTTTCTTCATAGCATATATTATTTCTGGCCTCATTCTGCATATTTGTTTATTTTCTGTTTCTCCTAGGATGTTAGCTTCAAGAGGACAGAGAATTTGTCTACTTTATTCACTTTTATATTCTCATTATCTAGAACAATGCCTGGCACATGGTAGGCACAGTCAATAGTAGGTGAATGAATGGACCATCAAGATAGAAAAATTAGTACTTCGGGTAAAACATAGATCTATTTCCAAGGAGTTCTGTTTCAAGTCAGTGAGATATCATCCCAGCCCAATATGACCCCTTGGGAGCTAAAGAACACCAGATTTTCTTACTAAATGAGTCTTCTATTAGAAAAGAAAAGTGGTATGGGAGCCTGAATTACCTGTTGGACTGTTCCATCTATTGATTTCTCGGTCATTAATTTATCTTTGTGTAGTAGTCAGAGCTCAAGAACATCAATCAGCTAATGCCTGTCACCAATCCATAGCAAAAACATAGGGTCTGCTTTGTCACTTCCATTCTTTGCTTTATTGTTTTCCTTCTCTAATTTAAAAGTAATTTTATTTCCTTCTTTTAATTTAAAGAAATACAAGGAAAACATAAAATAAACTCAATGCAAAGTGGTATATAATAAAAAGCAAATTTCTTCTTAACCTCAAAGACCCTTGGTCTCCCTCATCAGAGACATTCATTAGTATCTCATTGTGGTTGCAATTTACACTGCTTTCAGTACAATGAAATTAATCAATTTTTCATATATTTACAGCCGTTTGAACATCCTCTTCTCTAAGTGATCTGTTCAAGACCCTCGCCTATTTTTTTTCATTGGGTTGTATGCTTTTTTTCTTATTGATTTGTAGTCTTTATATTCAAGATACAAGTCCTCTGTCAGTTATATGTCTTCCAAATATTTTCTTCCAGTCAGTGGCTTGTGTTTTCATGCTTAAAGGTGATTTCATGCTCTTAAAGGTGATTTTTATGAACAGAAGTTCTTAATTTTGAGTCCGGTTTAGCAATCTTTTTAAATGTCCTATCAGTGTTTCTTATGTCTTGTTTAACCTAAGAAATGTGCAAAGTTCATAAGAGAGGGGTTGGTTAGGGAGCCAGGGAGGCAAAGACTTCCCACAACTTGATTTGGAGTTTTGAAACTTGAGTATGAAGATAAGTATATACCCATCAAATTGTCACCATAAACACTGCCATAAACTGAACCATTACCTCTAAAGGTTTCCTCCTTCTTTTTTTTTCATAAGAACTCTTAACGTAAGGCCTACCATCTTAATAAGTTTCTATTTCATTAATTCCTATGTGTTTCTGTATTATATCCTTCCTCTAAGATAATGAGGATATTTTCATATATTATCTTTTAAAGAATTTGCTGTTTTGCCTTTCATATTTAGATTTAAAAACCACTTGGAATTGATTTTTGTGTATAGTATGAAGTAGAGATTCAGTATTTATATATTGCTATCTCATTGTCTCAGCACCATTTATTGAAAAGTCTTTATTCAAATTTTCCACAATGCCACCTTTGCCATAAATCACATATCTCTACACATATAGATTTGTTTCTTGGCTCTCTTCTGTATCATTGGTACATTTGTCTAGATTTTTACCTTCGTTAACTGTATCTCAGTTACTGGAGCTTTATACTAGTAATTCTTGTTGTCTGGTAGAGCAAATCATCATGCTTTATGTTACATCCTCAAGAGTGTCTTGGTTATTCTTTGATTTTTGTGCTTTAATAGAAATTCTAGAAAGAACATTAATTTTTGCAGAAAGAAAAACTTATTCATATTTTGTTTGGGGTATCAGCTCAACAAGAACGGATGGCTCTTAGATATTGAGTGTTCTAATCTATGAATGTGGTATGCTTTTCCTATACATATGTATATATATGCATGTGTGTATATTTATGCATCTCATATACATTACACATATACCCTCTACATCGTAGAATGAAAGGAATAGTTGAAGAACCAGGTTTCAAAAAGGACAGGAGCTAGGGCACTCCAGGGATCTGGGGAGTAGGGAGTAATATAGTTTTTATATTAATCTCTTCAGAACTCAAATTCCAAAGAGTGACCATCTGATTTATGTCAGGTGCCCACCTCTTTGTCATGGGTAGGTAGGGCAGACTGGCTTCTCAATAACAAATTCAGAGGCTTTTATCAGAAGATTTTGGACTGGATGCTGCTGGGCAGAAAAAAATAATACATATCTACTACTGATACAGAAAGAGAACTATGGCAGGAGAGACACCAGAGCATGGAAGCAGAAAGAAAAAAGGGAAAATAGGAAAGAAATGAAAACAGAAGGGGTGGAGTGGTTTGGACTAGTGTGAGCCATCTGAAATGGGAGAATATGAGAACAATCAAAAATAAATAAATAAATGGCTGAAGCTCCTCCTCAGGGATTCAGTAGGACTTTTATGGGTCTTTATGGGTCCCTTCTTTCATTAAAAATGTTTAAAAATTATATTTGTGACTGTGCTGGTATAAAGACAAATATAATCCAGGCTGGATTGATTATTATATGTTCATTATTATTATGGCCATTCTTTCTTCTGATCTTAAAAGAAACTATAATTAAAATATTTTCATGGGTCCTAGATGTTGTGCCTAATGATTGAGTTGGCTTTGCCTCTGCTTTTTTCTCTTCTTCTTCCTCACTGCTCCCCCAGAAGGTGCAGCCTGCTTCGGCATTTACCATTTCCAAGCATGTTGGCCCATTTTCTCAGGGCTAGCACCTGAGGGCACTTTGCCTGAAGCTGGAATCATTGGCGATTTCCTTATTTAGCAGCTTTTAAATAGTAAGCAATGGGAGATGGTGTGTAAATACCCCAGTTCCTCACTCCTCCAGCCAGAAGCTCAGAGGTACATGCTCTTTATTGACTCCCAGAGGCCCAGGCAGGATTAGCCTCTAGTCTCCTAAAGTGTAATTTGTTTGATAATGGACCTTTTATTGTCTTCCCTTCCCTTTCAATTCTTCACTCCCCTACCCATGTTTCCTGGGATCCCCTCCCAAATAAACCATTTATATTCAAATTCTTGTCTCAGGGTCTGCTCCAGGGAGAATCCAAGCTAAAGACCTACTCTTTTGCTTATCTTGTATTTTGGGACAAAGCTCTCAAACATGCCACCTTGCAAACCAATGGGAGGGCATGGTGCTTTACTCTGCAGAGAGGAGAACAATTGTCAACCAATTATTTTCTTACATGGATGTTAGTTCGGAGGGGTAGGCTCTTTTGTTTTAATTTCATATGAGAACTTTAGCAATGGCCAGAAAAGAATGGATGATTTAATTCAGTCAAAACCTGGTGAGATCTTTCTTCTTGGTGCTTTGGCTGGCTGAATCACTTAGTTAATACAGACCAACAACAGCAGGGCAAAGCACTTTTATAATATAGAAGGTTATGGAAAGACTAATTTATATTAATCATCCGAGTTAGGTTTTCATTTGCTTTAATGTGGTGGATTTGGTCATGGGGAGAGCAGACTTCATGACTGCCCCTCAGAATGAAATTTTAAAGGAATGCATATTTTTGGAGAACCATGTTTCTGTAACATACCCAGAGTTCTTGAAAAGATGTTTAGCTTGCAAAACTTCACGTGAAGAGCCATTATTTACTTTATGATCCAAGGCAGAGTGCTTGGGACAATCTGGAAGAAAAGAATCTAGAGGGGGGCACCTGGGTGGCTCAGTTGGTTAAACATCCAACTTGTGATTTTGGCTCAGGTCATGATCTGGGGTCATGGGATCAAGCCCCATGTCAGGCTCTGCGTTCAGTGGGGAGTCTGCTTGAGATTCTCTTTCCCTCTCCCTCTGACCCTCCCCACCCCCCTCACACACACTCTTTCTCTCTCTCAAATAAATAATTTTTTTTTTTAAATAAGAAAAGAACCTAGAGGAATCATACAAGTTTTCATGGCATACTTATAGGTGGAACTTTGGAACAAATGTGCTTTATTCTTTCTTATGGTTTTACCCAGGTTGATACACCTGTGATATTCCTCTCCACAGTCCCCAAGGGGTCAGATCACACATAACATAATGATGAATAGCATGACCTTCAAACTCAGAAAGATCTGGGTTGGAATCCTAGTTCTACCACTTATGTTTGACCTTGGGCTAGTTATTTAATCTCCCTACAGCATGGTTTCCTGATTTGTTGAATGAGGATAATTATTCATGGGTTTATAGACCTATGAACTTAGTGTTAGTGTAAAAAGTAATGTGGGTGGTGCCTGGGTGGCATATTCGGTTAAGCGTCCCACTCTTGGTTTTGATTAGGTTGTGATCTCAGGGTCATGAGATGCAGCCTCGCCTTGGCTCCATGCTCAACTTGGAGTTGGCTTGAGATTCTCTCTCCATCTCTCCCTGCTCCTCCCACTCACTCTCTCTCTCTCAAAATAAATAAATATTTTAAAAAATAATGCACAGAAGTGCTTCACATGTACAAAAATACAGGTGTACTAACTATTGTTCTTAGCCGATGTTCCCTTGAGTTCCTCTGCCCTTTGGTAACTTTCCTGGATTATTCACAATGTCCTCAGCAAGTACAAAGCTGCTCCTACTCAAGGCCAGGGTGGTCTTTTGTGTAGATGCTCACCTAGTGTAAGATTCTGAAGATGCAAGATCTTGCCCCACATCGATTTCTCCCAGCCTTGATGACATGCTTTTGTCTCCTTGCCCACCTTGTCAGAATGTCCATGTCAGACACTCTTTGGGATTGCATGACTAGGGTTGGACTTGGCCAGGTCAGGAGATATAGTCTCTGAACAGCCACTGAAAGGATGATGACTGGTACCAACATGGCAATTGAAGGCTTTTGTCACATTTTCACCTTTGTAAAGGCAAGGTAGTTTAGTGCAAGAATGAGCAGAGGCCTAAAGAACAGGGAGGCAGGAAAAGCAAACTTCAGTTGGGGCCAGGGAGGGTATAACTGACCCCCCAAGATACCCCAAACAATGAAGGCACATAAAGCAAAGAGAAGGGTAGACTGTGTTCAGGGTTATCCAAAGACCAGCAGTGGGATGACCGTAACAGGTGACTGTGAACTTGGGCACCCTGAAGAGTCAACCCAGATGACCCAGGAGCTAAAAGTAATAACCACAGAAATAGCAACACATTCTCTTGGTCCTTTGTTTTATAGTCTGCATACTGATTACCTCCATACCTCATAGAGAGCTAACTGGAGGCTGCTCTATATCATAGTCACCAGTGCCATGTTTGGTTCCTGGGCAGAGACACCAAGGTAGAGCAAGCAGTTGGGAGTGAAGAGACCTGGAAGGGAGTCTCCACTGTGGCCATCCCATTTATGAGCTGAGTTACAGGGGCAGTATACAGCCAACGGAATCTCAAAAGATTTATCCATAAAGTGAGAACATAATGATGTCTACCACGGGGCTGTCGGGAGAATCAAATGAGGCCAGTTATGTGAGATGCTTCATAAATTTGACAGGGCTGGGTAAATAATATGTTATTTAATTTGTGGCACTTAATCCAGAGTTTTGTACCTGTAACAAGGTGTTAATATTGAAGTTTCCACTGAGACAATGAGACACAATAGTGTGAAATTCCAAAGTCAGATCCCTCATGTAAAAATTACAAGGAAAATTGTCGAGACCTGGTTTCATGACTCCTGAATCTTTTCTCAGCCACTCAACTATACTTTGTACACAAAGTGTATAAAAATATTAGTGAGAGAGCAAAGAGAGAGAGAATTTTGAAAGGGTGTGTGTTATTTATGTACTTACTGAGAACATAATTGCTATGCAAAGGGATTTCTCACTCCACCTTAGGGAAATGGTACAAAGTGCTACTTTAGCCTCAGATTTAGGGAGAGGGTTGCCATCAGACTACTCAGAAAGCTGTGACAAATGTACGCTGCAATCAAAGTGTGGAAGGAGAGATCAGTGTCTTCCTGCATGGTGGACAGAGACAAAGAGGCTGCAAGGTTGAAGAAACAGAGCCGGATGCAGGTGTGCTCTGCAGAAGCGGGGAGCCGGGTTGGGTTTGTCTGCCTTCATCTCTACTGAGGTCCCAGGAGTTGATGGGAAGGCTGGATCCCTGGGGGCTGTGGAAAGAGCCCGACCAACTACTAGAACAGAGAGACATCTGTCTGGATGAAGGGAACGCCCTGTGAAGAGCCAGTAGGAAACCTCCAAGGAGCCCACACAAGCTCCCTGAGAAAAGCGGCTCCAAACATCTGCCAGAATATGAAAGGACAGATCTGGTTCTGCTCTCAGCCAAGCAGGATTTTTCCTACCCCTCTTCTCCTCTATTCTTCCACTGCTGACCACCCTGCAGGGTCAGGATTTGTCCATCATGCTGGCCTCTGTACAGTCTGATGGCTTCGTACTGCGAATACACCCTCCCTGAGACACTGCCTAACTGGAGAAATATGCTGCAGAACCTATAGGATTCACCAGCATCCCAGGGTAAAAAGAAATCCCAGGAAAATTTCACCTTTCCCTCTGCCTCTTGGCAGGCAACCCTAAGCAACTCTTGATGTGGGACCCCAGTCAAGACTGGCTACATAATTTGTGGGGCACAAGACAAGATGAAAAGGCAGAAATCATTGTTTGAAAATTATTAAGAAATTCGAGACAGCAAGAGTAGGGCATTAAACCAAGCCTAAGGACCTTCCGAATGGGAAGCCCTGTGTAACTGCAAGAGGTGCACACACATAATGCTGGCTCTGACCCCAATTTATGCCCTCCATTAGAAAGCACTAATAGAGGATTCTGGAGTCTGGCTGCCATTCCGGCAGATCTTCCTTAGACTGTACGCTCAGAGTGATTCGAACAAGCCTCTCAGCCTGCCATTCTCCTCTTCCTTCTCCAGGTGGGTAACTGAGGCACGGAGGATGAATAGTGCCAGCTAGAGCTCTAGGAGAGTCCATGGACACAAGAAAGTCTCCTCCCAGCAATGTGGCCAGGGTCTTTGGGCTAAAAGAATTCTTTGACAGGACCCGGCCCCTCTGTAAGAGCACAGGGATGGCTTGGACGTTCACCTTCAGTCATGAGAGCTGCAGAGTGGCCCTCAACTTACAATAGCATGGGCTGGTCCAAAGCCCTTTGGGATTTTGTGGGGCTGGTGGTTAGAAGCCTGGCTAGATTCTTCTAGGAGGCAGTCATATCCCCCATGAGCTGAGACTCTTCTGAGAGGCTGAAAAATAGCAAGTTAAAAAGAAAAAAAAAAATAATCAGGAGGAGGTGTAAGACCCACCAAGGGGCCTCCTGCAGGGTTCTCGACCCTTTAACTACATGGGTTCACTGGCAGGATCCAGCTCAAGGGAGACAGTGAGATTAGAAATGCCATCTACCTCCCAGTGGCTCCCAAAGCAGAAGAAAGGTTCTGGTGGCCATGCTCCTTCCTGGGCTCTCTTGCACTCCTCCATTGTCCAGGAAATATGGCCTTGGAGGCAAACAATCCCATTACAATGAGGAAGACCACCCGGCCATAACGTACCCAAATGGATGCATGTACTGGTCTAGTATGTGCCTTTCTCCTGGTTAGTAAGCTCTCTGAGGGCGTGGACTGTGCCCAACTGGCTTCTTGTGTGCCAGAGTGTAGGAAACATGCTTCAATGTATTTGTTGAATAAATGAATGGATCCAAATGAGAAAAGTGAATGAAAAATTTCACAGAGGGTTTGAGTCAGGCCTCCTTATAAGATCTGGTTCTATCTCCATTTGTCATAGGTTACCTTCCCCACAAGCAGAGCCTGAGAAGATGATCGAGTGCACATGGTTTGCTGGTGGAATGCTCTCAGAGGAAGGGGAGGGAAGGAGGGAAGCCAGATGGAGAAGAGGACAGAGCAAGGATGGGGTCTTAACTGGAGACTGCTTGGGCTTGGCCTGATCCCATGGGGAGTCGGGAGCATGAATTGTGCCACAGGCTTGTTTCACCAGAGGTAAGGGATTGGCCTTTTGCATCCCCATGCCGATCAGTCATGGGCTGCTTGCTGCCCCTGGTGGGGGAGGTGTGTAACCTCTAAGGGCAAGTCTCTGGAGAAGCAGCTGTGACCCCTTAGCAGCCAACACTCACAGCAGCTGAGGGTGCTTCACCAACGCATCTCCGTCTGACCACCCAACTCTTAGCCCCTCCCCCAACAGGCACGCCTGAGCAGGTGGGCACCAAGATTTAGATTCTCAGAATATGAGAAAGCTAGGCTTTGGTCTGCAAGCCTAAGCCATGTTCACGGCCTTGGGGTATCTGGTGCTTTCCCAGTGATCACAAAAGGGATGCTTTGTTTTCCCTTTGGCTGCCAGTGCTCTTGAACACAGAAGACTCTGTCCAGGACCCTGGAGGGGAGATGCAGGGACTTGGAGGATGACCAAAACCTTGCCCTCGCTCTCTGCTAGACACTGCCTGTGTGGAAAGCAAGAGGGGTGTATACAGAGAGCAGTCAAAGTGACTCATAGCTGCAGTGGAGAGTTGTCAGGAATGGGCATCAGCTTCCACAGCCCCTGCTAAAAACTCTCCCCCTGGCTTTGAGTGGCATTTGGATGAAAATCCAAACTCTGCACCCTGTGGGCAAACCTCGCCTCACCCGGTCCCTGCTCACCTCTCTGGGCTCATCTCCTTCCGCTCACCCTCTTTCATGCTCCAGCAGCCCAGCATCTCTTCTGCTCCACAGATGGCCAGATCTCACTGCTGCCTCAGGGTCTTGGTGTTTGCTCTACCCTCCACCTGGAGTGCTTTCTCCCTCATCATCTCCCTAGCGAAGCCAATGTTGGTCACTCTGTCCAATGAAGTCTACACCCCTAACCTATTACAACCTGAGCCATCGCACCCTGTTATCTTTATTACCTGTTTATTACACTCTCCCCCTTTGCAAATGCAAGCTCCATGAGAACACAGATCTCAGCTAACTTACTCCTGGCCATGACTCCAGTGACCACACATAGGAAAGTCAGAGAAGGGAGCTATTTGAGAGTGAAAGAGAAAGAATCATACAGTATATCTGGTAGAAGTCAAGTTTGATGTTCCGATGAAATATGTGGATGGAAATGCCCGGGAGACAGCTGGAGATGCCTGGCTAGACCCAAGGGAGAGTCTGAGCCTGGGATATATATTTTGGAGTCCTTCCCATAGAGCTAATAGCTTAAGTCCTGGGTGTGGATGAGAAGCTAAGAGCAAAGCCTTAGGCAACACCTACTTTCTGAATATTTGTTTCATCACTGCCTAGAATGCTCTTCCACCTGCCACGAAGCACCTCTGTCTCAAAACTAAAGTTGCAGCTTGAGAATTCCTTTCCTCCTTTCCCCTGTTTATAATCCTTGCCCTGTTGCAAATGTGGGATAGCACCCGCAGTCCTTCTGGAAGCAGCCCTCCCCCTCCTGGCAGCTGACAGGAGGCTCTCGGGCCAGGCTGGTGCTCTGCATATGGAGGTTCAATTACTGTCAATGGGAGGCCCATCTGCGGGGCGAAGGCAGAATACACAGTGGAGATTGGTACACCAGATAGTAGCCCTGGATCAAAGAGGAACCCAGAGTTTGTGAAGCCCTTTCATCCTCCCTGATGAAAGGTGATACACGAAGGCAAAATTATCATGATTATTTCATTGGGTTTCAATTGGAGATGGGCTATAGCTCACTAGTATGGACAATAGCTAGCAGGGTGCAAGGACGTTTCTGTAATATATACGGACAGCCTGTACACAATCAAATGTGTGTGCGTGTTTGTGTGTGTGTTCATCAATAACATCACCCGAGCACTCTTTATTGTCAAAGAAGCCCTAGAGAGAATCACAGATTTGAACTCACTGAGTCCTATAGATACAGACATACCATGAAATATACATATTTTGTAAATGTGTATAGAAAAGTCATAGAGCAAGGGGTAAAGGAAACAGTAAGGACGTTTGGATTTGTCAGCGTCTCTCCAGAGAGAGCCCTGAGGATATACCATTCTTTTAGAATAAAGCTCTTATTTCACAGTGCATCAGTGGGAAAATTAACAAGCTCCTTTCGTCCTGTTCCATAATTCATTCTCTTTGTTTTAGATATTGAGCTGAGCTGGTGACTTAAAACCATGCAAAATTGCCTTTAAATGCAGGTCTGGGCCCGGCAATTTCACCTTGCCAGTGATGGAAGACCAACTTGTCCCTTCATTAGGGAGATGGACATCATGTCACTTTGTCATTCAAATTCCATTTCGATTTAACTTCATGTCCTTTGCTGGTGCTGGCTGTGGCACTGCAGAGGATATGGTTTCTGGGTTGAACATTTTCCTGCCATTCCAGGGTTAGTATTGTGGCTGGATTTAGAGGTCCTTAGCTTGGAGTGAGAATAAGACACAGTGTAAGTGGGGTGGGGGAGGGGAAAGCTTTCTTAGGCCCTGTGTTTACCTGACCTTGCACACAGCTTCTTCTTCCTCAGGGAGAAGCTGACTGCTGTTTTTGGCAGCTCTTCATGCTGAGGAAAAGTGGAAAGGCCACAGGAAGGTGACAGCTGAGGCGGGGCTATAACAGCAGGTCCCCAGGGTGGGCCATTCACTGGGCTGACAATCCAGGTGATGCTTGCTTGGGTTAGGGCCTTGCACTAATTTGGGTGCTGACATCCTGGTGACAGGAGCAGAGGGAAAGTGAGCTGGAGAGCAGAGATGGGAAACCTTGAAATGACTCCCCTAAATGATGGTTGACTTGTTTTGTGACTCATACCCCCAAGGCACAGGAACGCTGAAGTGTCAGCGAGGCGGGCTGGGTACATTTCTATTTAGGACATGGTTGCAACAGTGGCCTACAGAGTCAGCCCCATGGCTTCCTCGTAAGGGCTTTGTCCAGCTGGGTCTGGATGTCCATCCTCCCTGCTTACATTTTTATTCCAGCAGAAATAAAGGGCAGAAGAGGTACTACTCACAGGTGGTTCCTCTCAAAGGACATATCAGATTCTTGAAAAGAGCATAACAGGTTTAAGTGGGTCAGATGCCATGACTCAATAGCTTCTCCTTGATTCTTCAATCTCACATCTGAAGCTCAACACCTAGCCAGGTTCCCGGGGGCCACACCATCATGGTACCAGCTGGGCTTCTCTTCGGGAAGGTTGAATAATCCACCTGCTGCAAAATTTCACACTCAGTTCGAGACTCTGAACATTATCTGTAAGTGTAAGCTAGTGTTTTAAGATCAATCAAGGTCATGCCAGGGAAATTCTGTCCTCTGGAAAGAGAGCCACAATGACCAGGCCACTGCAAAGCCCCATGAATGCCAAGAACCCTTAAGAAGAAAGAGTCTCCTCTAAATTAGTTGGAGGACGAAGAGACAAAAGAATACTACAGACCTTGGACTAAGAAGTGTGGGAGTGAGTTTTACCTCCATTTCTAGCAACTGCCAATGCACACAGTCCTTTTCAAAAATGTCAGTGGCCTCGAAGAAGAGACAGCTGCCTCCCCAGCCCCTCATTCATCACCTGCTTGTTGCCCTAGGACTGATAAGACAACTCCAGATCAAATTCCCTGGCAGCTGAGAGAGCTATGAGATAAGGAAAGGGAACCCAGGGGTCCAGTGGAGTAGCAAAGATCAAACTGTGTATTAAATTTTCCAGGAACTAAAACCTTGCTCCCTCTACAAACCTAGGGGAGCACCTCAAATCAGTTAGCACCACGTAGGCTCTTATAGAGAAAAACAATGCCTTCAGCTTCTACAAGAAGAATTAAGACAATTGAGCACTAACAGACCAGTCCATTCTCACTGGGCCAGAGTTGGTAGGAAAATGAAGTCAAAGGGCAGAGATGAAT
The DNA here is from genome assembly GCF_003265705.2 of Callorhinus ursinus. Taxonomy (NCBI): domain Eukaryota; kingdom Metazoa; phylum Chordata; class Mammalia; order Carnivora; family Otariidae; genus Callorhinus; species Callorhinus ursinus. Next base: position 139,064,859 of record NW_027397063.1, on the reverse strand, counting down.
CTTGTAGTGGAGGTGAGAGGTAAACATGAGAAGCTTTGAGCAAGAGAAAGAATACTAGACTAAGCAAGATGTGTGGGTTCTTGTTCTCTATCTCTCTCTCTTTCTCCGCTGTCTCCCCACTTTGAAAATACACTCAAACCCCTCAGGGATTTAGTTTTTTGTCTAATGGTGAGGTAGGAGTCTCTTCAAGTTCAGATACCTCTGGCTTGAAGCTTTTAAAATTTCTTATTGCCAAGGTCTTCACAAGGCATTCCATCTGATGGCTGACTCTTTTGACTGATTTATTTTCCTTAGTGACACCTCAAGTTTTGGCTACAAAATACCCAAGAGGTATTGCTAAAGCTTTAACTTTCTTCATACAAATTCACCAGTTTTGTTTGAGAAGTTGAATCCAGACATGAGCTCTCAAAATATCAGTGACCTGAGGAAATTCTGGGAGGTGATGGAACTGTTCTGTATCTTATTTGTCATTATACAAGTCTGCAAGCATTAAAAATCATAGAATTATATATACCAAAAGGTAAATTTTATTGTTTTACATTTTAAAAATATAAAGACAAAAATTGTCAGTGATGCTCTAATATTAAATCAAGCAAACTTCTTAATCATTGATGAGCTCTCTTAATTCACCCAGAAAGCAAAAAAGATGGTAGATGTGGTAGAGTGATCACATCAATGACCTCAGTTCTTCACCCCTTCTGATGACCTCCTACTCTCTCTGCATCCACCATGTAGACTTGCTTTATCCAAAGGGATATTAGTAGATGAGAGAGACACAAGCAGATGCTTGAAAGAGCACTTACATGTTTCCATTTGCATTTTTGTTCTTGCCTTCTGTCACCACCATGACAACATGCCCCAGCTAGCCTGCAGGAGAATGGAACACAAACATGGGAGCAGAGCTGAATGATCAGTCATTCTAGCCAAGATGACCTGTAGTCAGACAATTACCAGATATGTGAGTGAGTCCTGAGACCAGAGCTGCTTGGCCAATTCAGCCTAAATTGCCAGCACATAGACCCATAAACTAAATAGAAGCTTATTATTTTGGATTTTGAGACTGTCTGTTATGCAGCCTTATCATGACCATGGATAACTGGTACAAAAGTAAGGAATTATGAACCATAAGAAAGAGGCATTTGACCCAAGGAATGAGTTAACTTTGGGGAGGTGGGAAACTATGGGATTTGGGCATACTTTCCTGAAGTGCCCTTTTCTTTGTTTGTTTGTTTCTTTATATGAATAATGCTGTACAGGGAGATGAAAGCAAGATTGGAGTGGAACGAATCCAGGGATGTGTCACCTTGTGATCAGTTCCTGATAGTGAGGGTCTCTCCACATCTTTGAATTTGAATCCGTGGATTTTTTAAAAATTTTTTCTTGTTATGTTAATCACCATATATTACACCATTAGTTTTTGATGTAGTGTTCCATGATTCATTGTTTGTGCATAACACCCAGTGCTCCACGCAGAGTGTGCCCTCTTTAATACCCATCACCAGGCTAACCCATCCCCCTACCCTCCTCCCCTCTAGAACCCTCAGTTTGTTTTTCAGAGTCCATCGTCTCTCATGGTTCGTCTCCCCGTCCGACTTACTCCCCTTCTTGAATCCATGGATTTAAGCATATACAGCCTCAGATGAATGTAACCAAATGATTGTAATAAAAACAGAGCAGTGCCATTGTAGTCTTCCATGAATACATGTGAATATGTAGGTATAGATTATGTTTGTTTGCCTCCTTACTATCTGAAATCGCCACCAGACTCTAAGGTCTATGAGGATAGAGACCAATTCTGTCTTGTTCACCACTGTGTAGCTCATGCCTAGCATGGTACAAGGCATAGAGTAATTGTTTCATAATCATTTACTGAATAAATGAGTGAGGTCTGGAAACAAGGTAGAGGAGGAGCAAGACAGAGACTGGTTAGGGGAATAGCCCTTTGGCCCCCACCATGGGCACCCCAGGTGTTGCATGTGGGCCAGTGGGTGATTTCCTGTCACATTCACAACCACTATCTTTATCTGGCTCAGGGATGGTCTGGGCCAAGTAATCATGTTAGGGCTGCAGAAGACAGTGGCATACACACACCTAAAGCTGCAAAGGGCTAAAAATATTAGTCTTCAAATATTAATTCATTCAAAAAGCATTACCCGAAACCCTCGTCTGTGTACAGCTCTAAGAAAATATGGTTGTTTTTTCCCTTCCTCTAACCCAACTGTCTGTTCCAACATCTTACCATCTATATGCTAGCTAACAAATGATAAAGAGAAGCTTCCCAGAAACTGCCCAGAATGTCCATTGCCAGGATCCTTCTTGTCTTATTTCTACTCCCTTGTCTCTATCTGCCATTTTGGTCCCTGCTCCTGCCTCTGGGACTTGTGACCATGCTAAGGAGCTTCACCTTGAACTTGGTCAGTCCCTGAGGGCATCTTTGGCCTGGCCTCAGAGGTGAAACTGGCTGGAGCTGCCAGTGTGGTCCACCAGGGCTCAGAAGGGTTGGCTACACTCTGGCCAATGTGGGAGACACCCAGCTCTGCTCCTGCCAGACCCTGAGTTCCAACAGCTCTGGCCTAACCTGGCACTGCTTTCCTTCTTGTGCCTTTCCTCTGCTGCCCCTTGTTGTTCTCCCTTCCCTACCCATTCTTCATTAAAAAAAAATAAAGGCAGAAATCAGTAGAAAACGCAAAGCTTTCCAATATGTAGTGTTTTATTTATTTATTTATTTATTTACACATTTATCTAGCAGTAAGAATAGCTTTGAAGCCTGGATTTTCCTCCCCGCCTTGATCCTAAGCCCTGGGTCTCCAATCCTCTTCAGGATGGGTTTGAAAGAACTGGGAGAAAGCAAGACAATATGAGTGACCTAGATTTAATTAAATTGAAACAATTAAACATCAAGCATTGGCAAAGGCATACTTTGTGGTCAGAGGACAAGTGTCAGAGTCAGATGGGCATTCGATAGTGGGAGACCTAAAGTGACCACAGGGGAAAGGGTCTTGGGTCATCAGAATCTGTTTGGCAACCAGCAGCCTGGATGACATCTCTTGTCCTGCCCATCATCAAGGAAGTCCCACCCTCTTGCACCTCCCCACCTCTGCAGGGCTGAGCACAGGCACTTGATAAGAGGCCTTCAAATACATTTTGCAAGATGCAATATCACAGAGTCCTTATATTTCAGGAGACGCGAGCTCCTCCTGAGTTTTCAACGTTTCACAGATCTACGCAATTGCCCAGAGGTGCCAAAATAACAGAGCAGCAGAAATAAAGTTGCTGAATTGTAACCAAGATGGAAGGTCTCTCTACTTTGAATACTGGATACCGAACAACTTCTGCATTTAGCACCTCAGCTGAGACACTAGAAAATGGTCAATCCGTATGGGTTTGTTTAGACCCATGTGGAAGGAAGCTCTTCATGGAGTGTTGAAGGAAATGAGATGAACATGGAACTGGACAATAGGAGAAGAGGAGATCCCAGAGCAGACACTCGTCCTTAGCGTGTCAAAAAGATGCAGCCATTCCTTAGGAAGGAGAGATGGGGAGTAGCCACTAGAACCCCAGGAGAGGTAAGCCTACATATATTTTATAATTTGCATTTTAATTAGGGCACAATTAGTTTAATATGTGCATTTTATTTTATTTTTTAATATGTACATTTTAAATAGAACTTTCTCGAGGTGATCCTTTAGTGACTCCCAATTAGTGCCTCCAACTGTAGGAAGTTCGAGCACAGTGAGAGGGCAGGTCAGGGAGGTACTTTGGAAGGAGACACTATCTTACAGCATTTTTTTTTAAAGATTTTTTATTTATTTATTAGAGAGAGAGAGAGAATGAGTGGGGGGAGGGGCAGAGGGAGAAGCAGACTCCCCACTGAACAGGGAGCCTGATGCAGGGCTCCATCCCAGGATGACCTGAGCCGAAGGCAGCCACTCAACTGTCTGAGCCACCCAGGTGCCCATTTTACAGCCTTAGTGATGCCATCTCAAGGAGACAACTTTCTAGACTGCTTGTGGGTATGGCCCACTCTGCTCAGAATGCTAAATATCACCAATGGAATTAGTTTGCTGAAAATGCTAACCCCATGTTCCAGGGAATTTGACTTTGTGTCACAAAGAGTGCTAAGATTGGAGCCCCATGCCAGGGTGAGAAAGGCCGGAGTACCAGGCATTTGCCTGATGGGCAAGGTCTCTGGAGGCCACTGCACATTCCAGAGGGCAGAGTCAGAGCCCTTGCCTGGGGAGGGGTCTCCTGAGCCACGGCCTTTGCTGGAACTTGGATGCCCCACCCCCCATTCAGTGCTTGCCTTCCCTCCTCCATCTTATAGTCACCAGGCATCTAGAAAAGCTCTCTCCTTGTTTTATCTGGCAGAACCTTGGGACAATAATTGGATTGGGTTCAACTGGCCAGGAAACCAAAGCCCACAGAAAAATGCCTCATGACTCCTGCCAGCCCCTGCTCCCTGCCAGTCCCAGTGCCGGACAAAGAGCCCTGCCAGCGTTTGGATTCGAGAGGGGAAGTACATTCCGTATGTGGAAGCCACATAATGGAAGTTATGTACTTTTCGGGGACTGAGCCGGCCAGCGCCACGGCTGCTCCCATTATGTGGCTCATGAAAGGGTTTCACCTCCTGCACTGGAAGGGAGTTGGTCTGTCTGCAACAAAGGCGTTCGCCTCTGTGGCTTTCTGAAAAAGAATGTGTGTGCTTGTCAAAACAGAACTTCCCTGTGTACTTGGAAGAGTAGGCCTGTCTGCCTGCCAGAAGGGAGCAAGGCTCAGTCTGGTTAAAAAGGGAGAAAAATTCCACTGAGCAGGCCCGTTAGCCACTGCCCAGGACAGCCTCCCTCTCTCACAAAGACATGTATTCCCTGTGCACAGCCGCCTTCCCTTGCAACTTCCCACCAGCTCAGTTTGATGCGGTCTGCAAGGTGGGGAGCCGGTGAAGTCACGGGGGTGAGTGTTTTCCTGTCATGGAAAGGTAAATCAAACTTTTGTCCATGGCGGACAGGAGCCTCAAGGCTCACGGAATTATGAGTAATGTGTTAGTAAACACTGTCACTTTGCTTTTCCAATCATTTTTTTCCCCTCCGAAGTAGGCTGCTGTTTCCCCTGTGATGGTGGAAAAACAGAGACACAAAGATAACTTGCTTCCGGTCCTGGAGGGGGGCCCTGAAAACCTGCTTGGGGATTCATCAGCTGATTGTGATAGTGTGGCTCTCCTCCAGATGTCTGCTCTGGATTCGACCTCCCAATGCAAGCCCGAGAATGCGCTCGACCAAAGCAAAGTTCAGGGTCCAAATTAGGTAGGACTCTATGAGTACAATAAACACCACTAGTTTCTTCTGCAGAGATAATCTAACCTGGGTGTGATTGGCAAATATTTCCTTCCAGTACCTGACAGACCCATTCCCTTGGTGGCTCCAGATTGCCAAAGAAACCTTCATAGAACTCAAAAGTTCACCCAGAAGAGGGATCCCATCTCCTTGAAAATGGGTCATGTCTCCATAAGATACATTTGCACAATAGACTATTTGAGGCTACATGTGGATTCTAGGTCCCTGATGGTGAGAACTGCATCCATTTAATTTGAGTGGTGGGTTACCTTTCCCTAACAAATGAAAATGACCTCCCTGGTTCCTAGATAGGAAAGAAAGAATACAGGCAGAGTCTGGGTTAATTTCACATTTGCCTTGTTCTTTGTGGTTGCAGAAGCATTATGTTTTGAGATACCACAGTCCTCAAGTATCTGCCTGAATTTCTGGAGACACTAACAAAAGTCTTTGCAGGATGAAGGACATTTTTGGATCTAGTTCCTAAAACTATAGTTGTGAGCTCCAGGACAGCAATAAAGTATCACCGCAGATAGTAATTGTTAATTTATGCAAGCTTGTTTAGATGTTAGTGGGAATTTGTTAACTGATGCATGCAAAGTTACAAGTTGTTTATTGCTATCAATAGCTTACATCTGTGAGCGTGGTTGTTTTGTTATTAAGAACATGCCTGACTCCCTTGGGCTCTGAGAATGAGTGTGTAACACAAGCACTTGTTTCGATGCCATGCACCATTCCATTCCAAGCAGAACTTCGTCATTGTTGGAGAGGTTAAAAATCAACAGTAGGGTATAACAATAAATGTGGACAATAAATGAAACTTCAGGAATAGTCTCCCCTGTTAACACCTGCTGATTTCCAGAGGGTTCATCTGCTGGGTGTGCTCTGTGGTTCCTGATGACTCAGGGCTAATACCTAAAGCCAGTGGTAAGAACTTACAAGTGGGGTCAAACTGTGATTCAAGAAAAAGATACTAAGTTTAAGAAAAACGGGCACCTGGCTGGCTCGGTCAGTAGAGCATGCGACTCTTGATCTCTGGGATGTGGGGTGGAGCCCCACATTAGGTGTAGAGATTACTTAAAAAAAAACCAATTGTAAAAGTTTTTGGAGAGACTCTGGAAAATTTGAGTGAAGACAGGTTATTAGATACTCTGGGTTGGTGATAATATACTAGGGATACATTAAAAAACAAAAGTGCTTGTGTGTGTGTGTGTGTGTGTGTGTGTGTGTGTTGCTTTGAACTACCTTAGAAAAAAGTGGATATAGGTGAAACAAGATTAGCAAAATATTGATAAATGTTGATGTCTGAGTAATGGGTCCATGAGATTTCAGCATACTATTCAGCATACTCTCTCTCTATTTCAGCATACTATTCTCTCATTAAAAATTTCTGATTTTTAGAAAGAAAATGATGGAGAGATGCATCTTTCCAGCGAGGGAATCTTGAAAGCTTGCTGCTGCCTTACTTTGTGATGGGGGCAGGGGTTGTTCAAAACAGCGGAATGAGCTCAAAGATTGAGGTGGATGGGGGCTGCCGGTACGGGCGACAGCTGCGCAAGTTCGTACTGAAGGTGGCCCACAGGCTGATCACAGCTTAAAGACTGGGATCATAAAGACCACTGTCTCTACGCTCTTCTCAGCCTCTCTTCCATTCATCCTCAAACACATATCGAATATCCAATATAAAGTTTCCTGGAAAAACAGAAGGAATAAAGCATATGCCCTGCTCTTGACGAGTGGACACACCAACACAGAGAGAATTAGTTGAATAATACAAACCCTGAAGCATCCTTCGACACTCAATCCACCAATCTTCCAGGATAGATCAGTGGAAAATTATGGTGGCCACATGGTGTTGTGAGGATGGAAGGGCCAGCCGTCTTCAGAGGGTCTGGGGACTTTGGCCATAGACAGATGCTTGGGAATGCTGGTCAGGCTGCCCCTCACAGTGGCCTTTCTGATTTGTCAACCAGGATCACAACAACCAGACCAAGGACCCTGGTCTTTGCTGTCCAGTACTTTGGCTGAGGGGCCTAATCCAAGCATAGTGATTGCTGAACTATAGCTCCTTGATCCTAGGCACTTCCTTGCTGGGCTTCAGTCACTGGCCCTGGGGCCATATAATCTGGACAGCCTCCAGGAGGCATATGGGATATGCATGCTGGAAGCTGCCTTTCCTGGTGATATTGCTCATACTCCCAGTGGGCCGAGTGTATTTGAAAATGTATTCACCTTGGCTCCTGGGAATAACCATTCTAAATCTCCTAACTCTGCCCTGTTCTCTTCCTGCCTCCTTTCCTGTCACGGACATAGACCCAAGCAACCCCATCCTTCACATTGCAGCTCTTCCAAGAACCCGCAATCACTTGCAGCCCAGTGTCTTATTCTGTCCCCCACCTCACCTCCATACCTGTTTTATTTGAAGAACTCCAAACAATTGTTCAGGCTAATAGCAAAAGATAATTTGAACGAGAACAAGTCTCTGGTGAAGGAAAAGCCGTGGTTAGAGAATGCTTTGTTCCGACACAATCTTGTTTCTGAAAAGTATGCACAGTACCGCGAACTGCTTATCAAACAGCTCCAAATGTAGGTCTTACCTTTTGAATTGCTGGCTTTTAAACTGGCATCCCAGGTCTCTGCAGAGGTGCTTGAGGGGCCAACCCTGGCTGTGAAAGAGGGGCAATATGGAAGAGGACATCTGAGCTTGCAGGGTCCCATGGCCTGCCTTCGCCTCAAAGAACTCCCCTTTCTTCTGCTTCATCTAAGACTTTAAAAATTTCCCTGTCTAAAAAGAAAGAAAGTTGAAAACCAACTGCTTTAATAAGTAAATATTCCAACGGATTATTGATTTACATATAGTCTTTGCTAAAGGGCTTGAAAAATGATTCCCTAAGATGTATGAACGTGCCACCTGCCATTTTGTTTCATCTATTTATTTTGCTAGCAAACCTTTCCTTCATAGCTATCATGAAGACAATTTTTTATACAAATTTGCAGAACTAGGGGACCCGAAGGTAATTGCATTTTCTATAGCTAATCTTTTTCCCAAGCGGAAGTTCAGTGTCACCAATCAGCCAACATCCTATTACGACATGGCTTTGTGGCTCACTGCACCTTCCCCGGATTCCATATTGACATTTAGAAGCCACCTGAACATGGCAGGAGCCATGGGGGAAATAGTCTCTCGCTGATCATGAAACCTGAACCTTTTCCTGCTGGAGAACCAGATTGATAAATCCAGGTAGCCTCAGACGTGCCCCTCCTCACCCTCCTACTCCCATAATTCCCACAGTGAAAGGCCAAGCAACATTTGATAGTGACAGGAAAAGCGGCCACACCATTGATCATGAAATCCCGGGGCAGCAATGAGAGTTAATCACTGCCTTCTTGCCACTATTTCCAATAAAAACAATGGCAAAGTTACTGCCTCATAACCACAAAGCACCTCCATGTTTCAGAGCAGATAAACAAATTGCGGGTGCCACTATCTCTTCCAAACCCAAGAGTAATGCACTGAACAGAGGCTAGGGAAAAAAACTAAAGAGAAGAGAATGATGTCCTGACAACTGTCGTGTTCCCAGTAAGGAGTCAGACAACCGTATTCTCTGGCCAGTGGTGGGGAATGGGGGTATTCCATTTTACGCCAACAAATATTTATGGAGCACGTGCTCCAAGGAAAGTCCTATGATCTCACCAAAGGCTCCACAGCGACAGTGAGAGATGTGTGTCTTCAAGGAGCTTGCAATCTGGCTACCCGACAAGGTTGTATTTAACTAGCTAGAAAACATAAAGCACAAGGTGTTAATGCATGAGAGCTGACACAGGCACCAGTGTCAAGGATCTGGGGATGGCACATCACCCCAAGACCCCGACTAAAGGGTATGAACCAACCACCATGCCCCCCCCCCATGCATTTGACAGGAGCCAGACTGCTGGGTTGCTCCCTGGTAATGCTGCAGCCCTTTCCATGTAAGCAACCCCTGTACAGGATGGCGATCTCTCTGTGGTTACTGAGAGGGCCCAGAGACCCAGAGAGATTCCCTAGAAAGTGGCTTATTGGTCCCAGGAAGTGCAGACAAGAGGAATGCTACATATACAAAAAAAAAAAAAAAAAAAAAAAGGATGGATGATGGTCTACTTGGGCCTGATTTCGAGACCAGAGACTTCTTTATTCCAAAATATTTCTCTGATTTGCCTCTTTTGGAATAAAAGTTTTGTCCCATAAAAAAATCCTACCTTTGTAAGGAATAGCACATGGGCCAATGTGCATTAACAGATGTTCAGAGCTGGCAGATTTGATAGAAAGACTTATCATTCAGTTACCCCACTCCTGTTCCTCAACCTCATCAGGACCTTCAGGTCCCTGATTTCTCCACTTTTTTGCTGTAAATCATCTCTTCCCTCTTCATCCAGCTGAGGAGTGGATACTTGCTCCAGAGAAGGTTATTATAAAGTTATGGAGAGGTCCTATTGAATCCAAAGATGGGCAACTAAGCTAGCCCTGTGGGGATTGGAGTCTTTAGGAGTTGGAGCTGTTCTCTCCATATCTTAGGTACTGTTTTCTCACTTTTTCTTCTTTCTACCTACTGTTTTCTCCTCTGTCTGCAGATCACTTTCTTTTACCATCTCATTGACTTGCTCATGGCCCCCAAATGGCCATTCCAGCCCTATGTATATTGGGATTCCCAGTGTCCATGTTTGTTGGTTCAAATCCCCAAAGTAGGGGTTCTTTTTTTTATTATGTTATATTATTCACTGTACATCGCATCATTAGTTTTTTTTTTAAAGATTTTATTTATTTATTTGACAGAGAGAGAGAGACAGTGAGAGAGGGAACACAAGTAGGGGGAGTGGGAGAGGGAGAAGCAGGCTTCCCGCTGAGCAGGGAGCCCGATGTGGGGCTTGATTCCAGGACCCTGGGATAATGACCCAAGCCAAAGGCAGACGCTTAACAACTGAGACACCCAGCCACCCAGCCACCCAGCATCATTAGTTTTTGATGTAGTGTTCCATGATTCATTGTTTGCCTATTACATCTAGTGCTCCATGTAGTACGTGCCCTCCTTAATATCCATCACCGGGCTAACCCCTCTCCCCTCCCCCCTCCCCTCTAAAACCCTCAGTTTGTTTCTCAGAGTCCATAGTCTCTCATGGTTCATCTCCCCCTCCAATTTCCCCCCTTTCATTTTTCCCCTACTATCTTCTTCTTCTTCTTCTTTTCTTTTTTAACATATACTGTCTTATTTGTTTCAGAGGTACAGGTCTGTGATTCAACAGTCTTGCACAATTCACAGCGCTCGCCATAGCACATACCCTCCCCAGTGTCTATCACCCAGCCACCCCATCCCTCCCACCCCCACCACTCCAGCAACCCTCACTTTGTTTCCTGAGATTAAGAATTCCTCATATCAGTGAGATCATATGATACTTGTCTTTCTCTGATTGACTTATTTTGCTTAGCATAATACCCTCTAGTTCCAACCACATCATTGCAAATGGCAAGATTTCTTTTTTTTGATGGCTGCATAATATTCCACTGTATGTATATATATATATATATATATATATATATATATATATATATATACCACATCTTCTTTGTCCATTCATCTGTTGATGGACATTTTGGCTCTTTCCATAGTTCGGCTATTGTGAACATTGCTGCTATAAACATTGGGGTGCACATACAAAGTAGAGGTTCTGATGACTCAGCCCACATGCCATGGCTTGATGGTAGGCCTACAGCCAGGCGTCAGTTGGGTCAGGTGCCCCCCTTTACCTCACACCAACAGCCCAATCGGGGAGGTAAGATCACATGATCCAAGGCATCCCACAACACATACTCACTATAAATCAGTCTGCTTGGGCCACCACAACAAAGTACCACAGACTGGGTGGCTTAAACAACAGAAATTAATTTTTTCACAGTTCTGGAGGCTGGAAGTCTGAGATCTAAGTGTTGGCAGATGAGACCAACACTGGATGGAGAGGGAAGAGATGATTTACAGCAAGAAAGTGGAGAAATCAGGGACCTGAAATTCCTGATGAAGTTGAGGCCTATTTCTTTGGCTTGCAGATGGCCACCTTCTTGCTTTGTCCTAACTTAGTCATCCCTTGGTCTGTGTTGTCTGTCCTAATCTTATTTTTTTTAAAGATTTTTATTTATTTATTTGACAGAGGAAGAGAGAGAGAGGACAAGTAGGCAGAGCAGCGGGCAGAGGGAGAGGGAGAAGCAGGCTTCCTGCTGAGTGGGGAGCCCAATGCGGGGCTCCATCCCAGGACCCCGGGATCATGACCCGAGCCGAAGGCAGACGCTTAATGACTAAGCCACCCAGGGGCCTCTGTCCTAATCTTCTTATAAGGACATCTGCCATATTAAATTAGGGCCCACCCTAGTGACCCTATTTTAACTGAATTACCTCTTTAAAGGCCCTATCTCTAAATATAGTCACATTCTGAATCATACTGAGGATTAGGGCTCAGCATTTCAACTGGGGGGCCCAAGCCAGCCCATAAAGACAAATATGTCCACCAGAAGGGATGTGGGAGGGAAGAGAATGACTGATTTCTCTCATACCATGGTCATTATTTTCTCGCCAGAATCCTCAACTCCTGTACCATTGTCTTTTCATCACACACCTGGAAAAAAACCAAAAAACAAAAAACAACCCTTTATATCAGTCTTAGGGTCTTAGCCTATACTTATGCTGAAGATCACTTTTAAAGAAAACCATTCCACTACACAAACTGGTGCCACAGCAAGTTCTCCATCATCAGAGGGACCCAGAGAGATCTCTGCATGCCCTTAAACAGCTCTTCTCTCTTTTTCACAGTGTCTGTTTCAATATCTTTCTCCTCTCCTCAAACCTCTTCCCTCTTAGCAAATATTTTTACTTATAGAAGATGGAATGCATCTGAGAGGGACTCTCCTTTGACTTCCTGCTACTGAAGTTACAAACACACCTGCATCTGCTCTCATCTTCTTCTCTCTCCTTCTAGTTGATAGGAAGGAATTCCTCTCCTGCCTGAGACCAGTCCCAACCTCTAGCTCTGGGTCTCTCCCCTTCCAATCTCTGGGATCTCCTCCCTCAATGATCTCTTCTCTACTCCACCTGGTTCTTTTTCATCAGATTTCTTCCATGTGAAAAAAAATAATCCTTCCACAACCCATGTTCTCTCTAGCTAATCCTCAGAGCAAACGTTTAAAAAGGCTTGACTATAAATGCTATCCACTTCCTCACCTCCCATTTGTTCAACCGTCAATGCGGCTTCTGTTCCAATCACTGCTAAATGTGCATCGCTCCCCTTGCCACCCCCTATCATACTCTTTAACTGAAAAATTACAACTCCCCAGTCAGGCTTCAGTTTAAATATCATTTCTGGAAAGCCATCTCTGCCCTTAAGACTGGGCTACATACCTTTTATCTGTGTTCCCACATAACATTTGACTTTTTCTCTTATCATGAAACTCATTGTGATGACTTCCAATGATCCATTTACTTCCTGATTATAAGCTCCTTGAATAGAAGGGTTATTTTTCACTTGCTAAGGTATCCTACTGCCTGCTTCAGTGTCCAGAAGAAAGATGTTCAAGGTTATGGAGCTAGTGATTGGCAGTGCCATTCCTCAAACCCGAGTCAATGCCAAACCCATTCTAGAATAGGCTCTGTCTCTAATTATCAAAGAGATTTCTTTAGACCAGGGCTTCTCAAACTTTAATGTGTGTGCTCATCACCAGAGCATCTCATTAAAAGGTGAATTCTGATTCAGCAAGTATAAGGTGGGCTCCAAGGTCTTCATTTCTAATAAGCTTCCAGGTGATGCTACTATTGTTGTTTCATGGGTCCCACCTAAAAACAGGGGTCTAGTGATATAAAAACAAAATACTTCTGTAGGCTGTATCAGAGAGAGTCTCCCTCAGCCAATGTAAGCTCAGATCCCGAACACAGTGTGAGAGGGACTGAAAAGGGGTTCCTCTGCCCTCTGTCCTCTTCTTTCTCCAGCCTCAGAGCACCTACTCCCTGACAGCCAATGAGAAATGAAGTCAATGATTCTTCCTGTGCAGTTATACATTTTAACTCACACTGCAATTCTTGACTGTGTTTCTCGCTCTAGGAAAGATTCCAATTTGACAGGGGAGGATGAAATAAATCCTGAGTTATCAAATTGTATTTCCTGGATCTGTCTAAACAAATTCCCTTAAAACCTGCTGAGGAAATGGTTTTGCTATTTCCCCAGTAATCTGGGTAGAGTTGATGTCATTCAAAACTCAGAGATCAGCCAAGGCCATTCCTTTCTGTTTCTTTAAGGTGCCTCACTCAAAGGAGAACTCCTCACTTTAGAAATGCTTTCTCTGTAAGAAATTGAGACAGTGCCTGTGAGCCAACTGAGCAAGGGATTGTCACTCCACAGCTGGAGAAGGCAGCTGGAGGTCACAAAGGGCTACAGTGTGCCAAGTATCAAAGTCACTGACTGTAGGTCACTTCTACTGAGCACACTCAGCTCTCTATTTCTAATCGAATTAAACATAAGCCCTTCTTTTCAACTTTGTCGCCACCATTACCTTACTCTATCATACCTACTCAACTTTCTTAATATTACTTTAATTTATTTATGTATATCCTATCAATACACAAAGAGGGAGCACCAATGAGTTGAAAATTTAATAAAACAAAAACACATAGATATAATGATGCGAATGGGAGCAACCAGAAAGTCATTAAAACAAGAAGAAATTAACAAAAGCTAAGTCTCTAGGACTTCAGGAGACTCTAGGACTTTAGTTTCCAAATATATTATCAATTTCTTTCTATTCCAAAGTTGTCTAGGAAAATCTAAACCATAGCCAGCTGTCTTGCAAAAATCTAAATTTGTACCGGTGCTCAAAAAGGAGACAGGAAGAAATGCGGGGCTGGATTAGCTTAAACCCTCCCTTCTATCAAGAAAACCTCCCATGTGTGCTCTCTAGATGAGGGTAGGGTCAATGGCAATGTGTTTGTCACATGTGCTTGCTTTCCTTCCCAGCTAAGATGTACATTTCTGCACAAAGGTTATCTCTCTTCTGAATGCCAATTTCTTATGAAAACTTGAAATATTACCACTCCCCTAGATCACCTTCAACTCCCATTTGAATGAGCTCCGCTGAGCCTTATGTATAAACTGTTGCATAGAAAGTCCACAATTATTCCCCTCTTCACATCCATGCCCCTCTCCAGTGTGACTTAGCTGCTTTTCCTATCAAGAAGTGGAATTATTCCCCCACTCCTAAAACCTGAGCTGGCCACATGACTTTCTTTGACTAATACAATGTAGCAGAAGTAATATGTGGGAGTTTCAAGCCTAGACCTCAAGAGACCTTGTGTGCTTCTGCTTGCACCCTGGGGCCCCTGGCTCCTGCCATGGGAACAAGTGCAGGCTAGCCAACTGGATGAGGAGAGACAGCATGGGGCAGAGTCAACCCAGTTGTCCCAGCATAGGTACCAGATATATAAGGGAGCACAGCCAAGATGAGGAAAGTCTGCCCCAGGCAACCCACCAGCTGACCACAGGTTTATGAGTGAGCCCACCCAAGATCACCCAAGTCTGGCCAAGATGAGAAGAGATGTCCAGTTGGGATTCACAAATATTTTGATAAAATCTCAGTGTTTATATTTACCAGATTATGTTAACTCATGGATATAAAAATGAAATCGATGGTGCATTCCCAGAAGAATTCCTGGATTAATAAATAAGATTAAATCATAAGTGTCATTTTGAGGACCTTCATGAATGTGTGGCCAGAGCCAGATGGCTAGCCTCCCTACCTCCCCACCCCTTCCATGATAAGCCATGTGCCTAACACAGAGCTAAGCACACAGTAGGCCTTCAGTGTAAACAGGATGAATACATACAGCTTCACATCTGTCTTAAAGATTACAGAAAACTGAAATTGATCATTAAGAATCCTGCAGACCAAGATCAGCTCTAAATAAGATTACTTCTTCCCAGTCCCTGGGGGACAGATAAGGGTAGGGAAACTTCCATTTTTCTGGCCCAGTAGGTTAGGAATTTTCAACTTTTTTTTTTTCCCCTGCTCTCATACCTTGAGGGACATACACTGTCTTAGATAATGGTAGCTCACCACAGAATTGTGCAGGGCCCTTCCTCCCGTGGTAGGAGGTGGTACTTATCAGAGTTACAGTGCAAGTGTGCTGTTTGAAAATGCCTTCCAAGTAATTCTGATCTGCCCCCTTCCAGCTACATGGAGAATCACCGGCCTATTATCTCAGATTGGACAACAATCTGTTTTCAAGCCCTCCCTAAACTATAAGCTTCTAGTCCTCTGCTGTCCAATATGGCCTCTAGGCATCTATGGCTGTTCAGATTTAAATTAATTATAATTAAATAACATTAAAACTTCAGTTCATCAGGAACACATTTTAAGTGCTCCACAGCCACTTGTGAGCAGACAACACCGAGAACATTGTCATCACAGGACATTCTACCAGACAATGCTGTTCTAGTGAGCCTGGGAACTCCCCTTAGGCTCCTGCAGCCTCTCTGTCCCATAGTAACTCGTCTTGCTGTCCAGTCCTCGGTTTATCTGCTCCCTTTGCATTTCCATTTTATTTATCTTTTCCACCTCTTGCCCCTTGTGCCCCTTCTCCCCCGAGTTCACAGAAGCCACCCTGAGCACCTTCCCCCAGGTCCTGGATGTCAGCAGCTTCAGTATTTTCCTTTCTCTAGGAACACATTGAAAACCCACATTTACATTTAAATGAAGGTCCTACTTCAACCAGACAGAGGTATGCCTCCAAATAAATCCATATGTTTCAGGCAGGGGAATTATCTTCATTCTTGTAATATAACCTGTCTGGACTCCATTGGAAATTATTACAAACCCACCGTTCCCTGTGCCTTCAGGAACAGAGTGTCGATGTAGTCTGTCGGCTGGGAATCCAGGTTGTAAACCTTTGCTGAGGGCTGGCTTCCACTCTTTCTTTGGCTGTGCTGTCTCTAAAATAACCGATAGCAGTTTAAAGCTGAGCAATAAGTCTTGCTGCTATAATTGGACATGGAGCAGAAAAAGACCTCAAGCTGTAATGGGAGGTATGTTTGCTAAAGGCAGTCCATCTTTCCCTCTTTCAGGAATCTGCTCATGCCGGCCATTTCCAAATCTAAGAAGGATCATCTTGACCTCTTCTTACCTTTGGGTGACCTAGTTCATCTCTAAACAGACAACACAAAGCTGCCAAATCAGAGTGTGTATTTTGTTAATCTTGGAGAACTGGGAGTGGGTGGGGGAGAGAAATTAATGATCCTGGCAGTGAGGGGAATAAATAAGAGTACACATGCTGATGCTGGGTTCCTCTGGAAGCAGATCTGGAAACAAGGATTTTAATACAAGTAGTTTATATAGGAGGTGATCCCAGGAAGCACCAGTCTGAGGTGAGCAGGTGAGAGAGAAGGGAAGGAAGCCAATGTAGGAAGCATTGATTACAGCTATAATCAACTGTGGCTCAATCCACTAGGGTCTTCCGGGAGACAGTGTAGACCATGCTTTGGTGTTGTTGAGGTGGGGCATTTATCTTTCAACTCCCAATTTGTTGATTTATGTTCCTGGGGACATTAACTACCTACACCGTCCATGAACAAGTCAAACACAATCCTGTGGTGAGAGATAGCCCTCAGAATAATTGCAAGACTGTCAACAAGGAAGGGAATGGTAACACCAAGGGGCTATGTATGGGGCACCAATGGTTCAGCTACACCCCTCTTCTTACTAGATGGGGATTTCATCCATTTTCATAAGCAAGCAGGAAGTTTGTAATTATATCACCTGGACCATTTCAAAAATCATCCCCCGTCATGATGCATGGTGAGAACCATATCATGTCACTCTTTCCCCTAGAATATTAAGGTCAACCTGGACTCTGAGAAGTTATAGCGGGTACAGTGGATTTGCTGCACTGGCCTGTTCAAATTTCTTTTTGCCATCCATGACTGTGATGGAAGGGTCTGTGGATCACAGAAACCTGCCTGTGTTCAGGCTGCAGAGGTGGGCA
Source organism: Callorhinus ursinus (assembly GCF_003265705.2). NCBI lineage: Eukaryota > Metazoa > Chordata > Mammalia > Carnivora > Otariidae > Callorhinus > Callorhinus ursinus. The sequence continues at coordinate 139,047,488 of NW_027397063.1, read as the reverse complement.
CACGGTCAGGCCAGGCCGATCAGGTCCCTCTTATGGTCATTAAATGTTCAAGGGGTCTGCCTGGTTCTCAAGCAGGGTCAATCAGAATCCTTTAATGAGATTTCATATAGGGATGCTGGGAGAGTGAGCTTCTTGAAGGCCATGTAAGCCTGGAACCACCAAGGACTATCTTGCCATCCACAGAAAGAGAACATCTGGAAAATGAAGCCATACTGAGGAAAGTAGGACCAAGGAACTGATAGACAGAGAGTGAGTTATGATGAAAAGGTGAGTGCCTGGATCCAGGTCTGTCTGAAGTCAGTCCACTCCTGACTCTCAAAGCTCACAAGCCAACAAATGCCACTAGCCGCTAAAGTTAATTTTAAGCTGGGCTCCTGTCACTTAATTGAAAGAATCCTTTCTAAACAGCGTGTTCCGGAATATTATGCTTTTTGTTGTCTTGAGGGCAGACTCTTCAACCATTAGACTATACAGAGAGAACATCGGCCACTACATTCACCGTTAGAGTGTCAGCATCACCTTTGTGGGCCCTGCCTTTCCTCCAAGGACCATGGAGGAAGGCTAACTTTGCCTGAGATTTTCTTGACTCATGGACACTGTGAATTGTATAACTGATGAGTTTCCCTCCTCGAACTGGTTGTTAGGAAGGCCTGAGGGAAAATGTGTTCTATTTTTTTCTCCCTTCGTTGCCAAACTTCTTTACATCTTTTATGTCTTGAACTATAGGTATTTTTGTACACCACTGAAAATCTGTTTTCTTTTTCTTTTGAATGCGAAGAATTGCAGCAGCTGTGTTCACACTCTCCAACTTCAGCTTGTAGCTACCATGGGCTTGCATGCAACAGCAACCCTACTCGCTGAACTTCTCGATTTTTCTGCCTCAGAGCTTCTTCAAAGCCCCACACGAGCGTGGCCCAGGGGGTTGGGTCTCTATCAAAGGAGGACGGGAATTAGAATAAAAATGCCCGAGCTTCCTGTTGGCCAAGTGGACTCTTTTGAGGTGCATTCTACACTATTCCTTAGGGACCCCTCTCCCCTGAAAATTTGTGCTCAGGTGCCCATGGAAATAACCAGTTTTTATTTGCTTTAAGCACTCACCACTGGGGCGTCTGGGTGGCTCAATCAGTTAAGAATCTGTCTTCGGCTCAGATCATGGTCCCAGGGTGCTGGGATAGAACCCCGCATCTGGCTCTCTGCTCAGGGGGGAGCCTGCTTCTCCCTCTTCCTCTGTGTCTTCCCTTCACTTGTTCTCTCTCAAATAAACAAGTAAAATCTTTAAAAAAAAAACCTCACCACTTACCGGCTTTTCTTCCTCTTATCTCACTCCCCCCATTTCTTTATGTTACTTCCTGGAATCACCTTGCAAAAAAACTGCAGGCACCCTTCTGCAGGTCCTTGTCTTAGGCTCTGTTTTTGGTAGAACACAAAGCAAAAGAGAAATAAAGAAATTAAATTGAGATAAGCAAATAAATTAGTTAACAGCCATTTTTTTCCCCCTCATCCCACTTGGGAAGATGCTAAATGAAACAACAATTTGTGGAAAAAATAGTGCAAATTCAATATGTTTGGCTGAAAATGGCATCGAGAGTGTCTGAGAAAGGATCATAGTCCCTTGGCAGGGAGGGCTGTGACGAGATTCTGGAGGGAGGCCCAACAATCACAAGGCTCAGTCGGACACATCGCTGCCTGCTGGTTGCAGAATAAAAGAAAAACCGCTAAGGGGAGGATCTCCTTCTAGTCTTGCAGGCTTGTGACCCATTTATAGATACATACCACGCCATTATACTAAAGAGAATTATATTAAAATAAATGGAAAACAAACAAATTCAAACCTTGAAACTTGAAAGAAAAATAAATGAGCTAATTATTTCCACATCTAACCATTTGGTACAAATGTCTGGCAGGATGTAACATTCTCCCTCCCTTTTCTGTGAAGAAAATTTCCACAGCATTTGTTCCCAACGGTGTAATGTACTTCCTGTTGTGATCTGTGAGCCGTTCACACCAACCTGATGGTTCGCTTCAGTTAAACCTTCCCCTTAATGCCAGGCAGAAGCGATTACGCCCTCTGGGAAGGGATGGGATAGGTGCCCCGTGGCCTGGGGACTCCCCTGCTCTGAGACCATCCCAAATCCCTTCTCCCTGGTTTAGACCTATGAACCTTTGAGCCTCAGAAAATTCAGCCAACACCCTGAGGACTACTCACCACTGCATGCTAGGGCTCTAGGGCCAAGGCCTTGCTCCTTCAGAAGTCCAGAAAGTGGCTGCTAACAGGACCAAGCCCAGAATTCTTCTCCAGGATACACAGCCAGGGTGGCTTTCCACACGAATAAAACACAAATTAAATGTAGCCAGCAGAGTTTGGCTCCACATCAATCTCCTTACAAAAAATAAAATAACAAGGGAAACTGGAGCTGAGGGAAAGAGGAAGGAGATGCTGTGGAACCACCGTGAGCCTCCTGCACGGGGCACTGTGAGGCCGGAAGGGTCGCTCTGGCCAGGGGAGACCTGGGCTCTGTCCTGGCCTCAGTGGCTTCACCTTTTAAAGCAGGGCTTTGTACCAGCTACTTGGGGTCCTCAGGAGACCCTCCAGGCCCCAACATGTGGAGTTAGCTGAATTTAGGGTCCCTGAAAGGTCTTTGACTGTGGCCCCGGGAGGTCCCAGAGCTGCCCGCCACTTCCCCCCATGTCTCCAGGAAGCATGGAGGAGGCATGGGTGACCACAGGGCCCACTAGGAAGGGCCTCACTGGTGGTTTTGTCTGGCAAGTCTCCCCCTGGATTCCCTTGGGGACTATCTGACTCAGCAAGCTCCCAGGAGAGCTTTGCCTCCTAGAGATCCGAAGCAAGGATTGTAAAAATAGAGCCAAGAGGCTGTGATTACAGAGGAACTGTTTCAATCCATCAAAGACCCAGGCTTTTAATGCCTCGCACTGAGGCTCAGGCTTGTGTGGAATGAGAGTGGACCTGGGCCTTTGTTTCTGCCCTTGGCTGGAGTCAGGCGGGTGTCCCAGGAGGGGAACTCGAGTGGACTCCCAGACTCCTGAGCCACAGGCATTTCCCTGGCTGAGGTGACCATGTACTCCACGCCAAGTGCAGGGGCTAGGGAGGGATCTCAACTCCTAGAGGGTCAGGGCAACAGGCTTGAGGGCTGGAAAATCCCCCAGAGGAAATACTTGCTAGGCCTTACTAATCTGCATTGGCCTGAAGGCAGGGCAGGGTAAAAAGGAGGCTATTTAGGGGGGTGAGTCTTGGTTCCAGGGAACAAGGCACTGTGGGGCTTGGGGTGAGTGGTGACCCATGGAAGAAAGACACAGGGCTCACCTGGAAACAGGAAAAGGAGGTATAAAACTCCCAGGCATTACAGTTGGTCATGCTCTGTGTCCTGAGGAAAGCTGGTCACCATTCTGGGCCCCTGAGATTTCTCACCTATTGGCAAAGCTCAGTGAACGCTCCTGAAGAAAAGGAAATGGCAGTGGGCCACATGACTGCCAGTGTGCAAAGGCTCAGGGAGCCCTCTGGTACCCCAAAGAGGCAGGGCAGCTGGTATGAAGGGTAGGTGGAGGGAAGGCCATGGTGACTCCTGCCACACACACACACACACACACACACACACACACACACACACACACACTTCCAGCCTGCAGAAGCTTCCGGCCTGCAGAGGTCAACCCCGCCCATACTGCTCAGAGAGGGCGGAGCCCAGGCTCACAGTGGGACAGGCCCACAGGAGGTTACACAGCCCAGCACTCACAGGGAGCTGTTTTTCTCTCTGTAAGCACTTGGCACCACTGCTTGCGGGCACTGGGTCTGCTCTCTTCTGGGAAAACCAAGAAAAGAATCGGAGGAGGGACCATTGTGCCCCAGAAAGAATGGCCCATTTCTCTTTCGCTCTGGGGCAGCCGAGTTTGGTGCTTAAGAGCTCGGGTGCTGGGTTCAGGCTGCCACACGTTCAAGTTTGGGCTCTGAGACAGCGTCTTCCATCTCTTTCAGCCTTGTTGCCTGATCTGTCAAATAGAGGGATCAAAGGTAACAACCTCAGAGCGTTAGCGGGATGATGCAGGTATCTTGTTTGTGAGAGTCTAGCAAATAGTAATGGCTCAATAAATGCTGGTTATTATAACTCTTGAGCTCTGAAACAATGTCGCCCAACACATGAAAGAGTCTCCATAAGGAAATCCAGGCAAAGGTGCTAACCTCTACGAGGCTGCTGCCCCCAAGGTCTTACTGAGGGGAAAGGAAAGGGGCTTATGCATGAAAATGCTCCAGTTCGGGGCCTCCCTCCAGCCATCCAGCTTCCCTTGTGTCCCAGCCCGACCAACCACATTGGCTCAGGGGCATAAAGAGATGGCCCTCCTTGACCAGGAAGGTCTCTGGCTGCGGATGGAAGAGGAAAGAAGGGGCTTCTAAATCCTTGAAAAGCCCATCCTTGAGGAATCATGACAATATCGAGACCATGGAGTTGGAACCCTAGGTTCACAGATTTCAGTTCAATCATTTCTACATTGTGTAACCTTGAGAAGTGCAGATACTCATCCTTAATTTGGGAATTACTATGAGGATTAAATGAGATCATGTATGGATAGCTCTGAGGAATTTTTTTTTTATTCCCACATTTTATTAATTTATTTTTTTAAGTTTATTTTTCTAATAATCTCTACACCCAGCGTGGGGCTCAAACTCATGATCCGGAGATCAAGATTTGCATACTCTTTTGACAGAGCCAGCCAGGTGCCCCCCTCAGAAATGTCTCATAAACGTTAGTTTCCTTTTGTTTGGAGGATAGCTCCATGAAATTTCTGTCTCATTCTCTGTTGTGTCTTGGTTCACTCTGTACAGAATCAATTGCCAGGCTTCTAAAGTGAAGATCCCATTACCCTCTGTGTCAAGCCCTGCTCGACCCAAAATTGCACCTGCACGCGTGTGCACACACACGCACCCAGCCCTTTTAAAAGGAAATTTACTTCTCATAACCAATCACACCAGCAGGAATGAAGCAACTGTGATAAGAACTGTGAATTCAACCTCAGTGTCCCCCTTGTCTCTTCCTCCCACCAAATACCTGAGCCCTCTAATGACATCTGCTCTGCCCAACACTTGAGCAGCAAAAGGATGAGTCACTCCCTAGGAGGCTGCAGCTCTGCTGAGCTCTTATGTGCCATCCCGGTCGGGTCCCCGTGGAAAACATCAGGGCCCACAGCCAGAGTCACGCATTACGCCTTCTGGATGGAAGAGAGGTTTTAAACCCTAAGGATACAGTTATTTGAACTTCATGGTTTACAGCTCCACATGCATGATGTAAAAATCCACCTCTGGTTCCTATTTCAGGGAATAGCCAGCCACAGTCACTCAAATCAAGACACAGACAGCCCTGCTTGAGTCTGCCCCCACACACCCATCTGTCAGTCACTCAACAAACAACTTGCCTGAGCAGTTGCTATTGCCAGGCACCAGGCAAACAAGCCCTGTCAGTTCCAGCCTGTCTCCTCTCCATCCTGGGGTTACTGCCCAAGCCCAGAACATCACTGTCTTGTATCAGTCCGTGACAACAGCCTCCTGATAAACCACCCACGAATCTGGTCTCCTTCTGTATTGGACAGTATTGGACTCTGACGGTCTGGTACTGCCTTCTGCTGTAGCCTTGATGTCGGGGCTCCCACTCATACCCTCTGTGTTTCCCTGAAATGAACTTCCTATAGTTCCTTGTTCTCTCTGCCCAGAAGGACCATCTGGCTTCCTTACCCTTCTCCCACCTGCCTGGGGAACTAGGATTTCCTGAAGGATTGACCTCAAAACTCATGTCTTTGGATAACCTCCCTGATAACCCTGACAGAATGAGTCACACTGTCCTGGAGGCTGTTTGTTTTACCTTTATCATGGTATCGTGTAAACAAATCCCATCCACGTTTGTCTTCCCCACCTGACTCTGAGCAAATCAAGGCCAGAAACTCTGCCTTGGTCATCTTCAGGGACACTGTCCCCGGCACTGAGGAAGGGCTCTGCCATAGCTGAATGTTTGTGTCCCCCTTTCCCCAGATTCATATGTTGATTCCTAACCTCCAGTGTGGTGGTATTTAGAGGCAGAGTCGGGGGGAGGTAATTAGATTGTGAGAGCAGAGCCCTCATGAATGGGATTAGAGCCCTTATAAACTAGACCCCAGAGAGCTCCATCTCCCCTTCCACCATGTGAGGACACAATGGAAAGACAGCCATCTCTGAACCCGGAAGCAGGCTCTCACCAGACACTGACTCTGTGTCTTGATCTTAGACTTCCTGGTCTCCAGGACTTCGAGAAAGTAAATCTCTTGTTCATAAAGCAGTCAGTCTATGATATTCTGTGACAGTAGCCTGAATGGACTAAGACAGGCCAGATAACGTTTTATGGAATGGATTATTTATCTAATGTTATAAAACAAATCACTCCAAAACTTAGGAACCTCAGACAATATAATCATTTATTATTATCTCTCACAGTCTCTCTGGATCAGGAATTTGGGAGTGGCTTAGCTGAGTGGTCCTGACTTGGAGGTCTCTCAAGAAGTTGCCATCAAGGTTCCAGCCTTCACTACATCATCCACAGGCTTGACTGGAGCTGGAGGTCCACTCCTAAGATTATTCACTCACATGGCTGCCAGTTGGAGGCTGGCTGTTGATGGGGGAGCGCCTTCATTCATTTCCATGAGTTAGGGTTGCCATATAAATACAGGATATGCCATTAAATTTGAATTTCAATTTATTTTCAAATAAATAAAGACAGATTTTAGTATAGCTATGTCCCAAATTATATTATATTTTTTAAGATTTTATTTATTTGACAGAGAGAGAGAGGCAGGCAGAGGGAGAGGGAGAAGCAGGCTCCCCATTAAGCAGAGAGCCCAACGCGGGGCTTGATCCCAGGACTCTAGGATCATGACCTGAGCCCAAGGCAGATGCTTAACCAACTGAGCCACCCAGGTGCCCCCCAATTATATTTTTATTTGCTAAATCTGGCTACCTTAACGTAAGGGCCTCCTTATAGGACTGCCTAAGAGTCCTCACATCATGGGGTCTGGTTTCCCCTAGAGTGGATGATCCCTGCAGTACCTTTTGTGACCTAGCTTCAAAAGTCACACCCTGTCACTTTCCCCACAATCTCCTGGTCATATAGGACAGCCCTGATTTAGTAGGCAGGTGCCACATGAGGGCATGAATACTAGTGGGGATATTTTGGAGGTGAGCTTTCATATGGAGTAGATTCTCCAATTGCTGAATTCCATTCCTAACATCTTTAGTTATTCTCAGGATGCCAACTGAAACAACCCCCATCCCCACTTACAATGCTGGTGGGAATGCAAACTGGTGCAGCCACTCTGGGAAACAGTATGGAGGTTCCTCAAAAAGTTAAAAATAGAACTACCCTATGACCCAGCAATTGCACTTCTAGGAATTTATCCAAAAGATACAAACACAGTGATTCAAAGGGGCACATGCACCCCAATGTTTATAGCAGCAATATCCACAATAGCCAAACTATGGAAAGACCCCAGATGTCCATCGACAGATGAATGGATAACAAAGATGTGGCATAGATATACAATGGAATATTACTCAGCCATCAAAAGAACGGAATCTCGCCATTTGCAACCATGTAGATGGAACTAGACGGTATTGTGCTGAGCGAAATAAGTCAGAGAAACACAGATACCATATGATCTCACTCAAATGTGGAATAAGAAACAAAAAAGATGAACATAGAGGAAGGAAAGGAAAAAATAAAATAAGAAGAAAACTGAGAGGGAGACAAACCATAAGAGACTCTTACCTATAGGGAACAAACTGAGGGTTGCTGGAGGGGAGGTGGGTGGGGAGATAAGGTCATTGGATGATGGGCATTAAGAAGGACACGTGATGTAATGGGGACTGGATGTTGTATGCAACTGATGAATCACTAAATTCTACCCTTGAAACTAATAATACAGTATATGTTAACTAAATTGAATTTAAATAAAAAATTAAAAAAAGAAAAAAGAAACATCTAGTTACCCATCTTTAAAGTGGGAAGCATAGCCAGTCCTGCTGGGTGCTTCTCTTAGACCAGATCCTTGAAGATGTGAACCAGCCATTCTTAAACGCCTGCTTTAGTGGAAGGAGGTTGAAGCTTGAGTAATCCCAAACCAAGTGGGGTATTTTAAAAAACCCCAGCTATTCATACTGGAATTATAAACCTAAATGCATGCAACATCCTTCTCAGTTCCCCATCCCATAAATTCCTCCCTTATTCCAGGCTCCTCCTCTCCTATTGTCAGAAGCCACCTTCACTCACCACAGAAAGCTGACTGCACTGAAACATATTGCAAAGTATTCAGACAACAGGATGGTCCTCATCAACTTCTGGAAAATAGATAATAAAAAATTGACTTTGCCCCTGCAGGAGATAAACTACAAGACTCATCCTTGATTCTACCTCAGGGCATTTAGACCTGTCATTCCCTCTACCTGGAAATTCTCCATGGACCCTCCTCCTCCCCACTCCGAGAGCCTAGCTCCCTCCTCTCATCATTCGGGGCTCTGCTCAAATGTCACCTCCTCACAGAGGTCTTTCCTAACCAGTCTATGTAATACAAAGCACCACCCTCTTAACCTGGTCAATTTCTATCCCTTTCACCTTCTTTGTTTTCTTCATACCACTTGGCACTATATGAAATCTCATTTTTCACTGTTTATGTGTATGTCTGTTTCTTCCACTTAGAATGTAAGCTCTAAGAGGACAGGAGATTTGTGCCCTGCCGTGTCCCCAACAAATTGAACAGTGTCTGGTACATATTAGGCAAACAATATGTATTTGCATAATGAACAAATAAATGAATGAATGAATCCTAGCAGATAGATTGTTTATATTAGACTTTTTTCCCCTTCAAGCTCATTCATTAATTCACTCATTCACTGAACAAATATATATTGTCTGCTAGGTGTCATTTTGTTTATAGAGTAATCAGAATAGACAAGGTCATATCCATAATCCTTTTCAATCTGAGTCTCTCTCTATAGACTTGATCACTGCTATTTTGGGTATGTAATTTGCTGTAAGACATCACCCTTAAAATTCCTGGAAGCCCTCCTGTCTAGTTGAGTGGACTTATCAGGAACTACCTTAATTCTTTCAGCATCTCATAACCACATCCTTGATTTGATAGTATCTAGACAGCATGTCTTAATTTGATCTTTTCCTCACTCAAGTGGCTAGAGATGGAAAAGATTTTATTTTTCAAATCAAGTATTGCTATGTTCCCTCTAAAGCTGGCCTGCAAACTCAAAAGAGAATCTATTTCTTCTTGTGGTAGGTTATCGTATATAGCTAGTTAAGAGCCAGTTGACACTTTCAACATTCTGCCTGGAGATGCTTTGGACATGTTCAAAATTCCATTTGGTACTTTTTCTATCTTCCACATTAGCACAGGCAACTGGCTGTTGGCTGATCAGAATGATCTTGGCTGGTGCAACTTGCTTCTGTACCAACAACCTTTCATTCTCCAGTAGGCTAGCCAAGGCATGTTCTCATGGCAGTCAGAGACCAAAACTGAAACCAAAACAAGAACTTTAAATCGCTTTTTACGTGGCTCAAAGCAAAAATTTATCACTACCTCTCATTACTGGGCAGATTGGCTGGAACCAGCTGGGCAGTGCTCACTTGGGCTCTTTCATACAGTTGTAGTCACATGGTGGCTAAAGTCAAAGTCATCTGAAGACTTGACTGGGCCTACATCCAAGATGGCTTAGTCACTCACATGCTCAGCAACTCAGCTAGGACAACTGGAAGTGTGGGGTCTGCTGAGCAGACTAGCTTAGGCTTTTCCACACCATAGCAGTCTTAGAATAGCTGGAGATCTTACATGATAGTTGGCTTCTCCCAGAGTTTGCATTCTAAGAGCTCTATATGACTTTAAAAACTTTCAAAATTACTTACGCCTTTACTTCTCCACTGCATTTCTCATGTGGCAAGACGTTGGCCATGAGTGGAGTGAGGGGGCTCTGCTTGCCATCTAAAACAAAGGAGCAAGTCTACCCACTGGTGGGCAGCAACTATGGAGTAAGCATTCAGGTGCCTGAGAGGGTTGGTGTGAACTCAGAATTGTGTATGTCTTCTTTGTTGATGAATGTGGACTTCTGAAGTTGGGGCCTCCTGTTTTTAGAGTTTCTGGCACATTTGACTGGAAATCTCATATGACATCAGAACATTTGACACCTTCCTTGTTCCTCTGATATCAGAACAAATCCACTTGTCTCCTATCTTACCAAAATGACCTCATATTTCTATCGTAGCTGGAGCTTCCTTGAAAGCAGAGCCTGAGATGAGAACTTAAGAATATTTATTTCAGAGGCGACCCCAAGAGTCAGAAGGGAGAGAGCGAGGAGACTGGGATCGAAGAAGAGAAAGAGCCAAGAAAGAGGCATTGAGAAGTGAGGCACCACCGTGTGCAACTGGTCCCAGTTCCACTGGGACCTCCAAGGAGTCATAAAAAATATCTCCTGGAGCTGTCCATCCAAAGGATGGACATTTATCCAGTCAGGCTTTTATCCACAAGCTTCCCCCTCATTGGGGGTTGCCCCTGCAAGGCTCACTGTGTACACAGGCGCAGGCAGAGAGAGAGTGAGCCTGGCCTGGGAGAAGTCTTGGGGCAGAAAGCACAAGGGCCTAGGCTATGGCAAGATGCTGTCAGCTCAAGTGAGTCTGAGCCTGCCCAGCACCGTCCTCTGTAGCTGTGGCTGGCGGCTGTGTCCTGGGCCACTAGAGGCATCTGGGTCAGTTTCCAGCAGCCATTTTTTTTCTATCCAGAGGCAAAAGTTTTTATCTCAGTTCTTGTTCTTGTAGCTCACCGGAGGCCATTTAGCCAGCTCATTGCCAAATGCCGAGGAAAGAGCCAGGAAATTCCCATCCTGATTCCACTCAATCACACTTGCTTTCCCTCTGAGAGAAATAAATGTGTAGGGGTTTACCTTTTCTTTACCTTCAGGTACTCACACTGTTTTGGGAAGGCTTTTATTTCTGAATCACATTCTTCTCAGAAAAGGGTATGTGAGGTACAGGGAAGCCAAAGGAATAGCCCCCCACATGCTCCAGAGAATGAGATTAAAACTCACTCGTTCAGGGGTATCACTGTTACCTGAATCCCAGCTGGCATTCGAGATCCTCTTTACACCTGGAAGGCCGGGAAAAATTACTTTGAAACTGTCTTCCCATCTCCTCCAGGCCAATTCCACTGCCACAAAGAGCCTAGACTTCTGCTAATTCTTGGGAGTTTCTGTTCTTCTAGGTCCACTGCCTCACAGGCTCCAACTTCATGGGATGTTTTATAACACACCAATCCCAATGAGAAGCTCAAGTTCGGTTTCGTTCTGACAACAAACAATTGTTCACATCCAGCATGTGTGTATTTGGTGAATTTCACTAAAGGCTGGGGAGCACAGATCTCAAGAAGGGGGTCTCACCCCATTTCACATAGAATTCAAACACCTTATTGCTTCCTCTGTCTCCCCCTCCCATCTTTCGCCACCACAAGTAACTTTAAGAATGTCGCGGGAACTCAAAAATGTTCTCCTTCTGTTACTCAGTGCTGCTCTCAGCAAACTTGTCCACTAGATGCTCTGAACATTGAGGGGCTTTTAAAATTGTTCCCTGTGTCCTTATGAAAGTTTTGTTTTGTTTTTGAAAACAAAGATAGTTCTCTAAGTAAGAGAAGTTTGGTGCCAGCTACTAAGGACAATATTACCCTATTCATTTCATTAGTGATGTTCACGGATGTGTTACCTGAAATTCTGGGCCTGCTGCTAAGATACTCCCACCCTCCCCACTTTCTTACTGGCTTATTTGCCAACACTCCCTCTTGGTACCTTTGCCTGGTGATGAGAGGCCATCCACACAACTCACGCCTTGGGTGTGACCTGCAGGCTATCGTATGAGCAAAAGCAATGGAAACCATTAGTTAATTAATTATGAGAATTTACTGGAAGAATGCTAAGGTGGCTCATGGAATCCAAGAAACCAGGGAAAGCCCTAGCTCCATGAAGCCTGGGATCAGAGCTACATGGAACACACAGCTTAAGTCTGGAGTTTCAGAGCTATCTCTTTAAGTGTCTCCTGTTAACGTGACTCTGCTTGAAAGACTGCCAGTCCATATTTGTATATGTCCCAGATTTCAAATTTCCAGGACAGAGACTCTGATTGGCTCAGCCTGGGTACAGCATCTACATGTGGATCTCTGAACAACAGTTAAGGGCAGAAGAAAGTGAAGGCGCAGGTAGAGACATGGCCCGTTTCCACAGGTGGGGTCAGGGAGGTGACCAGGGGATCGGGTGGGGTTATTGAACTAGGTAACCCCTCTCCTCCAGAAGGGCTGCTGCAGATATTCACTGATAGTCTTGATCTCTTTCATCCTGGGGGGGGGGTGGTCCTCAGTTCTAATATCACCACCTTGAGGGGCCCAGATCCTCAAGCCTACTTGATATTGATGGCACTGATTTTTTTTAAACAGAGTGTAAGCTGTGGACTCTGGGGAAATTCTAGGCTTTCAGGCTTTTAGGCCTGAGAAACATATTCTTTTTTATTTTTTTAAAGATTTTATTTATTTATTTGACAGAGAGAGACACAGCGAGAGAGGGAACACAAGCAGGGGGAGCGGGAGAGGGAGAAGCAGGCTTCCCGCTGAGCCGGGAGCCCGATGCGGGGCTCGATCCCAGGGCCCCGGGATCATGACTGAGCCGAGGGCAGACGCTTAATGACTGAGCCACCCGGGCGCCCCTGAGAAACATATTCTGACTTTTTCCACCATTGCCCGGTGGGCCATGATATACCTTTGGGGGCTGTATTTCATGGCTCCTGTTGTTTTTATCCCCCTGCCCCTCCCCACCCCCACTCATGCTTGCTCTCTCTCTCTCTCTCTCAAATAAATAAATAAAAAATCTTAAAAAATCAAACCAGTGATTCTAGTCTTGCTCATTTAGACGTTGGGATCGTGACACTTCTGCCACCTACTGCAGAGTACCCTAATTGCTGGTTGAACATTATGATGTGTGACTAATAATTGTTGGTGGCATTTTTCAATTATTTTCTATGTGATAAGCACTGTTGACCCCTCTGCATAGTGTATTAGCTTTCTTGGGCTGCCATAACAAATGATCACAAACTTGGTGGTGTCAAATAATAGAATTCTATTCTCTTATAGTTCTGGAGGCCAGAAGTCCAAAACCAAGGGGTTGACAGGGCTGTGATCCATCCAAAGGCTCTAGGGGAGGATCTATCCTTGACCCTTCCAGCTTCTGGCGGCTCCTGGAGTTTCTCTGCTTGTGGCAGCATAATGCCAACCTCTGCCTCCATGTGGGTTTCATCTCTGTCTCTCTGGGCCCTCTCCTCTTATAAGAATATCAGTCGTTGGAATCAGGGTCCACCTTAATCCAGTATGATCTCATCCTGATTGTTAACTAATTGCATTTGCATAGACCCTATTTCCAAGTAAGATCACATTCTGAGGTTTTGAATGGAAGTGAATTTGGGAGGGGGCAGTATTCAACCCACTACATGTGGGGATTATTACATAATAGTGTTTCCATTTTATCAGTGGGAAAGCTGAGAACCAAGAGGGGAGGCCACTTGCCCTATCACTCATCTGCCCCCTGGCAGAGCTAAGTTGTAGGCTCAGTTCAGTCTGATGCCAAATCCATGCTTTTTCTACTACACCATGCTGTTTCTATAAAACCCATCTGCAAACTCAAGCCTAGAAAGTAATGACATCAATGGTCATCCACCCTTTGGCCCCCAGATTATACCATTGGAGGCAAAAGGGTCTTTGAGAATTTGGTTTTCATTTCTTTTTTTAAAATTTAATTTAATTTTATTATGTTATGTTAGTCACCCTACATTACATCATTAGTTTTTGATGTAGTGTTCCATGATTCATTGTTTGCATATAACACCCAGTGCTCCATGCAGAACGTGCCCTCCCTAATACCCATCACCAGGCTAACCCATCCCCCCACCCCCTCCCCTCTAGAACCCTCAGTTTGTTTCTCAGAGTCCACAGTCTCTCATGTTTTGTCTCCCCCTCCAATTCCCCCCCGCCTCATTTTTCTCTTCCTTCTCCTAATGTCCTCCAGGCTATTCCTTATGTTCCACAAATAAGTGAAACCATATGATAATTGACTTTCTCTGCTTGACTCATTTCACTTAGCATCATCTCCTCCAGTCCCATCCAGGTTGATGTAAAGTTGGGTATTCATCCTTTCTGATGGCTGAGTAGTATTCCATTGTATATATGGACCACGTTTTCTTTGGTTTTCATTTCAGGTATGGTGTTAAATCTAGGAGGATGATGAACTCATCACTCTTGGAAGCAGTCATTTCATGTACTGCAATTCTGTGCAACCGGGATGAAACTATCCAACCATCACACAAGGGTGGGAATGCCAGGGACCACTCTCCTCTGTGCTCCTAGTTGTAAGTGGCCATGACCTTAAGCAGGTCCCTTTTCTGGGCCTCTGTAATAGAATAGCCTACCCCTGAACAACACCTTCACTGCAGGTGTTTCTCAAGTGTATACAACACACTTGTATAGTCACAGGAAAGTGTTTTTGCCTGTATATGTTAATATTTGCTGGAGTGTGGGCAGGGTAGTACAAAGAATGTACATTGACTTTTCACCCCAAAGTTAATAGTTAACTTTGTCTCTTTGATTACATTGCTTGCTAACTTTGATCAGAAAGAAAAATCCTGAAACATGGGATGGAACTGTTTGAACATTTACCTTTCTTCACCTTTACTTGGTACAGTTTATTTTTATTAAGTTAGGTCAGGATAGCTTTTCAAAAATATGATATTTCAAAAATATAATCTACCACTATGCTATTTACCATATAAATCTTGGAACAGATGTGAAGTGTTCAGAATAGGAAAATTTTCTTTATAAGCTTGTGCTGTTTTTAAAGGTTAGAGATATCTATTGCAGCGATCTAGAAATCATTCTTTGTAGGTGGCTCAATAAAGGCCTGTGGTAGCTCTGTGTGGTGTGAACACCATAAATTTTGGGGTCACACACACCTGGGTTCAAATCCAAGTTCTGTGATCGATGAGCCATGTGACCTTGGTCAAGTCACATAACCTACAAATCTCAGTCTCCTCCTTGACTGTGCCTTGCAATAATCACTGTAAAATTATTATGACTTTCTAAGGAACATATGCAAAAGTCTGGCACAAAGTAAAAGGTCAATAAATGTCACTCACTCTCTTCCCTCTTTTGGTCAGCTGTTCTGCTGGGTCAAGGTCTGCCATTTTGAAAATGTGGTTAGGACCTTATGATGAAATTCTCTTCTCTTCCAAGTTTATTAGTGAAATGGAAAAGGCCGATCTATTTTTCTTATTCGGATTAGGCCTCAGGGCTATATTCTGGAAGAAACCCAAGCAGCATGGAATGCTTCTTCCCTTTCAGGGAGGTGTCTATGTGCAAATCTGTAAGTCCAATCTGCCATTCTGCCTCACCAATGGATTTTACCTATTATGCTCATGAAACAAAAGAAACACAGTGGACCCGGCAGCAGGCTCACTTGATAAATCATTGTTGGAACTAGAGGGAGTTTTGTTGTGGAGGTGACAAGACACCACAGCCTGCTTTGGTGTCCAGCCCAGATAAAATGTGGCTGAGACTCAGAATTGTTTACTGTTCAGTGATGTGGCACATTTCCTGTTGGCCCTGCACAGAAGTGACAGATGCCCGTGGTCGTGAACCAGGACTTGGTCTGCCAGGGGAGCTTGTGTAGAAGGGACTAGACTATGGAGGAAAAGCCATCATGGGGATGAGGAGGAATGGGTGAGGTTGCTGTGTGCAGAATCCCAGACAATGATGCCAGAGGCAGGGGAATGGGTCAGATCACCTTGGCAGGCCTTCCCAGGTCCAACAACAAGCAGATAATAAGCCTCAGTAGGCTTCCTTCATGTGCCATCCAGTCCCTGTGCCCTCCAGGTGGAGGAATGAGGAGAAATGAGAAACAACTCCTGCCTTAGTGCAGGAGACGACCTAGTAACAATTCAGTGGCAAAGAGGTAGAGCAGAGGCCCTTTCTGCTCCTGGAAGGAGGAGCACAGTTAGAAGCAAGGCCCCTAGAGCCCAGTGGCCTGGATTCAAATCCTGCCTGAGCCACACCCTATTGTGTAACCTGGGGCAAGTTATCTGACCTCACTGAGCCTCAGTGGCCTCATCTGATGATAATAGTTCCTACCTGGTGGGGTTGATAGAGGATAAAAAGAATATTTTTTTAAGTGGTTGGCATATTATAGCACTTTGGTGTTAAATTGCACATAATCCTTAAGGAATCCATTATGGGCTGAGACACCCCCTTTTCCAATCTGAAAATCAAGGCACTGAATATATAAGTAGGGATTTCCTGATTTATAAGCATATATTCATGAAAAGCCT
The DNA here is from genome assembly GCF_003265705.2 of Callorhinus ursinus. Lineage (NCBI taxonomy): Eukaryota > Metazoa > Chordata > Mammalia > Carnivora > Otariidae > Callorhinus > Callorhinus ursinus. The sequence continues at coordinate 139,031,052 of NW_027397063.1, read as the reverse complement.
TACAGAAGGTGGAAACATTAAAGCATATTTGTATTTAACAGACCACCCTACACAGAGAGAATCCAAGTGTTTGATATGAGCACAGTATCTGTTTTTGCCACTGATTCTTTCTACCAAAGGCTTAAGGGGCCCTTTCTATCTTGGGGAAAGCTGGAAGCAACCCCAAGTCTTCAATATACCTCCTCAGCTGTAAGACTAGTGCAAAAAAGAACTGCATGTGATGAATCTTGGGACGAAAACAGAAAGACTTAGTGAAGCAGAGAGAGCCAGCTGGGGCAAAAATGAGTGCTTTCCCAGGCGAGCTTAGTGGTGAGTCTGTTTTCTGTTTCCAATAGTCCCCTGTTTTCATTCTACCCATTCCCAATCCCACACCAGCATGGAGCATGCCCTGAGCGTGTGTGTGTGTGTGTGTGTGTGTGAGCATGCATATATGCTCATGGGCACACACACATACACACACACACATGTGCATGCACATGAGCACAGCCACGCCAGGATTAGCCTCCTAAGCTCTCCAGGCTCTGATGAAATGACATCGCTTCTGACTGGATCTAACAGGCCCCATAATACATCCACTTGGGTCCTGTGGTCTGGGAGCCAGCTCTGTCTCCCACACACCACTTGTCTGTTGGCCTGTCCATCTTCTGACCCTGTTAGCACGTCCTTGTTTCCAGCCCAACACCCTCCTCTCTGACTTGGAGACACAATTTGGCCATCAGGCTCCACAGGACACAGCCTGCCGTGGCCTTCTGGCTCAGTCCTAGGAACCCGACCAAATCAGTTCCAGCCACTGGGACCTTACCCAGTGTAGACAGCCAGGCAACCTTGAGCACCTGTTCAGGTGAAGAGGTGTCACTCTGTCTCTCGGCAGCTGCAGCCTCTTCTAATCCCCACATTCTACCATTTTTCTCTGATCTAGTTTGTAAACAGCACTTTTCCCACTCTAAGGAAGCATCATGGTGGCGAGCAGTGATGAGCGAATGGACCTTGGGTCAAAGGCCATTCTTGTTGTAATATTTGTGTTGGGGGGAGGTTCCATGTGCATCTGGGCCTTGATTTCTCCCTCCCATATTTTAAGCATCCCATAAAGTTGCATGGGTGGAAACCCTGTAAATTTCTTCATCCTTTCTTGCCCTCTCTGCTCTCAGATCTGCTCTTTCCACCTTTGTCCCTCATACCACCCTCTCTCTATCAGAAACAATATTTTCATTATTGTCGGTTTCTTTGGCCACCTCCTTCTGGCTACTGATTCTGTTGGATAGATTTACATAAATAATTAGAGACAGAGAACATGAGGGCTCTGAGTTCCTTGAGAGCAGGACTGTGTCCCCAGCCCAGTGCCCAACTGAGTGAATGAATGAACAAGTGAATGAAGGATGTGATGCATTTGCTACATAGAATGGAAAGATGCCCCATACCATACAGACCACACTCCATCTGCTAATGTGACTGCAAGATCCCATGAAGATTAGCTCCACAGTGAAGACTTAACAGGGTCAAAGATGGTATGCTACAGAAGTGCCCCTGCTTCTGCTTGACTCACTCGGACCTTCCCTTTTACCCCCCACCCCCCAGCCAGCACTCTTCCCAGAGTTCATCATCAGAGCACCCACATGCTCCAGTCAGAACAGACATTCAACATCTCTCTCTCCTTCTCCCTCTCTCTCTCCCACCCACCATCACTGAATCCTGGTGATCCCACACACCCAAATTTCTCTCTCTTGACTGTGATCACTAATCTTAGCCATCATCATTTCTTGCCTTGTTTACTATAGAATTTTAGACCTTCCCATTTGTTCAAGCAGAGTAATCATCTTATAGTGGAAATTGGGTCATGTGATCTTCTTGCTTAAAATCCTTCAGGGACTTTCTACTACACTTAGAGCAAAATAGAATTCAACATACAATTTTGAGAGTAAAATCAAAACTCCGTGGCACCACCTATACATTAGAATAATGCTAGCTGCTGTAACAAATGGAACAAAAAACATGTAACAGTTGAGACACAATAAAAGGTCACTTCTCAGATGCATAGCAGTCCAGGGTGAGTGATCCTATGCAGCCGACAGGTGTCCTCTAGGATATTCTAACTCCCAGCCACTAGAAGTTAAAGACACAAGGATAACATATGATAGAACAGTTTTCAAGATTCATCATTCTATATTTTTGAATAAGCAAAATATAGTCTAATTCTACTGGTGCTTTAGAAAGGTGCACTAGAATAATTTGCAAACCCGAAATCACTTAAGATTAAATATTAAAATAAAAACCAACATTCATCAAGTTACACACAGGATCTGTGCATTTCTCTGTACTTATGTTACATTTTAATATAAATTTTGTTTAGAAACAACAAAATTTCTGGTTTGAAGAGATTGTTGTTACTGCTTCACAAAGAGCAACTGCCATCACTTTATAGGTTAGTGATCAGCAAAGAGTTAAAATTTTTAACTTGAATGTAGGTTATCTGTTTATATATAATTATGCAATGTAAGAAAATGCAGGGAAGCTTGTCATTAAAAAATGATGGCATTTGACAATAACATAATAGAATACTTTAAATGTTAATGTTATATGTTGTGATATTATCTTATAAAGCAAAAACTATAATCTATTCAAATTAGAGTCAATGTATAAATACCTAGTATCTGCTTTTGTTAACATTTTTGAATCAAGGCCTTCATTTTAATTGAAAAGTGAATATGAATCTGTAACATAATAATATGAATTACGTTTTATAAGAGCAGTGATTGAAGGACCAAAAAATAAAAAATAAAAAAAAATAAAATAATATATGTGAGCCCCAGATTTAATGCACCCAGATGCTCTCAGTTGGCCCTTGTGATGGAACTTTATCTAGAGCCTTGTTGGCTTTATTAAAAATGTCAGAAAAGGTAGTGTTGATTTTTTTAGATCCTAGATGAATACAGTGGGCCAACCTGAATGATTTTGCATATGTTGGTTCTAAGTAGAAAAGTTAAAGATAACCCAGGAAAGAAAACATATGATTTATTTAACATTATGATGTATATATGCATGGGAAGAGGGTCCCTGCTCTTTGTCATGGATGGGAGAGAAGAAAGGCCACCTTTAATTTAATTGAAAAGTGAATATGGATCTGTAAAATAAGAATACGAATTACTTTTTAAAAAAGAGCATTGACTGCAGCACCAAAAACTAAAAAATAAAATAGTATATGTGAGCCCCAGATTTAATGCACAGTGACCTCACTTGTTAGGGAACACAGCCCAGTTGGTGTGTTGTTCCTCCCAAGGAGAGGGGAGAGGGGTGTGGAGCAAGGAGAAAATGAGAGGGGACTCTAGGGCTTCAGGGGGTACTGCTAATTGCTGTGTGCAAGAAACTCATCACTTAACAGTTCCAATGAGCTCTGACTTTGATTAATAGAAAAAAATGGGGCACTAAGACCCAGATCATGATAGAACGTACACATTTCTCCTTTTTTTATTATTATGTTATGTTAATCACCATACATTACATCATTAGTTTTTGATGTAGTGTTCCATGATTCATTGTTTGCGTATAACACCCAGTGCTCCATGCAGAACGTGCCCTCTTTAATACCCATCACCGGGCTAACCCATCCCCCCACTTCCTCCCTCTAGAACCCTCAGTTTGTTTCTCAGAGTCCATCGTCTCTCATGGTTCATCTCCCTGTCCGATTCTCTCCCCGCTTCATTCTTCCCTCCTGCTATCTTCTTCTTCTTCTATTTTTTTTTAACATATAATGTATTATTTGTTTCAGAGGTACAGGTCTGTGATTCAACAGCCTTACACAATTCACAGTGCTCACCATAGCACATACCCTCCCCAATGTCTATCACCCAGCCACCCCATCCCTCCCACCCCCCACCACTCCAGCAACCCTCAGTTTGTTTCCTGAGATTAAGAATTCCTCATATCAGTGAGGTCATATGATACATGTCTTTCTCTGATTGACTTATTTCACTCAGCATAACACCCTCCAGTTCCATCCACGTCATTGCAAATGGCAAGATCTCATTCCTTTTGATGGCTGCATAATATTCCATTGTGTATATATATCACATCTTCTTTATCCATTCAGCTGTCAATGGACATCTTGGCTCTTTCCATAGTTCGGCTATTGTGGACATTGCTGCTATAAACATTGGGGTGCACAAACCCCTTCGGATCACTACATTTGTATCTTTGGGGTAAATACCCATTAGTGCAATTGCTGGGTCGTATGGTAGCTCTATTTTTAACTTTTTGAGGAACCTCCATACTGTTTTCCAGAGTGGTTGCACCAGCTTGCATTCCCACCAACAGTGTAGAAGGGTTCCCCTTTCTCCACATCCTCGCCAACATCTGTCGTTTCCTGACTTGTTTATTTTAGCCATTCTGACTAGTGTGAGGTGGTATCTCATTGAGGTTTTGATTTGGATTTCCCTGATGCCGAGAGATGTTGAGCACTTTTTCATATGTCTGTTGGCCATTTGGATGTCTTCTTTGGAAAAATATTTGTTCATGTCATCTGCCCATTTCTTGATTGGATCATTTGTTCTTTGGGTGTTTGAGTTTAAGAAGTTCTTTATAGATTTTGGATACTAGCTCTTTATCTGATATGTCATTTGCAAATATCTTCTCCCATTCTGTCGGTTGTCTTTTGGTTTTGTGCACTGTTTCTTTTGCTGTGCAAAAGCTTTTTATCTTGATGAAGTCCCAATAGTTCATTTTTGCCCTTGCTTCCCTTGCCTTTGGCGATGTTTCTAGGAAGAAGTTGCTGCGGCTGAGGTCGAAGAGGTTGCTGCCTGTGTTCTCCTTTAAGATTTTGATGGACTCCTGTCTCACATTTAAGTCTTTCAACCATTTTGGGTCTATTTTTGTGTGTTGTATAAGGAAACAGTCCAGTTTCATTCTTCTGCATGTGGCTGTCCAATTTTCCCAACACCATTTGTTGAAGAGTCTGTCTTTTTTCCATTGGATTTTCTTTCCTGCTTTGTCGAAGATTAGTTGACCATAGAGTTGAAGGTCCATTTCTGGGCTCTCTATTCTGTTCCATTGATCTATGTGTCTGTTTTGTGCCAAGACAGTACCATACTGTCTTGATGATTACAGGTTTTTTTTTTTTAAGATTTTATTTATTTATTTATTTGAGAGAGAGAATGAGAGAGAGAGAGAGCATGAGAGGGGGGAGGGTCAGAGGGAGAAGCAGACTCCCCGCTGAGAAGGGAGCCCGATGTGGGACTCGATCCTGGGACTCCAGGATCATGACCTGAGCCGAAGGCAGTCGCCCAACCAACTGAGCCACCCAGGCGCCCAATTACAGGTTTGTAATAGAGCTTGAAGTCCGGAATTGTGATGCCACCAGCTTTGCTTTTCTTTTTCAACATTCCTCTGGCTTTTCGGAGTCTTTTCTTGTTCCACACAAATTTTAGGATTATTTGTTCCATTTCTTTGAAAAAAGTGGATGGTATTTTGATGGGGATTGCATTGAATGTGTAGATTGCTCTAGGTAGCATTGATGTCTTCACAATATTTGTTCTTCCAATCCATGAGCGTGGAACGTTTTTCCATTTCTTTGTGTCTTCCTCAATTTCTTTCATGAGTATTTTATAGTTTTCTGAGTACAGATTCTTTGTCTCTTTGGTTAGATTTATTCCTAGGTATCTCATGGTTTTGGGTGCAATCGTAAATGGGATTGACTCCTTAATTTCTCTCTCTTCTGTCTTGTGGTTGGTGTATAGGAATGCCACTGGTTTCTGTGCATTGATTTTATATCCTGCCACTTTACTGAATTCCTGTATGAGTTCTAGCAGTTTTGGGGTGGAGTCTTTTGGGTTTTCCACATAAAGTATCATATCATCTGCAAAGAGTGAGACTTCTTCTTTGCCGATTTGGATGCCTTTTATTTCTTTTTGTTGTCTGATTGCTGTGGCTAGGACTTCTAATACTATGTTGAATAGCAATGGTGATAGTGGACATCCCTGCCGCGTTCCTGACCTTAGGGGGAAAGCTCTCAGTTTTTCCCCATTGAGAATGATATTCGATGTGGGTTTTTCATAGATGGCTTTTATGATATTGAGGTATGTACCTTCTATCCCTATACTCTGAAGAGTTTTGATCAAGAAAGGATGCTGTACTTTATCAAATGCCACATTTCTGCTTCTTATTCTCTCATGCATATCTCCTTCTGCCACCTCTCTTCAGAATGACAGTTCTCTGTAAAGGGCACATATCTGTTGGAATGTACACCTGTTTGGAGCAATCTGTGTCAGATAATATGATTCATATTATGTGTCAGCTTGGCTGGGCTATGGTGCCCAGTTGTGTGGTAAAACACTAGTCTAGATGTTGCTGTGAAGGTATTTTTTAGATGTGATTAACATTAGCAATCATTTGATTTTGAGTAAAGATGAACAATTTTTAAATTTTTTATTGTTATGTTAATCACCATACATTACATCATTAGTTCTTGATGTAGTGTTCCATGATTCATTGTTTGTGCATAACACCCAGTGCTCCACGCAGAACGTACCCTCCTTAATACCCATCGCCAGGCTCACCCATTCCCCCACCCCCCTCCCCTCTAGAACCCTCAGTTTGTTCTTCAGAGTCCATCGTCTCTCATGGTTCGTCTCCCCCTCCGACTTACTCCCCTTCATTCTTCCCCTCCTGCTATCTTCTTTTCTTCTTTTTTTTCTTAACATATCTTGCATTATTTGTTTCAGAAGTACAGATCTGTGATTCAACAGTCTTGCACAATTCGAGTAAAGATTAACATTTAAATCAGTAGACCTTTTTTAAAAAAAAGATTTATTTTTTAGAGCAAGAGAGAGTGGGGGGAGGGGCAGAAGAAGAGAATTTCAAGCAGACTCCCTGCTGAGCATGGAGCCTGATGCAGGGCTCAATCTCATGACCTCAAGATCACAATCTGAGCCAAAATCAAGAGTCAGACACTTAACCAACTGAGCCATCCAGGAGCCCGTAAACCAGTAGACTTTGAATAAAGCACACTACCCTCCATAACGTGGGTGGGCCTTATCCAGTTAGTTGTAAACCTTACGAGTGAAGACTGGGGTCCCCTGAGAAAGAAGGCATTCCCCTTAAGACTGCACAATATAGAAATGTTGCCTATTTCCAGTCTTTGGATTCAAGACTGCAACATTAACTCTTGCCTGAATTTCCAGACTGCCAGCGTGCCCTACACACTTTGGACTTGCTAGCCCCCTCAATCTCATGAGACAATTCCTTAAATAAATCTCTCCTCTCTCCTTCCCTCCCACCCCACATATATATTTTATTGGTTCTGTTTCTCCAGAGAACCCTAACACAACATTCTTCTTAAAAGAAGGTCTAGAACATCACAACCAACCACCGTCACAAAAGGACGCTAGACTGATCAAGCTTGTCAGAGTGAAGTCTGCCAACCAGACTAGAAGGTCTTGGTGCTGACTCTAGCAAGCAGAGGAAAATGGCCAAGGGTAAGATTCAGCTTTCTGAGGGCCCCTGGTTTACCAGTTTGTTCTGCCAAAATTCTTAGATCCATTCCTAACCACCCATAGGATAGAAATGGCTGCTTTAGTTGGATGGGGTGGGGAGTCCGGGGAAGAGTTTCAGGTACTCATGGTAAAGTCCTGTTTATCTGCAGGAATTGTGATCATGAGGATAATTTGCTATAAGTGTTTCCCTGAAAATTGTCACAGAGCAGGGTGGGATCACATCCATTTTTTGCTCCAGGGCTCAGGACCTTCTTCTTTCTCCACCAGCAACTCCGTTAGCTTAGGGCACAAAGCCATACCAACAGAGCAGCTTCTTTTTTTTTTATAAAGATTTTTATTTATTTATTGAGAGAGGATGGTAGAGAGAGAGCATGAGAGGGAAGAAGGTCAGAGGGAGAGGCAGACTCCCTGCTGAGCAGGGAGCCCGATGTGGGACTCGATCCTGGGACTCCAAGATCACGACCTGAGCCGAAGGCAGTCGCTTAACCAACTGAGCCACCCAGGCACCCATCAGAGCAGCTTCTTACATAGAGTTTTGGCTCCAGAAAGCTTGCTAATTCATCATTACCAGGCCAGTTTAACCAAAGATCCTTCACCTAAAGCAAATCTTGTTTCCTCAGTAATTTCCTCCTGTTCAAACAGCATTACAAAACATATCCTCCAAGGGAAAGGCTCTTATTTCAGTACGAGTCATCCTGGGGACAACTTCTAGTCAAGGTTCTTCAGCCAAGAGCTCTAGAGGTAGCTGCAGATTTTGAGTCCTCTCATCTTTTTGTCTTTTAGTCAATTTAGAAGCTGGAATTGAGGTTTGCAATGGAATGCCAACCTCAAGAATGCATGGTGTATTCCTTTAGAAAAGACAACTTAAGACCAGAGACCCAACTGGCTGTTCCTGTCAGTGTCTGCCAAAGGTCTAAGGATTGCATTCTACAGATAATGGCTGGACACATAGGAGTGGACACACAGGGCACATTTTACACTCAAGAAGCTGATGGTTTCTGACGGCCCCATATGCCCCCATAGGGGAATGTGGATATATGTCAGAATTCATGTATTAGTTCTCAAACAGGTATCAAGTGCCCATGATGTGCTCAATATGTCTCTGGGTGCTGAAATCTGATGCTCAGTTTCCCAGAAATCATAGTGAACGGTCTGGGTCCATCATTTCTCTTAAGACTCTCTGGCTACAGGAAAGTTGTATGGGACTCTCGAGCGCAGCACTGGTACATGAGCATACTTGTGGCCACAGTGGAATAGAATATCCTTGATTAGCCATGTTCCAGAAAATCTGTATGATAGGCCATGAGTCAAATGTCTGATCACCCTTCTTGATGTTAACTCTCCCTGACTTCCTCTCCCATGACCTGTCTAGTGAGGAATTTGAAAAGATGAACTAGCAAAGGCACAGGTGTGCCCAGACCACAACCAGGCAAAGAAGCCACAAGAGGTCCTGAGAATTTTCAAACTGGATTTTTACTATGAAATATAGTTTAATCAATTACTAAACAGTCCAGAAAAAAAAGGAGGACACACTCAAATGGGGTAATAAACGAGAATGTAAGAAAGGGTTATTTTTGAAGGTGTGGAGAGGGTGGGAAGCCAAGGGGGCAGGTAAAGTACTTGTGTCTAGTAACTGTGGGGTTCTGAGGTGGCAAAGGGAAGGAGCGATGATCTGCACAAGAGCCTTGGCCTTTGGAGGAGGAGCCCAGCACCCACACACATGTCTCCACATCTGCTAGTGCCTCCCACAGATAAACAGAAAACAGGGATGACAGGGATCCTTGCTATGTCTGCTGGGAAGAGCAAATGGAGACTATCCAGCACAATGGCTGATGAACAACAACACCATGAAAGAAGGGTGCGTCGTTGAGCTCTTCCTGTGAGCCAGGCACTGTGCTAGGCTCCAAGAAATGCATTCCCTCATTTTACCCTTAGATAAAATGGTTGAGTCACATGACCTTCTCCTGGCTAAGAATCAGATGTCAAAACTCCTGGAGCTCCAGAAACAAAACCAGTGTTGTGTCCATGGTGGAGGGGCGGGGAGCAGGAACAAATATTCTTGTCAAGCTATTTGGAAAGAAAAGGAGCTTCAGAACAGAATGTGAGGGTAGGGGGAGGGCACTATTAACCAAATAGTTCTCCCCAAGTCCCAGACACAACCTCTGGCCCGAGTCCTGGATTCAGGGCTCCAGTCCCACCACCAATGAATCAGCCAACCTTCTGTAAACTATCTCCCTGACGCTCTGTGAGTTTTTGAACCCCCATCTCCCTGCCTGCCTAAAGGAACACTCAGTTCCCAGCAGTTCAGTTCTGTTGACACAGAGTGAATGGGAATGAATTACTTTTCACTTCCCAGTTTGAAGTTTCTAAAATTATCGCGCTGTCACAGAGCAAAATTAGTCAAAGCCCAAGCGAGCCATTAAATTAACACCCCATGAACTTACCTCTCCTTACTTGATTCATAAGGCAGTTTACAATTTTAAACACCATTCTTACTGAGGAAAAACAAAAGGAGAGCTTGTCTGGAACTTTCTAGATTGCTTCCTGGGGTCAACTGACTGATTCACATACTCTGATGTTTTTCACACATTGCCCTGTTCACTGACCCTATTGTCAGCTTAGTAATTTGTGGTGGAAGTGAAGGTGACTTTTTGGAGCTGGAATTCCTAGGCCTACATGGTATGAGAATGTGGTTAACCGCTTAGAACTAGGTTGTCCCTGGCACCAGGTCCTTGAAGCAGTAAAAAGCTAGAACTCAAATTCAGAGATAGAGAGTACTCACCGACTCCCAGAGGCCACCAGCCTTGGGAGTTTGCAACTTGTGTTAAGTGATCAGAATCCTATCCCTTGACCCATGGACTTGTTCTTCTCATGGGGAGTGGGTGCTGCAGGCACGGGGCTCACCAGGTGACAACTCATGAGCTAGACAGGCAGCTGGGAGGCCAGAGCTTTGCTCCTGCTTTGCTCCTGCTTTGCTGTTTATCTAGTGTGTGCAATGGGGAAAGTTACTCCTGGTTTAAAAACCGGCAAATGTTTCCCGTTGTTCTTCAGTGGGAGTCTGGCATCCTATCTGGCTTAGCCAACCTTGCTAGGCTCTACTTTCAACTGCCCTGCTCTGTGCTGGGCACCTGACCTTGGCCCGCAGAGCCCTCCCCTGCTCTGCTCTGTGCCAGGGTGCCCACCATGCAAACTACACATACTAGGATTTCTGCCCTCCCTTCTCTGCTTTGAGTCATGTCTCTGGCCGTGGCTACATCTTATTCATGGGTCCAGCTCACATCTGGGCTCTGGCTTTGTTTCCCTGGCCCAGGGTGGTAGCAGATGGCCACTGTTGCCAATCTCAGGGTGACCCCACTGTCCTCCAGGTATCCTTTCAACTTTTTCTCTTCCTTTATTCCCCTGCACCAACTTCCTGGCATGGGCTCTGTCTTCAGGTCTGCATCCCCTGATACACTGGCTTTCTTTTTGTTACATAAATGGGCCATGCTATTTGCTCTTTCTACCATCCCCTGCGAAGATCCAAAATGCCGCTACACTTTTCACCAAGACATCCTCCCTTTCTGGGGCCCGGCCAGTCCAGAGCAACCTCTGCTTCAGATTCCTGCAGAGGGGATTCTTGAACCTGAGGTTGTCCGCTGCTGACTCACTTCTACCTTCCCGAATTCTGAAAAAGCCCAGAGATACCAGTGCTGGCACAAAAGGTCACTGCTCATTTTAATCAAACCACATAGCTCTGCATGGCTGGGCTGTGGCCTTCAGTCAAGATTTCCTGCGTGGCAGATTTTCTCTCTTCTTGGATAACAGTGATATTTGCTGCAAGCGTCTAATAGAGCTTGAAATTACCCTGGCAAGTTGTTTACTCTTCTCCAGAGTGGTACTAGGCTCTGTGCAGTGTTTATCCAGCACTGTCAATGTTTTTATTAAGTAAGCCCTTGCACATCCAAAGTGTGCCATAGGCTCTGTAAATATTTTATTAGCCTTTGTAATTAGTCCTTACATCTCATAGCCCTTCTGGGAAGTGGTTCAGTGTGACAGTCCCCATTTTACCACGGAGGTGAAAGAGAGCCACCCAGAGATGAGAAAGGGACCTTGAATCTGAGGCAGAGCGTGTAGCTCCTCCTTCCAACAAAGGGCAGGGACCTTACTTGCTGCAATTGATGGGGATCTGATAGTCCAAATAGGGAACGGTGAGAATAACCGTCCATCACCCCCCAAATGGCTGGCAATGCCTCTATAGGGCTGTGCTCAGAACTGAAGGAGAAAACAGAGAAAAAACTGGGGCACACAGACAGATCAGCACGTGGTAGGCATTGGAAAACACCGGTTCCCTTTCCTCCACCCCCAGCTCTGCTCCTGCTCAGTACCACGCTTGCACTTGATCCATGCACCCTCCCAGGGCCAGACAGGGAGGGACAAAAATGGCCTCGGTCTGCAAGGGGTGTACGGGTGTGGTTCCAAAGTGAGACCTATGAAATCCCTTATTGGAGAGAATCTGTTTTCTTTGAGGTCAAGTGAATGTTGATTTTTAAACATGCTTTCCAGAGAAGAAAAAAAAAATTCATGTAGAGTCAGTAGATGAACTTGTTGGTTATGATATTTAAATACTTCTTGGTATACCAAATAAGGAGAGAGATGTAATCAAATCCACTACCACGACGATTTTGTCAAGTCCTCCTTATATTTCTAAGAGTTTTCATCCTACGTATTTTGCTGTTATGTTTTTCATTGCACAAAAGTCCATGGCTGTTTTCATCTTCCTCAAGGATTGTATCTTTAATGAGAAAAAATATATTTCTTTTCTTCATTTAATGGTTCAGGCCTTGAATTATCTCTACATTGAAATACCACCTTTCTTGTTTTTTTAATGGTTCACATTTTCCTGGTATAGCAATGAGTATTAAAATCAACATTTCCTCATTAGCATTTATTTTTAGAGATGTCTCTTAGAAACTGCAGGTAGATGAAATTTCGTTTTTGTTTTTCTTTTTAACCTGAGGGTCTATTTTTTGAAGGGAGAATTCAGCCCATTTATGATTATTGGCTTATGGGACATATTTATTTTTAATGTTTTTAATTCATTCATTGTTGGTCCTGATTTATCTACTTTTTTCCTAGTATGTGGCTGGGCTGTGTTTTGGTTTTTTTTTTTCCTATTCTATCTCCCTTGCCCCCATTCACCTATGCTGTTCCTGTGCTCCATTCTGATGGTGGGTAAATATCATCATATTTAATCCTCTATCTTCCAGTGCTACATGAAATTAAATAATGGCCACTCAGTTCCCACAAGACATTTTACCAGCTCAGCCCCCATGGTGAAGGAAACTTTAGAGTATTTCTTTACTTGTTATTCCCTTCCTCCTTCACCTTTGGATTTTGCTGAGATTGCCCATAATTATAAATTCCAAACCCTCAGCTTTCCCCTTCAAGTATTTACCTTCATTTCAAAAATCCCACGTTTACACTTTACATTTCCTGGTTATATTATCGTGTTCTGCTTAGATATATTTTAAAAAATTGTTTATTTGATTCATTTTCATTTCTGTGGGTTTTTTTTTTAAAGATTTTATTTATTTATTTGACAGAGAGAGAGCGAGAAAGAGCAAAGAAGCAGGGGGAGTGGCAGGCAGAGGGAGAGGGAGAAGCAGGCTCCCCGCTGAGCAGGGAGCCTGATGCAGGGCTCGGTCCCAGGACCCGGGGATCATGACCTGAGCCGAAGGCAGACGCTCAACTGATTGAGCCACCCAGGCACACCTCATTTTCATTTCTTTTGGCCTTTATTTAAAAGCTTTTAATCAGTGTCATCCTCACCTGGGTTTGCCAGAGAGCAAAGCCTGGGACCAAGGCAAACTGGGGATTTGATCCAGGGGACGGGATAAGTGACCGGAGGTGAAGCAGGGAAGGAGGGAGAGCAGTTCAAAGATGCACTATTGCTTGGCCATGGCCACAGGTGAACGGTTGTTCTATCAGGGGGACAGCCTGGAGAGCTGCAGGACTATGTCTTGGCACTCTCCACCCACAGGAAGAAAGAGGGAAGGATGCCTCAGCCAGCTCAGGATCTGCCCCCCACCACCAGTTGGTCAAAGATGTGACTCAGCGGGTGTTAACTCCACTCCATTTCCAGGTTGAACGTCCATCAGAAGGGAGGTGGCTCCTGCCTGGACCTTTGCAGAGAAACCCAAGGGGGAAGTAAGAAGCACACGCGTGGCCCCAAGGCCAGGTACTGTCAGGCAGCACCTGCAGGAAGCTGGCCAGATCCTATGTAGGACCCAACTCTGCAGCCGAGATTCCAGTAACAGGTGAGGCTGGGACCATCTGAACCAGTATATAGAGGGCTTGCAGTGTAAGTGTAGTACCTGCAAATCATCCCACAATTGCATCACACCAAAAGATTTAGAATTATCCCCCACACCCCAACCCTTCCTCAAGTCTGCTCCCGATATCCTGAACTTCTTTCTTCCGATATTAGCCTGCAGGTTTTTCTTTCTTTTTTTTCCCCTTGGTCAAAGACACATATCTAGTTAGTGTCAGTACTGGCAATCAACCAGACAGATGTAGGCTCATGTCTATACTTTTTTTTTTTAAATTTTATTATGTTATGTTAGTCACCATACATTACATCATTAGTTTTTGATGTAGTGTTCCATGATTCATTGTTTGCATATAACACCCAGTGCTCCATTCAGTACATGA